>NC_138528.1:40308582-40646082 GCF_964234715.1 Podarcis melisellensis
GGGGGACTCCAAATTAAGAAAATGGGGGGAGATTGCCCAGAGTTGCTGAGCTCTTTTTAGGAGGGATTGCCGAAAATCACTCACATGCCTGACCTCCGCTGCCACTTGCACGCGTTGCAGAAGCCACCAGTTGTCTGTCCCCTCACTAGAAGAGGAGGAGGAGTTTGGACTTGATATCCCACCTTTCACTCCCCTTAAGGAGTCTCAAAGCAGCTAACATTCTCCTTTCCCTTCCTCCCCCACAACAAACACTCTGTGAGGTGAGTGAGGCTGAGAGACTTCAGAGAAGTGTGACTAGCCCAAGGTCACCCAGCAGCTGCATGTGGAGGAGCTGCCAATTGCCTGCCCAATTGCCGCAGCAACAGCCAATCAACACTAGCCCTTGCCGCAACCACCAATAATACGCCCAATAGCCACGGACAATCTCCAGCTTGTGGCAGCAACAAATCCAACGTCCCCCCATGCATTATCCATGTATAAGATGACCCCCAATTTTTAACATAACTTCTTAATAAAAAAGCTTCGTGTTACACACAGAAAAGTACGGTATATAAAAGAATACAACCTCCCTTCGTTTAACCTTGTACAGTTAAAAGTGAGCAGTATACCACCCCTACTCCACCCTGAGGGGAGATGAGCAGAGTGACCACAGTGTGCATGGGGGGCGGAGGGAAGCAGAAGGTACTGATCCAGGCCCCTTCAGACCTGGCGGGGCCTCTATCTCGTGTGTGTGACTGAGAATTACCCTGTCAGAAACCCTTGAGAGCAGCAACTGGCAAATAAGATTCAGCTAGAATGGACCGTTGATCGGACTCAGCGTAAGGCAACTTCCCATGATTATGATTATCTGTTGGCTGTGACTCCCAATTGTTGGAAATCACAGGTAGGGAGAGTTCCATTGTGCTTAGGTTTGTGGGATTTCCTAGGCTAGATGGAGCATTGGCCTGATGCAGCAGACTCTTCTAATGCTATTTTAAGGTCACCATGGAGGGCCTAGTATTCAGGGCCTCATTTCAGAAACTCTCCGTGTACATCAGATCAGAGTTTACTCAAAGAAAGTGGGTTCCCTGAACAAAGTTGAAATTATTCTGCTAACTTTCCTGCCAGGTGCAATAAGTGGAGTGCTTTGACACTGCTGTCCCAGCTGCAGAAAATATATTGGCCAATTGGTAGCTGGTCATGCATAAGCCACAAGCTCCAAAAAGGGCTCGGGGTGTTTCAGCAATGTACTCTTGGTTCATTCATCACAATTCCTTTAGTTAGGCAAAAACTATACTGCAACTCTCAAAGTGTTAGGTAATGTCAAGGACATGGGTCGTCTTCTTTAGCATTTCAGGATACATGGGAACAACGTTTATATACATTATATACATTTTGAATGTCATGTGTATTTCTGTGAACTTTGTTGTTAAATAGCTTTTTAGTTACATTATATTTATCTAGATTTTATTATTTTGCTGTTATTAAGAGCCCATAGCTCGGTGGTAGAGCCAGGTTCAGTCCTTGGCATCTCCTGTTAAATAGACCAGATGCTGATAAAACATTACATCAGCTTGTTTTTAATGTTTGCTTTTATCAGTATTTTTAATGAATAATTTAGGCTGCTTTTTCTAAACTGCTTAGAGGTTTTCCGTCAAGCAAACAGTATATACATTATGTTAAGTTAAAAACAAACAAATGGTAGGTTCTGGAAAGACCCCTGTCCAAGACCCTGGAGAACTTCTGCAAGTCAGAGGAGATGATATTAGATAGATGGAAAACAGTATAAGGCTGCCTGTGTATATTTATTCAGGTATAGCTATACCTATGTATAAATGAGTGAATACACTCCATGCAGAAAACAGGGATTTTTGACATAGCAAAGACAAACTATGGCAGAAAATAACAAGGAATACCACAAAACCCTAGGCATACAATAATCCGCTTAGACCAGGATATACATAACCTCCCCCCAAAAGGAACCAAGCACTTTCTGAGAGCTGAAAGATACCCTTAAATTGCCAGTGCTGCTTGCCCATAAAAAAAAATTCCTTAGGTAGGCTTCAAATTCAGCTTTATTCCGCTTCTTTTTTTCAAGCAACGTTTGCTTTGATTACTGGCACCCAGCTGACAAAATCATTTAAATACTATATTTATCACACTTTGGGGAAATTATAAAAGGGACACATTTTAATTAGAATCTATGCATTGGAAATATATCACTAGAGCTTTTGCAGCTTTGAAGATTAGGATAACACACACAAAAAATTTAAAGGATTCAGTCCTGCGTTAGAAGAAATTTTTACCACTTTAGATATTGCTTAGTATTTAGATTCCTCTGTGGAAAGTGAATTGGATTCTTTGAATAAAAACATCAATAATACTCTTGGAGACCCTGCTAGAGAGAAGGAAAATGAGCTGGTGAATGTTCAGTTACTGGCAATTCCTGCTTTTATCTTAACGTACCATACCAAATACCAGTGTCATTGCAAAAGAGTAAGGCTTCTTCAAAGATTATGAGCAGGAGTCCACCATCATATTTGAAGTAGCTGCATATTGTTGCCAAAGGAGCACATCTTTCTTCCATCTTGAAAACTTCCAAAAAGTGGCACATGAATAAACCGTGCTGTACCATACCCAACACTTTGACTCAAAAAGTCTCCACTTTGGAAAGTGAGCTGGCACAGGTCTGGTCACAAAGGACAAAACAAAAAGCGTAAAACAGCAAGGTGTCATGATTTAGGACTCTGCTTACCCATTCTCAGGAGAGGAGAAGACAACATGTATAAAATATCAGACTAGGAGGAGGATTTGTCCTCAGAGCCAGTCTATGATGTTCCTGTTTCCTCGGGAGTCTCAGCACCAGAAGCTGGCAATGGCAGTGACTTTCTAACCTGAAGAGCTTGCATTGCTTTCCTCAGTTTCACGAGACCCTGCACTGTGGCCCAACCCTCAGCTTCCTCAAGCCACCAGAGCCAAGGACTAATAAAGCAGGCTGGGCTTCTTTGAGCTTTGAAGCTCCCCTCATCTGGAATAAGTCTAGCTGCTCCCTGGAAGCTGTAGTCTGGGTTCAGTCTGGGTTTACATAGTGGTTGAAAGAACATTCAAGCCTTCCTTGTCATAACATCCAGCCCAGGGGTCTCTTGGAGCTACCCAGGGTGCTGCCCACCTTGCTGGTTTACCCTTTGGAACTTGACCTCTGCTTTGCTAATCTAGAACTTATCCTCTGCTTTTTTCTTACCCTGCATTAATTGGAACCTGACCTTTGTTTGACCTGACCGTGACCTGACAATGCATCCTGAGCTGATATTAATAGTAATGTGATCTGTTGTCCCTAGAACCTTGCCCCTTAGCTGGACCCAGTGCTCAAAACCAATGCAAGCCTGCATTGGTTGTCCTCTCGTCTACATTGACCCAAGTGAGTGGTTCCTTCCTGCTCTCTAGTCAACAGACTTGAGACCTTTGTATACACACCCAGCTCCTCCACCCAGTTCCAATCTGACCAAAGCCTCACAACACACCCATTGATTGGTTTGCAAGAGCCCAAAGAAGAAAGGCACTGTTCCGAAAAGCATAATACCCATATATATATAAAACAAGGAAAATCCAGCCACATGCCACCCCACATCTTTATTAACTGAGCTGAGGATAACTTCCTTTTGTGTGTCTGCGAAGCACTCTCCTGGGACCACCCATTTTATAAGCTTTTTCTACAGCAAACCTATTGCTGCTCTAGCATGCTAAAATTTCCCTCAATCTTCATGTGGCCTGAATGTTGTTAGTTTTGCAGGTGGATCTTCTGGCTTCCTTAGCTTTAGATGAAAGACTGGCAAGATTCTTCTTCTTTTCTTGATTTGATTCCAAATTTCTGATGCAGTCTCCCTTATTTCCATCACTTCTTCAGAAGCCCAAGACTATTTTGCATGACCATGCTACCCACCACACAAACCCTCATATTTCTCCCTCTTTCTGGAAAACCTAATAGTTGATCATTTAATTGCTGTTTTGTCATACAGTATTTCTCTCAATAAAAGCTGTGTTTTACTTGTGTAAGCTCCCAACACACTTTAGAACCCTGATTTCCCCAGAGAATGACAATGGGGTGGAACTAGCACACTCATTCCCAGACCCCACCTGACTTGAAGAGGGATACTGTCAATCATTGTTATAGAAGAAAGGCAGCATTCAAAGCCATTGGGAAGATAGTGCTGGGCCCCCTCCACTAATTTTAGAAGCTTGTGTGGTAGATGAACTATTACTACCCAATCAGACTATACACACACACACACACACACACACACACACATTTAATGAAATGGTGGAAACAGTTTTAGTACAGGTGCTGAGAGAGAACAAGTATGTGAGAACAGAACACTCTGGTAGATGATGGTGGTGATGATGATGATGATGGTGATGATTTATTTATACCCTGCCCATCTGGCTGGATTTCCCCAGCCATTCTGGGCGGTTCCCAACAGAATATTAAAAACATGATAAAACTTCAAACATTAAAAACTTCCCTGAACAGGACTGCCTTCAGATGCCTTCAAAAAGTCAGATAGTTGTTTATTTCCTTGACATCTGATGGGAGAGGTTAAAAAAGATAAAACCCATGTGAGATGATTTGATAACAGGCAGGAACTGAAGAAATAACATCTAATTTATGTTAAGAGCAACTGTAATTGGTTTTCTTTCCCTCCACTTGCAAAAACTGTTTGAGAGTGTCTTAAGTAAGGAAACATGCCAGCTGCATTAAATAGATCCGTTCTGACACACTGCTGTGCTTTCCAACATTAGATTTGGCTATCACCATGATGTCACAAGCTGCGAGTCCGTGGCTCACACCACCATAACAGCTAGGGTAAACAGGAACAAATTTTTAACTACAAAAAAGGTGGGTGGTGGGTAGGAAGGAGCTATTTAAGGAAGAGTGCTAGAGTATTGAAAATCTGTAAAATGTACAAAATATAGACCAGGAGTGAGGGAGCTTTTCCAGCCTGAGGGTTGCACTTCCTTCTGGACAAGCTTCTGATGCCCACATGCCAGTTGGGGGTAGAACCAGAGGCAGACGTGGGCAGAGCAATGTAAATCAGTTTTACCTTTGTACCATAGGCCAGCTTTTACATATACTCAGTCACATGCCCTTTCCTGTCATCGATTCCGGGAAGCAACACTAGCTATGATGGCTATGCTCTGTCTTTGCTGTTGGAGACAGTATGGCTCCAAATATCCCATGATGGGAACGAGAAGTGAAGAGTGTGCTGGTCCACTCAAGACCTACTTGTGGGCTCTCCATAGGCATCTGGTTGTCTACTGTATGAACAAGATGCTGGGCTGGATTGGGCTTTCTTCTAATCCAGCAAGACTATTCTTAAGGTTTTTATTTAGTAATGTATGCAGACTTGGTGCATGTAAACATTGGGCTATCTGTGATGGTATTTGCACATTGTGCATATAAAGACAACACTAGCCATGTCCCTCCACTGATATAAGAAATGTCAACTTACCCTGGGGCCAGTAATAGTATAAACATAATGTGTAAAGGTGAGATAGGAAAAAATTATGGCTCTTATTTGAATTTTGCATTTATGTCTTTGTCTTCATCTCGTAATTCATTATAGAGCATTCTTAGTACTTATTTCATGGGACACAGGTGGCGCTGTGGGTTAAAGCCTCAGCGCCTAGGACTTGCTGATCGAAAGGTCGGCGGTTCGAATCCCTGCTGCGGGGTGCGCTCCCGCTGCTCGGTCCCAGCGCCTGCCAACCTAGCAGTTCGAAAGCACCTCCGGGTGCAAGTAGATAAATAGGGACCGCTTACCAGCGGGAAGGTAAACGGCGTTTCCGTGTGCAGCTCTGGCTCGCCAGAGCAGCGATGTCACACTGGCCATGTGACCCGGAAGTGTCTCCGGACAGCGCTGGCCCCTGGCCTCTTAAGTGAGATGGGCGCACAACCCCAGAGTCTGTCAAGACTGGCCCGTACGGGCAGGGGTACCTTTACCTTTAGTACTTATTTCAACATCTGGATTGCAACAAAATAGGATATCCCTGCTGTGGTGAATGATGCAAACAAATTTTTTTACGATAAAGTCACTACACGGAGAAAAAATAGATAAACAAATGCACAAAAGTAGACATCACCTTCAGGGAACTAGGAAAAAAAGTGGTTGGGGAGGGAAGGCAGACAGTCTGGTTCCCTATTATCTTCACAAGTCAAGGTCATGTTACTTAACGAATACATTATCTGTCAATAAAGCTGAACACTGCAAGCAGATTCTTGTGTATGAAGATGTGAGATGCATGCACGGCAAAGAAAAGGAGAAATATAAGGCAAAAGAAATACTGTTTCAGTTTTTCAAGGAGGCTGCCTATATAAACTCTTGATATCTGTCTAACTCATAATGTAAGAAGAATTGTGCTTGGTTAGACCAAAGCCAATTTAAGGGTCCAGTACCAGTGCAGGGGAAATACTTCTTTCTCATTAATGCATCATTGTTCCTATGATTATTTTGTTGTTGCTTATATATACAAACAGCAGCTCTGGGCGAGGTTAGAGTGATGGGGGGGGGGCTGGCTCATTTGGCCCCACAGGGACTGAGGGAGGCGAAACAAGTGTCTTTGCTGTTTGTTTTTGTGCATGCCTCACAGCAACAACAAAAAAGCCAGCTGCTCAAGCCACTTTAAGAAGTCCAGATTGTTGTTGAGGGCTTCCAAAAACGGCATAATTCCAGACTGCCCCTTTAAATTACTATTTTTTTAAATGATAGTAATAACAACAAAAAGTAACCGTTGAATGAGAGCAGAGTAGTGGAATAGGAATATGAAATGTTCCTTGCTCACATTTAATCATATATTATTGTAACTACAGTAAATAATAAACAAACTATTCTGGAACATAGCTTGGACTTCAGATATTTTCTGTATTCTTCACCTGTGGAACCTGAATACACAGAGGCTGGATCAAGTCACCCCTGGCCAATTTCCTTCTTTAATGTTGCAAAACCCAAGGATATTGGGGTCACAGCATCTTATATGATGTTAGCCTAATGCCAAAGGGTGTGAAATTGGTCTGGAGCTAAGTCATTTATCACCCACAGAGAGAGAAACGGGATGTCATGTGGAGTGGAAAAAAAATCTCTGACTAGTTTGTTTAATTCTGTGCCTCTCTGTATGTCAATATAATTTATTAAGCTTGCTTCAAAATATCAGTGAAATTGGGACTATGTTGGACTGTGGTTTGAAGACTGCAGTTCTAAAAATTAGTTCCTGTTTAGAACCCGTCACTGAATGTTACCCCATGCTGCAAGCTTTATAACATTTATATTCCTTGAATAGGGATGCGGGTGGTGCTGTGATCTAAACCACTGAACTTGCCAATTGGAAGGTCGGCAGTTCGAATCCCTGCTCCGGTGTGAGCTCCCGTTGCTCGGTCCCTGCTCCTGCCAACCTAGCAGTTTGAAGGCATGTCAAATTGCAAGTAGATAAATAGGTACCACTCTGGCGGGGAGGTAAATGGCATTTCCGTGTGCTGCTCTGGTTTGCCAGAAGCAGCTTAGTCATGCTGGCCACATGACCCGGAAGCTGTCTGTGGACAAACACCAGCTCCCTCAGCCAGTAAAGCAAGATGAGCGCCCCAACCCCAGAGCTATCCGCGACTGGACTTAACTGTCAGGGGTCCCTTTACTTTTTATTCCTTGAATATGAGGCAAGTTTTATGTACATGGATATAAGGAACATATTTGTTTTACTTCTATATAGGGTTACTATAATTAAGTGTAATCTGTCTCTGATATGTTGATGATGGATTTCAAATATTTGTTTTGGAAAACGTAACATACAAAAACATTTGTGTGTACTTTCACACAGTATTTATTTTTATCCCACCCTCCTCATTGATACCCATTGTGCATACAGTACTTAAAAACAGTGCTATTTTTCTAGAAAAAGAGATGTCAGAACTCACCATGAACGCTGTCTCCCTTGTTCTCTTACAATGGCAATGAAAGCCACCTGAGAGTTGCCAGCACTGAGTTCCAGCTGAAAAAAAATCCCTGCTTAACAGTACAATCAGATGCCATGCATCTATATTATTAGTGTTTATAATACCGATAGCATTTTGCCAACTTCATTTATTTTTATACCATTAGTTGGATGAGGAAATGGGCAAATTAGGCATTGAGTGTGGGAGGTTAGTGATCTACTAGCATTGCTGAATTATGGTAAGAGTAAGATTTGCCTCCAATTGGTGACTTGAGAGTTGTGCATGTACACTTACTGTGACAATGAT
This sequence comes from Podarcis melisellensis, assembly GCF_964234715.1. Classification (NCBI taxonomy): domain Eukaryota; kingdom Metazoa; phylum Chordata; class Lepidosauria; order Squamata; family Lacertidae; genus Podarcis; species Podarcis melisellensis. The sequence continues at coordinate 40,316,846 of NC_138528.1, forward strand.
TCTCACTTTCTTTTACTATCGGAGAATTTGTAGCAAGATAGAAAACATAAAAAACTGAAATACTCTCTGAAACAATCTGGCTGTGCAATAATTTTTTTCTTGACATTGCAAAAAGTTGTATAACCTATAATATTTCCCCCCGATAATTTTGAGGTTACTCAGTATTGTCTATAATATACAAATACACAGCAAGCACTATCTTTTGCCAGCTGACAGTTTCGAGTTACTGCAATGCAGTAGTGAGTTTGTGTATTCATGGGCAAGATGTTTGGTTAGTGATATTCATTGGCACAGTGTTTACATTTTCCACTCATTTTCATGTTTTTAAAGATAAATATTTTTATATATATATATATATATATTTATTAGGTTTTTTAAAGAAGAAAAATACAATAATAATAAACAATATTGCTTTGTTTTAACAAAGTTTCATATCATCCTTGAGCTTCCTCACGCCTCCCGCTCCCATTTACATCGTTAATAAATTTTTGTCAAGCAAATTATCATCTTATTTCCAAATTTTGTGACCGCTTAATTAATTACAATAAAATGGTTCTCCTACCAATTTGTTTTCTCTTAATCTCTCTTATCATCAATTCCTGATCTATTGTGTTTTTAAAGATAAATAGAATTCGTAGAATGTTGTTGATTGTCCACAGGAACTTACTTCAGATGAGAATATGAGAGACACAGCCTGTAATCCTACAGGCACTGAACTGGTTTTGTAAAGGGTTGCATTGACAATCATATGAAAGTACCGGTGACCATAGCATGATAACTTTTCATGAACTTTACCCCAAAACATAGATAATGCATTTTTCTTCAAGCCTGATATAGTTGTGAGTCGAGGCCCCGCCCCCGCTTGGAGATAAAATAAGACACATGGACATAAGTATTTAGGTTAATGGGCTAAAAAAGGCCCCAACTTTATTGGTTACAGAATGTGAGTGGTATTGGCTTAGGCATTGGATCGAACAGACTATAATTGACTCCTGCCTGCTCTGCCGGGAGTCACGCAAGGGTTAACAACCTGTAGGGGGAGCTTGTTGATGCAAATCAACTGGAAGCTTTCCCCTAGAGTCACCGGGGGTCCTGCTATGGCCCTAGACACCACCAGGGCATTGGACAGGAACCACGACCGCAGGATTCCTTCAAGGGAATACAGTGGTACCTCGGATTACATACGCTTCAGGTTACATATGCTTCAGGTTACAGACTCCACTAACCCAGAAATAGTGCTTCAGGTTAAGAACTTTGCTTCAGGATGAGAACAGAAATCGTGCTCTGGCAACACAGCAGCAGGAGGCCCCATTAGCTAAAGTGGTGCTTCAGGTTAAGAACAGTTTCAGGTTAAGTACAGACCTCCGGAACGAATTAAGTACTTAACCCGAGGTACCACTGTACCCTTCAAGGGGAGGGGTAGGTGATGGCCACAACTTCCCCTCCGACACACAACACATTTTCCATTGCCTAACCGCCAAACCTTACCAAGTTGTGACAATTTGCTACGAGGTAGGTGAAAAACCAAGTGGCTGGTGCCAATCTGCCAAGTGGAAAAATTCCTACCAGGCCCCTTGGACAACCAAGGCAGCCAACCAAAGTCCATAGCAAGGTCAGGAGCAAAACCTAGAGGGAGTGTGGGTGGGTGATCTGAGGAAACCAGGAACAAGGAGGAGGAGCCCATGAGCCCGCGGCCATTTTAAACAGCAAAACCACGCCCCACCCACCCAGCTGGATTGGCCGGCTGGGTGGCGTGACGCGGGCACAGGGCTCAATGATGCAGGGGGTTTGGTTAACCCCCCCTGCGAGCGCGGGAAGCGGTTCCCGCTCACAACAGCTCCCCTCCATAAAGAGGAGAGGCTTTCTCAGCTTTTCAGAGGGGTGACCATTAGCACTACATACCTTGAGTTTTTAAGAGAGGGGATGGCATAGACATGAGATACTGTAAGAAAACTACTTAAATGAACCTAATCAGAAAGAAATGTAGACTGGGGGAAAAAGTCTTCTCAGGTGTTCTATTGTTGAGGCCATCTGTTTTGATTTGATGCTTTGTTGGCTGTCTCCTGGTATATATTGTTACTTAGATTGCAGCATTACTTCTCCTTTATTGAATAGATTGAAACAACAATTACTTGCAGCTGCAGGAGAAAATGGGACTTTCTAAATCAATAATGTTCTTTATATAGAAAGAGTGTGTGTCACTTAATTTTGAGCTGACTTGGTTATATTTCAAGATGGGGAAGATTGGTTTTTTTTAACTACAAAAGCTTTCTTAACTTCATACGGTCACAAATTTTTCATTGCTAAAATCTCATTCACATGTATTCGCCTAAAAGAAGTGAATGTCTAAGGGATAGCTCTTTTTTGCGAATTTGTCAAAAAGCTCAACAACTTTGGGCAAAACTAAAAAGCAACTTTTCTGTCCGGATTTCACTGTTTGAAATATGGCAACCCTAGGAAGGAGGAATAAATGAAAATTGGCTTACCATTCCTTTCTTATCACCTACAATTTGTATGTATTAAAATTCTGGGAAATTTATAAATCAGTTTTAAAAAGAAAATTGCCTCCTCCCTCTTCCCCCTGGCCTTTCCACTCATGTAGGACTGCACAGGATTAAAGAGCCTTCCAGCAACAGAAGTGCACAATTTGTCCTTCAAATGTGAACTGGAAACAAATGTTAATGAACAATGCATGCTGCCTTGGTTCTTGAAGAGGTCTCCCGGTCTACCTTGGGAGGAGAATGGTTGTGTGGGTTGAAAGGTTCGTCTCAGGAGACCTCTGGGGCTCCTTAATGTTGCAGTCAACCAGAAACCAGAGAGGGACCTTTTTTTTCTAACACTCACTGGTACATTTCAGACTTCTTTCAGATAGCCTGTCTCCTTCTGATAGCTCCTTCATCCTTTTTCTATTGACACAGCTTGCTGAGTGGGGTGGCATTGCTATTGCTGCTTGGAAGGGAGACTCAAAGCTATTGGGGGGAGCTGAGTGGCAAACCAGTGGGAGCACTAACCTGACTCCATTGGTGTGCCTACTAGGGTGCCATTTACAAGGGGGAGTGGGGGCCAGCCCCCCCATATATTCAAGAAGGGGGCCGGGGCCTCCCAAATTTCCATGGAGATTCTGAAAAGGAAGCTCCATGATGAAGATGCTTGGTCCTGCCGTGTCCTTTTGACAGGTGTCAGGGATGTGCCAGAGCGAAGCATCTTTGCCCCGTGCATCCCTTTCAAAAAGGTAAGGCAGCTGGTGGTGGGTGGGTGCAGGATGGTGGGCTGAATCGGCCTGGCCAGGTGGGGGGGGGGCGTCACACATGTGATGATATGCATGTGCGACGGGCCCTCCAATGTTGGCCACAACTTGACACTGCTGGTGCCTAAACAAGTGACATTAACTATGTGTCACTTAATTTTGAGCCAACTTGGTTATATTTTAGGTTGGGAAACTGGGGTGAGGGGGGCTTTTGAATGGGCAGGCAACACATTTTGAAAAAAAAAATTTCATACTGTTTCAAATATACCCTGTAGCTTTCCCTACTTAGAGCCTTCAATCAGTGATTCGAACAAGAGCAAACATTTCTGTTAGCGCATGATCCTCATGGATTACTACACTTCAGAAGGTATAATGCTATTACCCTTGTCAAAGAAAACATTTCAGCTAACATGCTATCTGCTCTCTTTGCCATCAGCTTTTGAGTTTACAAGTGTGCTATGAATAAATGTCCATTTGCACAACATACAGATAAATGGCAAGGCTGTATTATTTAAAAAATGTATTTCTATGGAAAATATTCTGAAAGAGGTATGCGAACAATAGCATTTTTAAAAACTCTTTCCTATCTGTGTAGCTTTCAGGAGAACTACACTTGATTAACAAACGATCCCAATAGACTTTTAGCTTGATTCTTCTTGGCTCTACTGAAACACAGGGAAGACCTGGATTGGGGATTTTGAAATAACAAAAGTAATGAAAGTACTATGATAAGGTTCCCATTGTCCAATTGTCATGAGCCCTGCAAAGCTACTGGGCTTGGACTTGGGTTGTCAGGCCCTGATAGATGAGGAGGAAGAAATTGGGGTGGTGGACTTAAGGGTGGGAACTGGGATTGGAGAAGGGGGCTCTCTCTGTTGAGCCTCGACTTTAGCCACTTTTGAAGAGAAAGCTGGGATGCTGGCTCCTCCTCTTCCTGACCTCCTGGCAGCGCAGAGAGTCTCAGTGGCAGCTGGGGAGGGCAACCCAAGTGGTGAGGCAACTCTGGAGGTGGCAGTGACTCATCAGGAGCTTGGACAGTATATTTTGCTGGCTGACAAGTAGCAGCAAATTATGGTTTGCTAAAAATGGAAAGTGTGGGAGGGTTCAGGGAAAGCGAGATTCTAAGCCATGGTTTGAAGCAGCTCTGGAGAGGAAACATGTGAAGTGGTTCATTAATCTAAACTTACCCTTCATTGTATGAAGAAGATAAGAAGAAGAGTTTGGATTTGATATCCCGCTTTTTCACTACCCGAAGGAGTCTCAAAGCAGCTAACATTCCACTTTCCCTTCCTCCCCCACAACAAACACTCTGTGAGGTGAGTGGGGCTGAGAGACTTCAAGAAGTGTGACTAGCCCAAGGTCACCCAGCAGCTGCATGTGGAGGAGCGGGGAAGCGAACCCGGTTCACCAGATTATGAGTCTATCGCTCTTAACCACTACACCACACTGGCTCTCATGAGTGGAGCTTAAGACAGTAGTGGATGGAACCAGAGCCAAAAGAGGGTGAAGCCACCCATCTCTCTCTCTCTCTCTGACACCCCCTTTTCTTCTTCTTGAGAGCCAGTGTGGTGTAGTGGTTAAGAGTGGTAGTCTCGTAATCTGGGTAACCGGGTTCGTGTCTCCACTCCTCCACATGCAGCTGCTGGGTGACCTTGGGCCAGTCACACTTCTTTGAAGTCTCTCAGCCCCACTCACCTCACAGGGTGTTTGTTGTGGGGGAGGAAGGGAAAGGAGATTGTTAGCCGCTTTGAGACTCCTGAAGGGGAGTGAAAGGCGGGATATCAAGTCCAAACTCTTCTTCTTCTTCTTCTTCTTCCCAGGAGTGGACAGTGCATGGCATGGTACCAAGGCACTGCCCTCTCAAGCGTGATATTGCTATTGTTTTAACACTCTGTCAAAGCCCACCCAGTGCTCCCACTGGGGCACCCACAGAGCCCTGACCTCGCTGCTGCCCTGTCCCATCCCAGTAGGTGGCAGTGATGCCACTGTTGGGGAGGATGGTGGCACCACATCGCCCCTCTGATCCTGCTCTCTCTCTTTCCACCCCTGCCAGCTGGCAGCCAGGAGAGAGATGGATTGCTATTGCCAGTGGTCCGAACTGGTCACTTGCAGAAGGTTTTTGAAATTCAGCTGAGGGCCACAAAAGAATACAGCCCTAGGGGCCGCGGGTAGCCCACCCCGTTCTAATCTTCTAAATGAAAAATGTATGCATGTTACCATTTTTAAACAAATGTGTTGTTCTGAGACTCACAGAAATGTAGCCAATCTATCACTGAGCTAAACCTTGCAGGTATTTTGTATTTTCTCACATGGCTCTCATGTTCCCTGACAGGATGATGAAGTAGTGCTTCAGTGCGTTGCCAACATCCACAAAGAGCAGCGCAAGTTCTGCCTGGCAGCTGAGGGGCTGGGGAACCGCTTGTGCTTTTTGGAACCAACTTCAGAAGCAAAAGTAAGGCTCCCTTCTGCAAGGGTGTTTTTTGTGTTTTTTTAAAAGTTAGTGTAATTGATGGTCATTAATTTACAAATGCTATTAAGAAATTTAATTGTGCTTCCTATAATAGATGATATACTGTATATATAGAATGCAAAATTTGCTAATTCACCAAGTTTTGCTGAATCGTATATATTCTCAAGTTAAAGCGTTTGCTGCCAACCACTTTGTGATTCAAGGACCCGCCACCCGCTTGGGGATAAGAAAGACACATTGACATAGTATATTAGGTAGATGGGCTAAAAAAAGGCCACAACTTTATTGATTACAGCATGTGAGAGGTATTGGCTTAGGCATTGGATAAAACAACAGAGCGTGACTCCACCCCCGCAGGGAGTGGTGAGTCTAACAAGGGTTAACCACCAGTGGGAGGAGCCTGTTGATGCAAATACAACTGAAGGCTCCCCCTGATGTCACTGGGGGTTGTGCCATAGCCCTAGCCACCAGCAAGGGCGTCAGACAGGATCCATGACCGCCAGATTCCTTTACTAGAATACCCATAAAGTGGAGGGGTAGGCGATGGCCACACCCTGCTCTCCAATACACAAACATATTCCAATGCCTAACCACCAACACCTAAAAGTTGTGACAATTTGCTACGAGGTAGGTGAAAAACCAAGAGGCTGGTGCCAATTTGCCAGATGGATAAAAATTCCTACCGGGCCCCTTGGACAACCAAGGCAACCAACCACAGGTCCATAGCAATGTCAAGAACCAAGCAATGAACTAAAGGGAGGATGGGTGGGTGATCCGACAAAAACCAGCAGTGGAATGAAAGAGAAGTGCTGCCGTGGCTGCATTTGAGCGGCTAAACCCTGCCCCCAAACCTCCACCTGATTGGTTGGCTACCTGGGGCGTGGTGTGGCAGCCAGGCCAGCTGGGCAGGGGCTGGAACGCCCCCTGCCAACGCAGGAAATGGCTCCTGCTCACAACTCCTCCCCTCTGTAAGGAGGAGAGGCTTTGCAATTCAAGGTTTGAAACTGCATATTGGACTGCATGGCCCACCTGAGTGTGGAACAGTGGGGAGCTCAGATTGAGTCTAGTCAGTGAGTACAGTTTTCTTCATTATTTTGAAGCTTATAGCAACTGAGGAAAAATAATATTACAACATTTCTGTGAGTCATGTGTTTATTACTCCCGTTTTACAGATTGGGAATGGGAGGTGGGAGATGGTGGCTTATCTGAGTCAACTTTCTGATCAGGAACATTATGTCCACTCCCCAGGTCAGGCTGGTCAGAGCTCAGAACAGGGCTGTTGCTTGAGCAACGAAGCAGCTACGATTGGGAGGCTATATAGGAGCTTGAGGTTCCACTTGTTGCTGGCTTTCAGCCAGCCTCTTATATAGGCAGGTGTTTCTATGTGTTTCCCCTTTCTCTCAAATAGCCTCAAGTGCAGCTAGATAGACATTTGACCACAGTCTTGAACCTCCTGCTTGGCTTGCTGTCTCCTCTGCCTCTGTGACCACAGAAGGGTCTGAGAGCTGCCCAGGAAACCAGGCAGCGGTTGTGGGGTATGAGGAATCTCAGGTTTGATACACACACAGTGGAAGTTGCTCCCACTACCAATCATCATAAAGCTGACATTTATGCAATTGATTTAAAGTTTGCATGCCCAGATCTTCTGTGATACAAGTGTATGCATTCTTTGTGTGTGAGTGGGAGTTTATGATATTCTGGTCTGTGCACATGTGGCAGTTCCAGACACCTTAGGCATATTCAAAATCTAGTAATAACAATAATTGTATATAGCCCTTCATCCGTAGATCTCAGGGTGGTTCACAATCTAAAAATACAAGATAAAAAACACAAAACACATAACAAAAACAAGACCCAAAACAAACCAGAACACCCCTCCCCCCACTTAAACTTCTGGTAGTACACAGCACCCCTTCTGTAAAAAATAAAAATAAAATAAAACCAATTTTTCCACCAGTAAACATAACTTGATCTGTCAACCTAGCTACAAATAGCAGGTTACTGTCTAGTTTTGGTACAAAGAGTGCTTTTACAGTTTTACCCAAGTGTTCCAAATGAACTGGGCCTTTAGCCTGAATTTGCTGTTTCGTGCTGGCAGCTAGAGATACTGCCTCCCTTTCAGTCTTAGACATGGACAGAAACATATTCTTATCAAAACACATGTGTTACATCATTCTGCTATCTATAATCCCGCTCCTGGCTGCTATTGCTTACTTTTGCAATCATCACCTGCTTACATGTTGTCTGCTGAAACTGCTTCCTGTTTTGAATGCCTTCAGCTTGTGTCTTTTGCCCCTGTCCCTTCTTCACTCCTGGAGAGTTGCGTTTCAGATGTGTCTCCCATCCACAGTTGAAGCATCTGTGGACATGTAAAGCTCTGGAATCTGGCTTTGCTGTCACATTCCCTGTAGATTCTGGCTGCATCCTCTGGGAAGAAATGTATTCCCAGTTCTGCCTTTTCTCCCACTCCACAAGTAGTCTGTTGGTCACAGATTCCACAAACAGTTGATCCTCTAGGATGGCTTCAATTGTCCTGTCACAACTGTTACTCAGCGATGACAGAATAATATAACGTTTTGCCACAGGGTTAAATTCCATTCCCCACTGACTCAGCTCACTGAAGAGACCTCCAATTCCTTGAAGATGCAATGGCAGAGAATCTCCAGGATTTAGGCTTGCCCTGTACAACTTCCATGTCAAGTACACCTTGCTTCCAGCCGTTGCATGGAGGTAAAAGTTATGCAAAGCTGTCCATATTGCCTTCGCACTGTCTGAGCCTCTAATTAGTGCCAATTGACTTCCACTCCCAGTGTGATAGTGGCTTGCACCTTCTCTCCTCCTTTTAGAGTCCAGTTGCCCTTAAGAGAAGGGGGCAATTCTTATCAATTGCTATCTACAATCCCTCTCTTTTGAGCAACATCTGCATCTTGAAGCTCCAATTTGAGTAATTCCTTTATGACAGCTGTTCCAACCACAGCCCAGTTGTCATACTCTGCGCCATCCTGCATTAGCTCTGCAGACACATCACAGCCGCTCACCTCCCTGGAATCCATCAAGGAAAACTTACTGCTTCAATTTCAGCCTGTGTCTCTGCTGGTGCCCTTCCAGGCAGCTGCCAATTTACCGCTTGCTGGGCTCTGGTAGTTGTCTCCTTAAGATGTTTGGAATCTCAGGTGAGATACCCACACAGTGGCAGTTGTTCCCACCACCAGTCACCAGATAGTTTACTGTTGCAGAAGATAAGGCTCAGTAAAACAGTTCTGGGAACAGATATACAGATACAGATACATACAAAATATCTCTGTTGCTCTAAATAAGTTCAGCGAGTCAAGATGTAACACTGGACAAGTAACCCTTCAGGCTAATTGACTAACCAACAGACAGATTAACTACAGACTAACAAACTACTGAGCTGACATGCATTAATCACAAATATAATCAGGGTACTGGGCTGTTACCATAGTAACTGGCTTGGCTGACCATGCACCTGTGATTAATTCATCCATGGGGTGATTTATGCTCCTGAAGGAAATTAACCCCTTCTCAAGTTCAGTTTCTCCAGCTTTCTTGGGACAGGGATGCCTGGGTCCAATAGCTTTTCAGAGTCAGTGCAGTGAGGAAATTTTGTTGAGGGATTCTTCCTGTTACTCCTCAGATAAGTTCCAGATCTGGGCAGGGCTGAACACTGTGATCTATCCAATGGATCTCTCTCTTTTTTTTATTTACTGAAGTATTCTGTTTCATAAATATTTGCCTTAAACATGTTATTGATAGAAGTTTGCTAACAAACTTTCTATTGCTTTGGCATTTCGCTTTCTCGTCTGCTGAACTGCTTCTGCCAGAGACACCATCTCCTTTTAGTCATTGACATAAAGTGTAGCTTTAGTGAAGGCTGACTCAGTGAATAAGTAATGCAGCAGCAAGCTAATTGAATGTGTCTAAGACAGTGGATGAGAAACTGAGAAGATGAGGGGGATGAGGAAAATCTGCAACAAGAACAAAAAAGGCATGAGTGAATTAATGGAAATGCTATAGTGCAGGCTCTAGAAAGGGGAGGCAGGGAAGAATGAGGATACCAAAATCATTCAATTCCCAGCTGCACCTATGAGCCTACTTGAGCCAAGGGAGGTGGAAGTGGAAGTAAGTTGAGGGAAGAGCAAGGCAGAGGAATGAACAGGTGGGCAACTAGAGCAAGGTTTTTGGCATATAGCAGTCTTCTCCCACCTGATGCCCACCAGATGTTTTGGACTGCATCTCCTATCACCAGCAGCCAGCATGATCATTGGTAGCCAGGAATGATGAGAGTTGTAGTCCAAAACATATGGAGGGAACCAGGTTAGGATAAGACTGGTATATAGAATATAAGGATTTTGTTAGATGCTTTGTGGTGATAGGATATGAACTCATAAAGATATGGCGCTTCTGTGCCTTTAAGAACCTTGGTTTTCTTGCACCAGTTCAGCTGAGGCTCAAGGAGATGCTGAGCAAGGGCCCAGAGTAGAAATAACCCAAGAAATAACCAATAGCAGAGAACAGTGGTGATCTAGAGACCACGTGGGGACCAAAGCCATGTTTCTGACAGGAGTCAGAGCCTATCTAAGTAAGATCTTAAGTACTGGAGCAGATCAGATAATTGCGTAGGCTCTGTCCTTCACATGGGAGCTGGAAGGATCTTTAAGGCACCTTGCACTTTAATGTTTTGGGGAGGCCTCTGTACATCTTCTCTTCTCTCAGGTAAGGTTTATGGAGGCTTAAGAGGCCTTGGGTGAGTGGTGTCCTACTGCAAAATAGGATGTTTAATGGCTTCAAAATGATCAATGAGCTGGAGTAACTCAACTAAGAGGAAAGGTAACATGACAGGAGTAAAGGGGGACATGATAGAGCTTTTCATAATAAAGCATGGTATAGAGAAGGTGAATGTTGTCCCTGTCTACTAATTCTGGATCCAGGGACCATCCAATGAAGCCCAATAGTGGCAGTTTCATTACAGGGGAAAGAGGCACACAGCACATACTTAACATGGAATTTTCTACCACAAGATGTGGTGATGACCACCATCTTGGAAGGCTTTAAAAATGGGATAAGAAAATTGATAGAAGATAAGATGATCAATGGCTACTAGTCATGATGGCTGTATATTACTCTCAGTATTTGAGACTGTAAGCCTCTGAATGCCAGCTGCTGAACAGCATGTGCGGGAAAGGGCTATTGTGCTTAAGTTCTGTTTTTGAGCTTCTCACAGTCATCTGGTTGGTTTTTGTCAAAAGAGAATGCTGGACTAGATAGGGCTTTGTTCTGATCCAAGAGGGCTTTTCTTGTGAGAACTCCAAAAGCCTGGGGTTTGTGTTCAGTTAATAATAATAATAATAATAATAATAATAATAATAATAATAATAAATTAATAATAATGTTGTTGTTTAGTTGTGTCCAATTCCTCATGACCCCATGTACCAGAGCATGCCAGGCACTCCTGTTTTCCACTGCCTCCCGCAGTTTGGTCAAACTCAGGTTGGTAGCTTCAAGAACACCGTCCAACCATCTCGTACTCTGTTGTCCCCTTCTCCTTGTTCCCTCCATCTTTCCCAACATCAGGGTCTTTTCCAGGGAGTCTTCTCTTCTCATGAGGTGGCCAAAGTATTGGAGCCTCAGCTTCACGATCTGTCCTTCCAGTGAGCACTCAGGGCTGAATTCCTTAAAAATCGATAGGTTTGATCTATTGATTAATAATAATTAATAATAATAATTAATAATTTAGAAATCCAATCTACTTTCCCAGAACAACCCGTAGATTTCTCTTCCTTACATCACTCTCTGAACAGAGTTAAGGAACATGGGACCCACAAAGGCAGATTCCTATACCTCAGAGTTGCTGTCATGACCATAGGGCAGGAAAAGACCTAGGCAGCCTCTGTTACTCTGTCACAATGTAACTCCCATCCAGCTGTTCACCCTTGTTCCCCTACCTGATGGAATGGAAAAATTCACATTATTTAAATAGAAATTGCCATTAAGAAGTTGGCAACTGTGACTCATTATTAAAATAAGAGTCGCTGCTCCGCCTGCATGAGAAAGGAAAGCTACATCAAAAGAAAGTGACAGACTGTGGCATAACCACCTATTCCCGAATGACAGATTTATGCTTGCATTTTGCATGACCGAAATGAATTTTAATAATTAATTGCACTGTTCTGCTAGCTTAGAGAATTGTGAGGTCTGTGTAACCACTAACCGTTTTATAAATGCTGGACATTGAAAGGCCATGAGGCTTGGGGTTTTTTTGCTGTTTACTGGCAAATAATTACCTTCAGTTTATTTTACCCCACTTTTAAATTGCTTGGCTGACTTCTACCAGAACAGCAGAAAGTGTCCATCTATAAGATTTTGATATTTCAAGTTGCCTGTAAACACAGCACAAGTTGGACCAAGGATGTGTCATGATGGGGGCTTAGTATTGGAAATGGGTAATTCAGATAGCACAAAGAGTCACTGACAACAGGCCACTCGCAATAGGATTTTTTACTTTAACTTACCAGCTTTTTCCTAGAAAGGGAGGGTGGCAGTCACCATCAACAGAAGCCCTGTTCACTGTAAGTTGTGCTTGCACAATGGGATTCTGCCTCTTCCTCTACTGCACCCTCCATGCCCTCTCCAAATCAGCTCCAGAGGATTGGGGGAACACCTAGAACAGATTTGGGGATGCAAGGGAAGGATAAGGAGAGAATTTTTCATTGTGCAAGGAGAAATCATTGTGCTAATGAAATGTTCGTGTTAACACTATGTTGAAAACAAACCATAACATAACTTTTATTCTAACAGCACCCTTTCTCTCTGCAAAATGGCATGGAACCACAATTTCCCCATTCACTTAACAATAAATCATTATCTCAAAGAAACATTCTTACTAGGAGGAAACCTTTGCCATAAACCATCATTTTCTCTCTATATCAGAATTCAATACATTTTATTAACTTATAAGATCCATTTAAATAGATTAAAATACCAACCCCAATGGTAAAAAATAAATAAATAGTTTTTAGGTCATTCCGTTGAGTGCTAACGCAGTGAATCAATATATCTGCTCCTCAACAGTTTTGTGCCAGTGCTTTTTATAGTTTGGAATGGTGGTTTCGGCTTGGCTAACATAAACTGTACCTAAGTCAAAAAGTTAGGAGACTTGTAGTTCCAGGAATCGATTGAATGGTATTCAAGCATAATCTAGATGCACCAGTGCTTTCTTTAAAAGAAGAAGATGATTACTGCAGAATTTAGCAGAAATGTATAAAATATAATCAAATTTATTGTATTGCAATCAGACAGAATGTGCTATATAGATACCTATTTCTATGTACTGCCACTGGAATATAGACAGTGGGATCTGTGTTCACAAAGCCTGTCAAGAGGAAATCCTATGGGCTTAGCCTTAGCATTGTACAAAGTTCCTGCAGCATCAACTAGACTGAAGATTGGTTTACATATGCATGCATATCGCTTGATATTTTTTTCATGATTATTCAAGAGTAGGTGACTGGCAGCTGGATGTATGAGAGTTGGACTCCCTTCTGTGATTGGCATCCAGGTGCTGAGTTTCTAACATCTACTTGATCCAGCCATAATTTATTGTAGATCACAGGAGGCAGGGGCATCCACCAACACTCTCCTGGGGGCCAGCACTACCATTGCTTCTGGGTTGGGGGCACATAGGGAATTGAGTACACAACATCTCCAACTCCCATTGTGTCCGAGATGAGCCATAAATAGCTGTGAATCAGGAGCTGGGAGTCAAGAATCAGGAGCCAGACGCCTGTAATTGCAGCTACTCCAAAGAGAAACCACAGTCTGAACAGGAAGCTTCTCCAGGTGAGGGAGCAACTGACCAACCTGAGAGTTGGCTTGCAACAATACAAATTGTTGGTTCTCCTGTCTTTGAAAATCTAAAATCTATCTGTTACCAGGTCTGTTTCCTGAATCCCATGTCTTTATAAGGACCTAACCCCTAGGGGTGCCATGTATAGCTATGGTGGCAGTGACCAAGTAGTAATGATTTATTTGCCAAGCAGAATCAAAAAGCCTAACCACTGCAGCAGCATTTCACTATAATGCCGCTCTCCTTTTTTCCATTGCGTGCTGAGGTCCCCCAAAACCCCTACCCCAATAACTCACACATCACACATAATTTTTGTTTAAGGTTTTTTGGCATAATTTTGGCCACAACTTTATTATCATACAAATTGAGAGTGGTTGCTTAGGCATTGGTTATGACTAGCTGTTCCCCCCCCCCGCCTTTGGGGGACAGCACTGACTCCCTAGTCAGTCCCGGAGGAACAAGATCAGGGTCAGCTGGAGCTGCGAAACAGACCCTCAGCTACCACCGCATGTTCCTTGAAGCTTACGCGGCCCGCACCCTGCCGTCAGGGTTTGGACGAAGGGGATGGTAAGCTTCAGAATTCCTTTAACGGAATACCCGTCAGCAGCAGCATAGGAGGGGCAGGCACAGCCAATCCATACCCCTCCACCAACCAATTTTAACCAATGCCTAACCGCCAACCTTACAAGTTGTGATGATTTGCTAAGCAGTAGGCAAAACCCAAAAGGCACGCACTAATCAGCCAATTGGAAAAATTCCTACTGGGCCCCGCACCAATGCGAACGACCCCATGACAGGCATAGCAAGGTCAAAGCGCAAGCCCAACAAGCGAGGGCGGGCGGGAGATCCGGTGTCCACAGCAAAAGAGAAAGAGAAAGCTGTGGACCTTGCTTATATATAGGCATTGATCCCACCCCTAAATTGGCAACATCAAATTTACCCCAGTAACAAAATCCCCCAATCTGCTTCAGGCCCATAGCCATCTATGGCCTGGCAACTAAATGGGGTTTTGCTTGGCCCCATCCGCAACACGTGCTCTCTTTTAATGAGAACACGCTTTCCCCAACACCCAGGGCTGTCTTAAGCATATCCAGCCCTGTGTTGCAAAGATCCCTCCGGTGCCCCACTCCCCGTTTCCTAGAGTTGTCGACCGCTCTCCTCCCGCGGGGCTTGGGAAGGAAGCTGCATGTCCGCCAGCCATATGGTTGATGGGGCGCAGCTGGCGGGTGTGCAGGAGGGAAAGGGGAGGCCACCGGCAAAGCCACGCAGCTCCCCCACTCACTGGGGTGCCCCTGAGAGGCTGGCGCCCTGACGCAATGCGCCAGTAAACCCAATGGGAAGGACGGCTCTGCCACCACCACCGCTGCACAGACTGTAGTCACAGGGCTAGAGTAACAAACCCTCCTGCATAGCCTATGCTGAGAAAGATGGAATTGTCATTGTGCTGATCTACAACAATTTTTAAAATATATTGTGGTATACTTGTTAATTTATCACATAGGACAATGTATTTTTGTATTTTGTATTGAGGAAGATAGGGTTGGTTTGGAGAACTGCTGCATAACCCTACACAGATTTACTTAGAAGTAAGTTCCATTGAGTTCCATGATTGTAGCCTTTTTACACTCCGCTGGAAATGGTTAGTAATAAGTATGTAAGTTATATAACAGACTGTGAAGAGAAAAAGGGTGTGACTTCCTGTGACCCAAATCTACAGTCTGTAATTGTTTCATTGCCTGTTTATACATAAAAAATACTGTGCCTTCACCCAGCCTAGGCCTCAAGGTGTGAGAATGAGATAAAGAAAATAATTTTATAACTAAAATAGAATCTGCCAGCATGGTGCATACTTGTCTTGTGTCTTCAAATGCCTGAGAAAACTTTCTCTCTCCTTATTACAGTCTGAGAATCCGAGAGAAAATGCAAATGAAATTCTAATTAAGATAATAAGCAGAAATCACAACTTAGTAAAATTGTGCTCATATTGCTGAAGTTTTCTAATACACTAATGGCTTCAATCAAATCAAGCATTATCTGCACACAGTAGCTGCTTATTCATTTTTAGCAGCTCTTGCTAATTTTAATGGCCATAACAGAGCCTGATCAAAGCCCTTTAAAGTCACGTTGATTTCTATGACAAAGTTATGGGTGCACACACTTAACTCGTTCTTACTAAAATTAGTGGGATGGAAAGAGCTTAGCTCAATTTTGCCTGTACTTTTGGAGCTGGAGCTGTAGTCCTTCTGCTCTTTACGTGGATAGCATATAATTAATTAATCTGCCAAACGTACTGTCTTCTATCTTGTTTGTTCACAACCTGAAGAAATTTCCCTGGTGGTTTTAAAGAATAATTACTATGCATTCATGGTACTTTGCAACGGTGCTCATTGCCCCATTTTCTGAACCTGCAAAGTACAGCTGCTGTTTTGTTCTTAGTGTTCATTAGATTGATAGAAGCGAAGATGTGAATACAATTTTTATGGTCTTCAAACTTCTAATATGCCAGAAGCTGACTTTAAGTAAAACAGCTGTAATGCTGCATTTTGTTCTGTCTGGGTTACTTTGTTGCCTCACCTATCTGTGAAGATTAATGGGAGAACTATATCGCTGCAATTAGAATGTGTTCTACATTTCACTAGTTGATGAATGTAAACCATTTTCTTCATTGCTCTATTGGGCTCTGCAGCTTGGTGGCTGCCCAGTATTTCAGTAGTATAATACAACTGCACTATTTACCACACTAATAACAAGAACTGGCCTTCCAATGTATTTCTGAAGCAAGATTTGTTGCCTGCGGCAATTGCCAGATGTGACTCTTTTCAACACTGGAACCTGCATGACCAGGGCACAGAAATGTAATCTGGAAGGCAAATTTGATGCAGTATTTAGTAGTCTGCCGCTAAAAGCCATGAAAAAATTATTATACCTAAAATATTTTTAAGATGTGCCTGTGTGACGTTCTTTGAAACTTTTTCTACAAAGGAGATTCCACATCCTCTGTGGGGAGCTTCCTCCATTGCTGAACTCCTCTCTGAGGTAGGAGTCCACCCTCCTTACCGAAATATATTGTTGCATGCCATCGCAGTCTCCGAGTTGTGCGAGACACCCAGGGTTCACTACCTTCACCCCAACAGTATGACGAAGACTGAGCAAGCTCAACTGCTGCAGAATGCTGAATAACTGGCTAGTTGGGAGATACTGGGAAAGTGGGAGAGGGGAAGGGAGGGGGGAAGAAATGGAACAGAATATCCTGGAAGAAGAGGAGCTTGCTGGCTGGAACCCTGAAGAGGAACACTTGCTATAGAAACATTTTTTAAAAAAATTGCATTTGCATCCTGACTTTTTTCCAAGAAGAAGAAGAGGAGGAGGAGGAGGAGTTTGGATATGATATCCCGCTTTATCACTACTGGAGTCTCAAAGCAGCTAACAATCTCCTTTCCCTTCCTCCTCCACAACAAACACTCTGTGAGGTGAGTGAGGCTGAGAGACTTCAAGAAGTGTGACTAGCCCAAGGTCACCCAGCAGCTGCATGTGGAGGAGCGGAGACGCGAACCCAGTTCACCAGATTACGAGTCCACCGCTCTTAACCACTACACCACACCACACTGACCAAGGGGGTCAAGACATAGTTCTCCCATCTCTATAATATCCTTACAACACTCCTGTGAAATAAGTTAAGCTGAGTAAGAGTGACTTACCTATGAGCACCCAGGTCATGATTGTGTGAGGCTTGAACCTTGGTTTTCCCAGTCTTAGTTTTTACACAGTGAATTTGTCACTTCTCAAATGAAACTTAGAGAGTGAGCAAGTCTGTGTTAGGGGTATCTAGTACAGACCTTTCCTACCACCATTGATTATATTTTTGCAACCTCAGCTATGCATGTTTACTTAGAAGTAAATGTGAGTTAAATTGGTCTTACTCCCAGTTAATAGTGCCCAGGATTGCAGCCTTAATCTGATTCAGCCTGTTTTTATCAACTTTATTTCCATTTCTCCATCCTAGAATTAAACTCAAGCATTGCAGCTGCTTTAGGCCTCTTTCCCTGGGTGTCTTATAGATGAATAGTCTTTTAGTAGCATCAAGTATTCCTAGGAATAACTATAATTATTAAATGAACTAGAGAGAATTTACAGTAGTGATGTAAGAACACTACAGCAGTCTTAATAGCTACCTCTGCATTGTTAAGACAGGTATCTTTGGATGTTCTTGTGCTGTGGACTATGTCTTCCTGAAAAGTGGTGACTTTGGCAGGCTGCTGCTGGTAAATAAATGAGAGAAGCTGATATAAAGCTGAGAAATTAAAGGCTCAGAAATCCACAATGAAATGTGGACATTGATTTGATAATGCTTTAAATGATCATTCCCCAAATTGGTGATAACATTTTAAAAGGGCAAAATTACTTGGAAGTTATTTCACAACAGTATGTAAGAGTTTTGCATTGAGGACCCTGGGTGGCTAATTAACATTATTCACTTACCATCTCATTATCCTTGCTTATTGAAGTGCCTAAATGAAACAGATTCTCATCTGATTTAGTCTATTGTGCCCAACAGCTTTACAAAACCAAGTCAATGATTATTTTTAAGGCATTTGAGATTGTTAGATAAACAACTCTAACCTTATTGTATATTACAATGCTTTAAACCATTTGCTAGGAATTATGTTCATATTATTCAGAAGTAGTAGTTGAAGCATGACAGAAGAATAACCCTATACCTGCTCCAGAGTCCCAACAGAGGGGAGGCAGATGTGGCAAGAGCCCCCTGCCCCCAACAGGTCTGGAGGGACAGAGCACCCCCCCCCCAAAAGAGTATCCCTCCCTGCCACAGATGACCAGGCAAAATGTCTGCACACGAGGCTTATCTGTTGAAGAATAGGGAGAAATGTTTTCTAGACTAGAAGGCAGCAACCCACTGCATTGCTTTGCTTTCTTTCTGTGCCTTGGGAATGGCTGAGTTTTGCTGTGGAGGGAGAAACCAAGATGAACTGAGCTGAAGTCAGCATATAGATGTGGAGAGAGATCAGAATAATACAGTACTCATAAACCAGATTAAATTTGTCAGTCAAAATTCAACAGCAATGAACGCCTCCGCACTTAAAAAGACTTCTGGTGTTTCTACCTTGCAAGAAGTTCTTGATAATGTACAATGGTGGCTGATCTTATTGAGACTAGCAGTGTAGAAGGCAGGTGCAATCATAGAATTGTACAGTTGGAAGGGATCCTGGGGGATTTAGTCCAACCCTCTGCAATGCAATCTGTACTAGACCATACTAAACGATGGCCATCCCACCTCTGCTTAAAAACCTCCAAGGAAAGAGAGTCCACTACCTCTTGTGGGAGTCTGTTTCACTGTTGAACAGCTACTGTCAGAAAGTTCTTCCTGATGTTTGGTTGGAATCTCCTTTCTTGTAACTTGAATCCATTGGTTCAGGTCCTACCCTCCGGAGCTGGAGAAAACAGGCTCGCTCCATCTTCCATGTGACAGCCCTTTAGGTATTTGAAGATGGCTATCTTATCTCATCTCATCTCAGTCTCCTCTTTACCAGACTAAACATATCCATTTCCCTCAACTGGTCCTCATAAGGCTTGGTTTCTAGACCCCTGATCATCTGGGTCACTCTCCTCTGCACACGTTCCAGCTTGTCAATATTCTTTTGAAATTATGGTACCCAGAAGTAGATGCAGTACTCCAGGTGTGGTCTCACCAAGGCAGACTAGAGTGGTACTATTACTTCCCTTGATCTGGACACTATACTTCTGTTGATGCAGCCTAAGATAGCATTAGCTTTTTCTGCTGCTACAACACTGTCATGGACAGAATGCAGGGAGGAACCAGCTGAGGAACCACCAAGGGAAGAAGGCTCAGAGCCTGGCGATTGGTAGTGGGACGACAATGAGTGGTCAGAGGGAGAAGACTGGGAAGAGGAGGTGTTGGAAGCTGAAGAGGCAACAGGGTTTAGTGAGCTGAAGGAGTCTGTGGCAGAGTGAAGTCCAGAATCAGAGGCAGAAACTGAAGCAGGGAAGTGGGAGGAGGGTGGCCATCAGGCAGAGATGAATCAGCCTGGTGAAGAATCACAGGTGTGTCCCCCCCCCCCCGTCCTGCTGCAATAAGCT
This sequence comes from Podarcis melisellensis, assembly GCF_964234715.1. Classification (NCBI taxonomy): domain Eukaryota; kingdom Metazoa; phylum Chordata; class Lepidosauria; order Squamata; family Lacertidae; genus Podarcis; species Podarcis melisellensis. The sequence goes on from NC_138528.1 coordinate 40,336,544, forward strand.
CCCCTCTCCCAGAATCAGGCAGGGTAGTGGCAGGCTCTGTTTGCTTGGAAAAAAGCCTGGAGAGGAGAGGTTTGGGGACTTCCAGTCTTGGCAGCCAATTCATGGGGCAAGACCTACCAGGGGTGAGTTCTGTGCTCATTAGGCCAGACACTCAGCCAAGTCTGAAGACCGTGTTTTTGCTAATAAAGGGTTAACTTTGACCGGTGTGATTTACTGCCAGCTCACTCTTTGACAATCACACTTAAGCTTGTGATCTAAGACCCCTAGATCCTTTCCACATGTACTGCTAAGCAAGCCAGGTGTCCCCCATCTTATATTTCTGTAGCTGGTTGTTCCTGCCAAAGTGTAGAACCTTACATTTGTCCCTACTGAAATGCATTTTGTTGGCTTGGCCTATCAGTGACTTAGGCCCAAACTAAGTACTTGTTATTGCCTCCGTTCTCTATGTTGAGTTACCACTTGGACTGTAAGAAGGCAGGCAGGTGGGGACTGGCTGAGGACAGACTGGGCTTGGTGGGGCAGTGTGCCATTTGTCTTAGTAGACCAGCATCCACTGATTTAATGTGAAAATGTAGGATCATTGCCACATCTTGAATTCCTTCACTATTAACCAGCTTTCCCGGTATTATTTTGTTGTTGGCTTTGGGTTTTATGGAATATCTGATTATAGGATATCAGAAATAAATGAGAGAATTCAGATGAGTTTTCAACACCAACAGGGTTGAGAGAAAGATAGAGTTGGAAAGGGAAGCCAGTCAGCAGCATTAAGAGTGCAGGTTGAAAAGACCTTGATCTATGTGGCTACAATTAAAGAATCACGAGAACTAGAGTTATAGACACTATAATCAAATTAGCCACAGGGAATTTTTCCTTTCCTATTATGTCACCTAATTAGCCTAGCAAATCCCTTGGCTATGGATATGAAAAATAGGGACATGTTGCTCAAAGCTTTTGTCCTCTGCTTGTCTCCCATTAACAATTAGGGAACGTTTGCTGACATGGCCTTTGTAATATTATGTTTTGATATATTTTAAATCAAACTTTGGTTTTTTAGAACGTGACCTTCACAGAGTAACTGTTGGGTCTGCGTAATGCAATCACTTCTGCCAAATGTATGAAGAGAGAAAAGGGCATTTTGCTGAGTTCTGTGTTGTCGATCTCGAAGATAGCAACACTGTTAATTGAACAAGAGGGAACGACTGTGCGAGCACTGAATATTTAACATTTTTGTTGCTCAATAGTTTAACTGTAATGAGCAGCGACAGCCTATATATTACAGGAGCAAATGTTTTATTTATATATTAATACGTGCAATGGTAGCAGTCTAAAAAGCGCAACTCCATTACCAGCCAGGAACATCGAACACTTCATTGTTTGTAATACACTCTCCATGGCATTCGTCTTTTTAGCAAACTTTATCAGTCGCTTAGTGGCTAGAAATGTGAAGGCACAGGAAAAAATTTGGGGCGGGGGAAATCCCTAACAACAACAACAACAAAATATTATGGTCTTTTCCCCAGGCCTTCACATCTTTTAATTTTCTTTGCAAGAAAGTTCCAAGATGGGCTTTAAAATACTGGTACATCTCTATTAAAAATGTTGTTTTTTCTTGTAAAATAAAAGTTGCTGTATGTAACAACTAGACTTCGGGTGCCACACTGTGGTTTTAAAAGGACTGAGTGACCTTGCATGAATGGTACTTAGAGCACACGTTAGTTGACCCCTGCCCACAAAAAACAATTTCCTCAAATCTAAATAATTAGCAAGAAGGCTAGAATAGGACATAGTATCAGAAATATTTTTATTCATTAGTATCGTCATCAGCTCTTTAACAAAGCGTGTTCTCCCTAACAGAGAGCACGTGTTGCGGTTGGGGGAACAGGCCACTGTGTCATGACTAGGCAAATTTGGAAAACCCAAACCTGTAAAGGGTTAATTGGGTTGCTGGGGAATTTTAAGTGTTGCCAATTCGGAGGAGGGGTCAGAATCTATAAATATAGGAGCCAGACGTTGGGAAGTCCTCTTGGCTGTTTTGCAACGGATCACCCGCCCCCCTCCCTTTTATAGGGTGGTTCTTTGATGCTATTGACCTTGCTATGCCTGTCATGGGGTCGTTCGCCTTGGTGCGGGGGCCTGGTAGGAATTTTGCCATATGGCTGATTGGCTGTTGCCATTTGGTTTTTGCCTACTGCGTAGCAAATCGTCACAACTTGTAAGGTTGGCGGTTAGGCATTGGTTAATTGGTTCTTGGAGGGGTAAGTGCCTATCCCTCCAAATGATGCGGAAAGGGAATTCCGTTAAAGGAATCCAGGGGCTTGCCATTCTTTCGTCCTTGTCCGTGGTGCCGGACTTGGGCCGTGCAAGCCCCACCGGAACATGAGGGTGAGAAGTGTTGGACTGATTCCCGGCCTCATTTCTCTCCCAATACTTGTTTCCCATGCTGGCTTCCGGTGGAGTCCGGAAGGGACCAGCTCTGTCCTTGGGGGGCAAGGACAGATAGTCAAACCAATGCCTAAGCAACCACTCACATTTTTTGTATTGAAATAAAGTTGTGGCCAAAATTATGCCAAAAACCTAAACAAAAATTGAAGTGTGAAGTGTGAATTTTTGGGGGGTGGCACTGTGGGACTCAACACGCAACAACGCATTCCCGAGCAAAGTATTTGCTGAGGGAAGGGTCTAGCTTAGTGGCAGAGCATTGCTTTGCATGCAGAAGCTCTAGATTTAATCGCTGGCACCTCCAGGTTGGTCTGGGAGAGGCCCCCTGTCTCAAGCCCTGGAGAGCCACTGCCAATCAGCACAGACTCTACTGAGCTAAATGTAGCTGTGATCTTCTTCTGTATAATACAGCTCCCTGTTTTCCTATGAGCCACCAGTAGAGCACCGTTCCAGCCAAAATCTTGAATGCTTCTTCAATGAGCTTTTGTGAGCAACGCTCCAAATCACCTAAATCAAAGATCGGGGACCTGTGGCTCTCCAGATGTCCCATTAGCTCTAGCCAGCAGGGCCAATAGTTACAGCTGTTGGGAGCTGTTGCACAAACAACATCTGCAGGGCCACATGTTCCCATTCCTGGCCCAACCTTTATGGCAAGCAAGTGAAGGAATTCCTTTAAAGCTTTGGGCTGCAAACAGATTTTGCTGAGCTGTGATACACACACACACACACACACGGTTCTGTCATCTATGTTTTAATGTTATTTAAAAGACATTTCATTGATTTTATTGTACATTGTCTAGGACTGGTACTTAAAATTACATATAACTAAGCTCAGTTGGTTAGAGCATGTTGTTGATATTGCCAAGGTTTCAGGTTCGATTCCCATATGAGACAGCTGAATATTCCTGCATGGCAGAGGGCTGGATTAAATGATCCTCAGGGTACCTTCCAACTCTACAATGCTTTGATTCTACCCTTTTACTTTGGCTTTGTTGTTGTTTAGTCGTTTAGTCGTGTCCGACTCTTCGTGACCCCATGGACCAGAGCACACCAGGCACTCCTCTCTTCCACTGCCTCCTGCAGTTTAGTCAAACTCATGCTGGTAACCTCGAAAACACTATCCAACCATCTCGTCCTCTGTTGCCCCCTTCTCCTTGTGCCCTCCATCTTTCCCAACATCAGGGTCTTTTCCAGGGAGTCTTCTCTTCTCATGAGGTGGCCAAAGTACTGGAGCCTCAGCTTCACATTCTGTCCTTCCAGTGAGCAATCATTACTTTGGCTTACACCTCATTTATACACTTCTCACTTGGGCCTGCTTTACATGCCATGCTTTTAAGACGTACTGTTAAAAAATGGAGAACATAACCTGCAATGGACATGTCATGGGTAGAGCAGAAATGTGCAAAATGTTTGGGGACCACTGAAGTGTATAGTGCTGTTCATTTTTTAATGATCTGTAGTCTTGCACAAATCTTTTCAGAGGAGCTAGCCATGCAAGGCTGTCACAGCAGAAACAGCAAAGGGTCTTGAGATACCTTAAAGACTCACAGATCTATTGTGGCAAATGCTGATGTGGGTGAGAGCACTGATTTTTGTTGCTTGTTTTATTTTTACAGTATGTCCCTCCTGACCTTTGCATCTGTAACTTTGTACTGGAGCAGTCTTTATCTGTCAGGGCCCTCCAAGAGATGCTTGCCAATACAGGAGACAATTCCAGCGAAGGGGTGAGTAAAAGGATGTTTGTTTTGGTGTCATGGGATGCCAGTCATCCAAGATTAAACTGCTTCTCGCCTTCCTGCCTTGACCCAGGAACCTTTCAAAAGACTGACTGTTCGGAATGAATTATATGATATTGCCAAACTTCCTTTTTGTGTGTTTGTGTGTGTGTGGGAGGGGGGTGTCTTTTATTTTCTCATCCCACACCTTGCAAAAAAAGCATCAGCCGCTTCTTAAGAAATTCCAGGCAGTTTCTAAAAATAAAAATAAACCTCCCAATCCATCCTTACTTCTTCGGAGACCAATTATTATACCACCAGAAGGAAATATCTGCTGAGGAGCATCCTTTGAGGTACAGCTAGCACAAGGTGTTGGGAGTCAAGTTGCTTTGAATTTAGGTCATGTGCAGGGTAGCATTACCTTTCTATTAGGAATCACTGGAGCAGAAACGTGAGTAAAAAAATTTTGTTAAACACTTTGCACTCAAATGAGAAGAGACCTGGAGTCAGAGTATTCTAGGTTCCCACCCCCACGAAGTTTTTTTCCCCCTCTGGGGAAAAACTTACAGACTTACAGAACAAAAATTTGCTTGCACCACATCAAATTTTTAATTGATAAGAAATACATTGGAGGAAAGAAACAACTCCCGGCAGCGATTGATTTATAACATCGAGCACAACTGCTTCATAATGTGATCACGGGGCATCCAGAAAGTATAAAAGAATGCAGCTACATAAGAATATGAATCATTCCCAAAATATAATTACAAAAGAGCCTCTTACGTATGTACCGTAAGTATGTATACAAATCCAATGAGAGGTGTGAGCTTGTTTTTGCTGAGTGATCTCATTTATATTAGGCCTAATTTGAGACAAACAAACAAACTCATCAACACAAAGAAGCCTTTCTCTTTTCTGTTCATGGTTGTCAGAGTTGAGAATCCCTGTTCACAGCAATATTGTCCTCAGTATCACTTGGTGCTCTTGCTCTCATTTTGAAAAAATATCTATTCATATTCTGCATATATATATATATATATATATATATATATATATATATATATATATATATTGCTTTCGTAGATTTTCACGGGTACAGGAATGCAGGTTTTGGTGTCCTCGGGTGTCTTCCCGTGTAAAAGTTGGGGTGTCTAGGCGACGTTTCGACGAGGTCTCACTCGTCATCTTCAGGCTGGTGCTTTCGGCTTCTTGTTACTGGGACAGAGCAGGATCTCAGTGTTTGGCTACTGGATGGTGTCTGTAATTTATCTGTGGAGAGGGTCTGGGTTTGGGTCTGGTGTGGTTGATTGGTGATGGCGTTCTGTGTGCCTCTGGATCTGGTGTCAGTTTTTGTGGGGAGGGCTAATTTCCAGATGTCTGGCAAGCGGGATGTGTCATCACGCTTGTTCATGTTGTGAGGGTGTTTCTCTATCTCGATGGCTTCCATGATTATTCTCTTGTGGTGATGTTCCATGTTAAAGAGCAATTTGGAATCTGCAAAATTAATTTCGTGTCCTGTTTCTTTCATGTGTTGGAAAAGAGAGGAAGTTTTTTCTTCTTTTTTGACGGCATTCTTGTGTTCTGCGATACGTGCATTTATTCGTCTGTTTGTTTGTCCAATGTACGTGGCTGGGCAGACTTTGCAGGGTATTTCATAGACCCCTTGGTTTTCCAACTGGATTTTATCCTTGGGGTTTCTGAGGATATTGGAAGCCATCGAGATAGAGAAACACCCTCACAACATGAACAAGCGTGACGACACATCCCGCTTGCCAGACATCTGGAAATTAGCCCTCCCCACAAAAACTGACACCAGATCCAGAGGCACACAGAACGCCATCACCAATCAACCACACCAGACCCAAACCCAGACCCTCTCCACAGATAAATTACAGACACCATCCAGTAGCCAAACCATGGTGGCACCTCCGGATGCTGCACCCCCCTGCAATCCCTACACAGATCTGGCTGACACAGGCCACAAAACCACAGCTCGCCCCTATACACGAAGCCAAGCCAGAGCACAACTAAGTGCAGTACAGCCATCTTCTCAGAAAAACTCTTCACAAAGTTCAAGAGGTCAAGACACAAAGACTTTAGCAACTAATCCACACCTAATGACCCACCTAAGTGGTACTCAGGATATCACTCAAGAAATCACTCAAGATATCCCTCAAGTAATTAAGGAACAAAAGAAGAAAAGGCACACTAGCCTGGGAACTTCCTCTCTGCCCAGAACATTGGAGGCTATACACCACACCCCCTCAACAGTATTTATAGGAACTCAAACACTGAGATCCTGCTCTGTCCCAGTAACAAGAAGCCGAAAGCACCAGCCTGAAGATGACGAGTGAGACCTCGTCGAAACGTCGCCTAGACACCCCAACTTTTACACGGGAAGACACCCGAGGACACCAAAACCTGCATATATATATATATATATATATATATATATATATATATATATATATATATATACTATACTATACTGAAATGTTTAAACATTTCTTTGATTATCCTGAAATCTTCCGGCCACACTTGCCATCCTCTCCTGCCACACCAGTGTGGCATGCCACACCTTTTGAGAACCACTGTTTTTAGGCATAAATCAAACTAGTACATACTAAGTTGCCCCCTTCACACATGCAGCCAGCAGGATGGGAAAGTATGGTATGGTAAAGTAAATGATACACATGTGAATGATACAACTAAGTGGGAGGGGCTGATTGACGGGGTCTTTCCCTTCCAATTTGCACCTTGCCATGAGAAAGTATGGGGACGCGGGTGGTGCTGTGGGTTAAACCACAGAGCCTAGGACTTGCCGATCAGAAGGTCGGCAGTTCGAATCCCCGCGACGGGGTAAGCTCCTGTTGCTCGGTCCCTGCTCCTGCCCACCTAGCAGTTCGAAAGCACGTCAAAGTGCAGGTAGATAAATAGGTACCGCTCCGGCTGGAAGGTAAACGCCGTTTCCATGCGCTGCTCTGGTTTCACCAGAAGCAGCTTAGTCGTGCTGGCCACATGACCCGGAAGCTGTACGCCGGCTCCCTCGGCCAATAAAGCGAGATGAGTGCCGCAACCCCAGAGTCGGTCGCGACTGGAATTAATGGTCATCCCCTTTACCTTTATGAGGAAGTATAATCATTAGGCCAAAAAGATCATATTATTCATACATTGTGGGGTCACACTATGTGGAAGCAGTGCCCATGATGTAGGCTTGGCACATGCCAAAACGCCTGGGTTGTGTTTGTTTCACTGCAATGAGCAACCTTCCCCTACTTAGCCATCTTATGCACAATGGTGCAAAGGCATGTATCCAGTACCCAGCAAGGAAACCATCACCCCGCTTGTGAACTTCCTAAGGGATGTCTACCAGAGTCATCCTGGCTCCTAGAGCCCCAAATGCTCCATGGAGCAACAGGAACTCTTCCAGCTCTTAACCCTGTCTGGTCCTGACAGAGCCATGTAGCTTCCCTTGTGCTTCAGCAAGGGCAGCAAGCAAGTGATGCCCTAACAATAGCAGTGGTTCCGTGTTGTCAGCAGGGATGGGGACCAGCAGTGTCTTATGCTAATGCTGGTTCCCTCTTGTCCCATTATGAGAGCTGCTGTGTGAGCAGCACAGCCGCTGATAACACTGGATCATTAGCATGCTCAGTTTTGTTCTTAGTTGCTTGGGAGTAAGCCAGAGAACATTACAACCTCCTGGTTAAGCAGTTAAATTCCATCTTTCTTTCTTTTTCCAAGATAGGACCAAAGTGTGAACATTAAAAAAAACACCCAAAAAACCTGCATTCTCTGTTTTCATACCTTACGTATAAATGCGCTCTTTCTCTTATCGCAACTGAAGTTTGATTTAAAGAGTTGTACGTTGGGCACCTTAGAAGAGCATCTGATTAGTAGTGAGGACTGCAAATTGCCAGGTCGATATACGATATATGAATACACAGAGGCATAAACTCTGGAGTGGAAAGAAACAGGAAAGACTTACAGAGGTTGTCTTTTCTGCTTTTACAGGGAGTTGTTAGATAGCTGGACAGTTAAACAAGTGTACGTAAGAAGTATGCAGTTTTATGCTTTGGTTTCTGTATAGAGAATTAAAACACCACATTTACCTGTATGTAAGAATATTACTTTAAAGTAAATAAGCTATTGGATATGCATTCATTTTTTCTACAAACAGACTATATTAAACAAATTTCAAATAATATAGTCAACATTGGGACTAATATGTCAATTCAGTCTAATTTTTTAATTTAAAAAACTCATTCACAATCAGCAACACTAATATTGTATATGAGACAATATCACTCATGTCATGATAAAAACTTGCAAATAAGCTAAAAACAAAGAGGAAGGGTGAATAAAAGGATATAGGTAAGGATAGGAGCAGGGCAGGAGAGACTGACTAAATTTTGTGCTTTCACTAATGGAAGCCTCCATCTTATCCTCTTTAGTCCAAGAGTCTTTTGAATGAAAGACACCACCTAATTGCCTGTCCATGAGTACTAGAAACATGCTCTTTTATCAGTCAAATGAGTACATACTGGATATTGCATTAGATGTGTCTCATAGTCTGAGTATGGCACTGAGTATGGCACTAGAGTAAACAACCCCAGTTGCTTGGCAGTAGCGCTCTGAGTGCAACAGAGATATGTGCAGAGAGTTGTTCTGGAATTGCAGTGCATGATCAAGCCTTATTATGTCTTGAGTCCTCTATTACCAGGGCAGAATGTGGTTTCATATGTGCGTCTCTCCCCTTTAATGGGGCCATATCCACATGGCATTGTCCCTATCCCAGTGTTGCCCCAGACCTTTCTCCCTTTAAATGTGTTGTTTTCTGACCCTTGGAAAGTCCAAAAAATCCAGGATTAAACAACAACAGCAGCAGCAGCAACAGCAACAGCAACAACAACAACAGCGCCCTGCATTAAAAGGCGAAAGGTCTGGCACAACAACTGGGATGGGGTTCCCATTTTTGCTCCAGTGTGGTTAAGCTAATAGTGGCAACAGGCACTATCCTGGGATAAAATGTTTTATGCATTCATACACACAGATACTGCTCTGGTTTGCATTTCACATTGAAGTATAGTTTACATTAAACCATGGTTTATGGTGCTGTTCGAACTGGGCCACTGAATGTTGCTTGAATTGATTGTCTAAAGTCTTTTGACATGAGGGCTGCAACAAATTAAAACACCAAATGTGCTTCCTCGTGCCTGTTTGTACTGCCAGACAAGCCAGCCTGTCTATCTTATGAGCTGGCCTGTTATTTCCCATGCAGCTGTTTTTGTTCTCTCTGCATAAGCTGTTTGATTTACCCTTATTTTTTATTTATATGTTTAATCATGGAATAATTTTTGATCCATCTTCCTGTAAACAGAGCATAAAGAAACTCTTGACTATTGCAGCAACATGGAAAAAACCCCACTATAATTATGCAAATCAGCTTTCCTGCAGCAAAATGTCCCTACAGTTTCCCCCTTACGGGGCATCTAGAAGGCACCTGTCAAAATCAATGCTAGGGAAAAGTAGAGTTGTGATGGATAAAACCTGCGTTAGAATGCAAGGATCCTCAGAAGTAGAAAATAGGACACATAAATATAAATACTGGGAGCAGTTTTCTTTTTGAAAAAATGATAAATTATTCCAACTTGCTTCGTGATTAAAAGGGGGGACCCTCCCTTGACTGGGAATTTTCATGCTTCTCTGGGCTTATTATTATTTAAATATACTTTTAACATTTTCCTCTTTCTTTCAGCAGTAACATAAAAGTAGTGCATTAATTTGCCAGAAATGTGGAATAACAAGTAGACCGTAAGGGTTCCTTTGGGCAGGAAAAGCCAGAGGGAATTGTTTTTAAGCAGGAAAATGGAAGTTGAGCAACTGTATCCTATTTGGGTTGTGTACTGTTTACTTATGATGGGAATATGTCTGTTAGAAAAATTGCAGGCATGTCTGAACGGTGTGCAGGATAGAATGGTGCAGTGTTTGAATGCTTAAAGATGTGTAACCTGCATCAATGGATGTTTCAAAAATTTGTTTTATTTGCATACCATCCTTCCTGCGAGGAGCTTCAAGCACCATGCATTGGATTTGCAAGCCTAGGGATCAAGCCTAGGTCCGTTTGGACCATCTGCTCATATATGGGAAAAACATAGTTGACATCCTATGGCCAGCTGTCTGGGAATAAGTCCAGCTGTATTCAGGGGCACTTTGTTGAAGTACACATCCCTAGGTCTCTCAAGTTGCACTACATCACATGGATGTTGTTGTTGTTGTTGCTGCTTATTACCCACCTTTCACCCTAACATACTAGGGACGGTTATAGCAACTAAAACACAGTATTAAAAACAGTTTAAGACAGCTTAAAATCACAGAAACTAGCTGGGTCCTAAAACCCCACACGTCAAGTGTCAATAGTGTAAAGAGGTGCTTCTGGGTAGTGAACAGCCATCTGGAGCCATCTGCCATAGGACAATTTATAAAGCACATCCTACATCTAAAGGACTTTTAAACCACTATCACCCCATTTGTATACTTTGTGTCATTTTAACCAGTGCTAAATCCCTCCATTTCCACATCTTGCTAATCCTGCCATTCATCCCTGCTTGTCAGATGATATGCTTCAGGTATGAATGGCAGGATTTCACCAGAGCCACATTTCAATGGGTTGTGATTGTGTTTTAACACTAGGCTTCTTTGTGCGGTAGTTCTTACCAGATGAGCAAGATTCCAATTGAATTGAAAGTCTATGTCTCACAGTGTAGAGTTTGGGTGTAGCCACCATAACACGTGAGACAAATGATATTTAAATAAAAGCAAAGCAAAAACTAGAAATAACAGCTGTCACTCTTTTTCTACTGAACTTGGGTCACTAATAGCTGACATAGTAATAGATCATACACATTTATTACCCCACATGACAAGGGGAAGGTTCATTAAGTGTGGCTCTTCTCCTCTCAATGAACAAATACGATGGGAAGCTGTTGTACCTGGACATAGAGCTATAAAAGGCCCAGAAGTTGTCAGTAGGGTGCTGCTGGTGCAGCATAGCCTCAGCTGTTGAAATAATCAGGGATCAAAAGAAAGTTTGAAGAGCCAGTTGCATTGATAGAAGAGTGGGAAAGGTCTGTAAAAGGCAGGGGCACCATTTAGGCAAGAACTTTACGGTTCAGTCCTACACATGTCTATTCTAGAGAGCTCTATTGAGTTTAATTGGACTTACACCTGAGCAGATGTGAATAGGACCGTAGTCCTAAAGCTTGCCTTTCTGCCTGTTTTGTGAAGTGGCTGTAGGAGCTTCTCAAGTGTGTTAGTTTCCCTACTAGCTGAAGTGCCAGTGAACTGCACAATTTCCTAACCACTATGGTAGGAAGCTGTGGGTGAGATCTGTATCTTCCTGCTTTGCCTCTTACAGCAGAAAAGTGGAAAGAGATACACCACAGGGGAATCCTGTTCTGCCCCCCCCCCCGCTCTGTCCCATTCCATTCCTGCCCTGCCCCCTTTCAGCACCAAAAACAATCCATGTGCCAGTAGTCGCATGTGTGTGATTGTGTGCAAGTGAGGAAGTGCCTGTATTTTATCTGAATGTTTTCTCTTCTGCTTCTCATAAGATTTGAATAAGCTCTGAGCTGAGCAATGAGTGGGACATTACTAGCATGGTTTATATTGGTGCACTAACGAAATCATGCTGGAATTAATTATTTTCCAGGTTTCAGCTGTATATGTATTCTAGTGGCACACAAATGGAATAACTTCATAAGTGTCACTGCCTGTCTCTGTAATATAAAACTAACAGTAACTTGGAGCATTCTGACATGAGCGATAGAAAAGGAAATGCCAGTGCTGTTCTCATGGAGGGTTTGTGAATCTCTATGGAGAGAGAGAGAGAGAGAGAGAGAGAGAGAGAGAGAGAGAGAGACAGAGAGAGAGAGAGAGAGAGAGAATGATGCCCTGGTCCTATATGAACCTGTCTATTCACTTAGTTCAGGAACAGGGGCCATGTGGTCCTCCAGACATTGGATTCCAGAAGTTTCCAGCTCCCACAGGTGCCAGTCAGCATGGCAAATGATGATGGGTGTTGTAGCCCAACAGGGAAGGGCCATGCCGTCCCTGTTCCTGACACAGAGATTTATCACAGACTCTTTTCAGGAAATTTGTTTAAACTCTATGTAGATAGGTACAAGGCAACTTGGAACCAGGCCTTCTCTGTTGTGGTCTCCTCATTATCATGGAACACATTCCCTGCTCCCCACAGAACACTTGGCACATGCATTTTTTTCATTTGTTTTTTCTCAAGTCTTTGATTTAATAACATCATGCTCTTTTGCTATCCATGCTGCTCTTGGTTCTGCCTTGTTCTGTTAATAACTGTTTCACAATGTTTTTACATTTATTTATATATATATATATATGTTGACTGTAAGCCACCTTGAACACATTTCACAACAAACCATAGTTTATCACGATGCATAGCAAGCCTCAGGCCTATGCACCCCTCTTCCCCTCTCTTCTTTCCATGCAGCTGGGAGGAAGACTTCAGAAGCTTTTTCTTTCAATTTTAGTAAACCATGGCTTCTTGTTTGTCCAAAATGGGGACCTGGGTTTAACAGTGATCATTTGCAAAACAAACCAACTTCAAAACATGGATAAGAACCCATGCTGGCATGTTTAAACACATTATGGTCTAGCATGATCATTGCCCATGATATAAATATTTTTTCTTCAGTAAAGTTGTCCATATTTAGTGGGAAGATCGGGCACATTTCTTTGTGTTGGGGAAGTGCTTGCAGGTGTGAACGGGCAGATTCCTGGGTGCAGCAAGAGGTAGGCAGCTGCTGCTTTGTTTAAACTATGGATGTGAGTGTGTATGAACTTCTTTTATTATTGTAAATAAGAGTCCTGATTAGCATACCAAATTTATAGACTTAATTGTCAAAAAAGAGAGAGACCACTTTAAGACTTCAAGGCTGTTGATTAATACATTTTATGCTTTTGGTAAGCAAGTGGGGGGGGGAGATAAAGAATTCACCTGGAGGGCATCATTGTAAGGAAAGCTACAAGGAAGAAGAACAGTAAATGTGCCAACTAAAATATCCCAATGGGTTTTCTTGGTAAACGCAAGAGCAGCTATCTTATATGCTGACCACTTTCTTTGGTCTCATAAATGTGATTATGTAAAGCTGCTGCAGTACTATGGCAGTAATTTACTATTCCCTGCAGCTCAATTTTATATTTAGCGTGCTGCATACAAGTTGGTTTCTTGGAAGCATCAGCTTTTGAAGATAATGAATGTTAAATATAGTGGACACAATCTACCTGCGTAAACCCTATTGCAATGATACTTAGATCTTAAATAACTCCTTTTCTTATTATTATCATTAACAACAAGAACTTCCTGGTGGATTGTGGCCATCATTATTGCTTATTTTAGTTAAATATTAAAACACGTTCCTTCGATATGTATATGTATATGTCTAAATATTGTTTTGAGTTTCTGCTTTAATATGTCACACACCACACACACACCCACACACACACAGACACCATTTGTGAGACTAAATTTTCATTTACTATTTTGTTTTCAACTTTGCTAGCCTAGAGAGCTCTCCGAATGGGTACGTTCTTAATTCATTTGTGATCTTCAGCCATCGCATGAAACTCAATCCATTTGTTCCTGTGATAAATGAAACTTTTTGCCTGTCAATGCTCATTCTGTATGCTGGTTGTTCCATGTGGTTTTTTGTTGTGGCTATAAAACCTCAGGACTAATGATCAGCCATGAAATATGGGCCTTTGCTAAACTTTCTTTTGCGCTTTACAATCATCGGCATTTGAAGCTATCAATAAAAGGTCTTTGGCATTTTTAAGTCTCTGAGAGCTGTTATATCTAGTGCAATGCAGTCCTGAACATGTTTTCTAAGAAGTAAAGTCCACTTATTTCAATGAGATTTGTGCATAGGACTGCAGTCTACATATTTAAAATTAGTTGTCACACAACATATAAGGATAAAATCAACAAATGATCCATAAAAACATAGTTAAAAACATAAATAAAACATCTGTAAATATCAATAAAAACTGATACGTTAAAAGGGGGAAAATTTTGTAAAGCCCTATCTCAACATAAAAAGTTTTCAAAAGACATCTGAAAGGAGACAGACGGTTCCTGCTGAACCTCTACTGGCAGGGAGTTCCACAGGGCAGGGCCTGACACACCAAATGTTCAGCAGCCAAAGATCAGGGGCATGAGGAACCATCAGAAATTCTCCATCACATGGTCTCATTGATCGAGGTGGAGCATAAGTAACTGGACCTAAATTGTTTAGGGCTTTGTGGGTTGACACAAATGCCTTGAACCTGGCCTGATAGTAAGGGAGTGACAGTTGCTCTGAAGGACTGTCCCTCTTTAACAGTAGCAGGGGTGAACTTTGGCCTTTCAAATTCCAGCAGTGCCCCGGTGCGAACCGAAAATTTGGCGGCGGCACCTCTCGCCTTCTGCGGCGCCCCCTTAGGCTTGGTGCCCAGTGCAGCAGAACCCGTCGCGCTACCCTAAATCAGCCTCTAACAGTAGGACACTTGACCGCCCTACTGCCATGTTTGGCACTTTTCTACTCTCTGCCAACGTTTGCCTTTGAGAAAGGGAAGGAAAGGAGCATGTTGGTAATGACACAAATTGTCACTGTTGGCAGCTGGGAAACCGAAGGAGAGGGTGGACTCAACAACAAGAGTTTAAAAGACAGAATACATATATTTATCAATGCAGGGCTGATAAACCATACCACTATCTCACCATCTGGTATGGTTTGGGGGTGGGGAGGGCACTGTGCCGAAGGCCACCTCACACCTGGCATTGATCCTGATAGTCCTATCTATGGAAATCTGTTAACTCATTATATTATGAAGATTCCCGGCACAGCAGGCGAGAGTTTGCACCTGGTTGTTCTTATGCATTCACTGGTTTTCCTTCTCTGAAATCCCACACAGAGTTTGAGAAAAATCTGCTGGTCAGCAGAGCAGTCAGCCCCCCAATGCTTTTGTGCAATACTAAATCATCACACTGTGTTAATTTTATTTTCCTAACCCACTGGGAAATTAGTGATTACTTAAGAACTTAACCCTCCAAGGAGGCAGATGCCTGCATAAGTGGGAATGAAATTCTTTAAAAGCTGGCAGCCAGAGACCCTCAACTTGCTCTCAGTGTAGTTTGCAGCTGACCGTTTTAATTAAATACTAATACAGTAACTTTCTGTTCCACTTTTTTCTCCCCTCTTGTTCTCATTGTGGCTTTCAGCTATGTAGTGTAGGGTGGGAAAATCCCACACTACTGCCTGTTGGGTGTTGGGATACTTTTTTAAAAAAGTGTTTGCCACAGCAAGGCAGAAAGGAAAACATATTTTGAGGGCAAGTATTTTACTTCTAAAGGAAGAGCCTGGAGGTCACAGTCTTCATTTTGAAAGCTCCAAGCCCTAATCCCAGATGCACTGGAACTGATGGATATTGTGCTTTGCTACTAGGAGTACCCTCTTCTCTTTCTCAAACCTGATTTGGCTAACCTGCCACCTTCCAGATGTTTCTGAATTACAGCTCCTATCAACCCCACCCAGCATGGTCAATGGTCAGGGTGATGGAAGTAGTAGTTCAGCGACATCAGGAGGGCCTCAGGTTCTCCATCCTTGCTCAAGGCCATGTTCTTTATCATTGCTTCACATATTCTGGGATTAAGCTTTGACACTGAAAATGGGTTCTGGTGTTCAGCTGCAGTGAGTCATTGGCCAGATTCAGTTCTGCTGATGCTTCATGTAACACCTAGAAGTAAACCCGAGTTCCATGCAACTTGCAATCCTATGCATGTCTGCTCAGAAATAAGGCCCATTGAGCTCAATGGGGCTTATTCCCAGATCAAATGGGTACAGCGCTGCAGCGCCAGTGAGTTTAGGATTGAAGCTTTATGCTGCAAAGTTTATACCTGTTTATATGCTCAGTGGGGCTTCCATGTTAGAGATTATAGTATTGCAGCCTTGTGTTTCAGTTCCACATTTTGGAATTTCCAGTTGGAAATCCCTTCATAAAACACTGGGAATAGGGATATTTCCACAACCGGAGATGAGGCTGGAGTTATACTAGAAGCCCAAAGAAGAAAGTCTTAATGGAATTTATAGGCTACTTCTTTCTTCACATTAAGGATCTTGTGAATTGCCTGGCATGCAAGAACAAAATTCCCAAAATTCCCAGGATTGGATGAGATTGGATGTACTGATATTGGTGTGCATTACCTTTCTCCACATGATTTGGCTTACTTGCTTGAGCCATCTGGATGTCATTCTAATACTATCGCTCACACAGTACATTTTAAAGAATCAAAGTGTTTCTTACGAATTTTCTCACTTATCTTTACAACAACCCTGTGTGATTATTATTCTCATGTTGTAACTGGGGAAGGAGATCAGGACAGAGATAATAGTGGTTGCCTCGGACAGCTTTATGGCTGAAGTCAGATTTGAATGCCGGATTTTCTGATTCACATGATTCCCAGCCATTGCAACAAAGCAAATTGTTTCCACATCTGGCAGGCAGCATATATATCACGGAGGCTTCCAACACACTAAAATCAAGATTAGGCTGATTGTGAGTATCTAGATCTTTCTGTCTGATGAATTGCGAATAAATAATTGCTTAGAAAATTGGTTTTCAACCACATTTGGCAATTCTGAAAGCTGTACGCAGATTTGTCATTAGGAGGGCATTTAGACTTCATGAGCAAAACTAGAAAATACTTACGAACAGCTGAACACAATGACAGCATCAGAAAATCTTCAGATGCAGTCATGACCTATGATAGGACACACAGGCACGCAAACTGCCTTAGCAACTGAATCACAATATCTGTGGGTGGGGATGGGGGAACCTCATGCAAAAAATAAAAATAAAGACAGATTGCAAAGGCGTCTTCATTAAAAAGATGATGTCCTGACCTGTTTGTCACACTGCTTGTCATGCACTTATTGTGTCAACAGAAGTCAGAGAAGCTTGCCAAGCTGGGCTGTGTGAATTTGTGTCTTGAGAGTTACTGTTAGTTTAGAAAAGACCCAAGTATGCCGATTGAGATGCAAACTAATAACATGCCCTGATACTGCTGGTCTTAAGGGCCAGTCCTAAATAGTTCAGGCAGGTGTTAGAATCAACATTTGGGATGGCTTCACATGTTATGAATTGCAGCAAGAATAGAAGCAACTTACACATCTGCTATTCCTGCTTCACCTGTGAAAGAGGATTTTCTGTACCCGCCTCTCCTCCTCCCTCCCATGACTTGGGAAAATTACAGCTCTGTTTCACCTTGATATAAATAGATGCAGGCTAGTTGCTTTATTACAAAATTCATGTAACAAATTTATTATGTTACGGTATAAAAATAGTGACTGCATCTTTTTATCCCACCTCCTCTGTATGATGTCTAGGGATGTACTTGCCATGGGATGGGATGTCACTGCCCCTTGGGTTTTCTTCCTCCCAATCCCATTCATTGTTCCCCACTTGTGGAGACTGAGAGAACTGGCTGGGCGACCATGTCCTCTTGCACCTTGAGCATCCCTGGACATTGTGTAGGAGGGAAAAGGCACAGGGCTGTCCTCTTCATCAGCAGTCCCATGGCTACTCTTCTGTCTTAATCCTAGCTTGAATTGAATGAGCTTGCCTCATACATGGATCTCAGTCACACATCTCAGCAAAGTAAGAAGTGTGGGTGTCCCTTTTGCCTGTTTCACCAGGGTTGTGGATGCAAACATCACCTGTTCATCTCGCTCCCAACATTTCCTGTAAAATGCCCTGGACCTAATTTTCCTTTTGAACGTTGTCAGGCCACTTCAACCCTGCTTTGTTTCAGTCCTGGTCAAATAATAATCTGTAATTTCTGGAGGCGACGGAGGGGAAATGCTGTGCAGTTGCCTAGCAATTGAAGGATATACCTTTCAACCGTTTGGGGTGACTCATCCCAAATCACAGGCAGACTGCAATATTAAAAAAAGAAGAAGTTAACATAGAGGACAAATGCAATGTAGCTCACAGGGGCATGTATTTTGTTCCTGCAATGGCATAAGCTGCATGATGCTTTCTTTGCTCAATTCTCACAGTGAGCAATCTTCAAGCTGCATGTGACTTTTAAGCTGAGACCAGTTGCTTGCATTCAACAACAGGAGGGCAGTAAAATGGTAATGATCCTCATGTAGCTTCAAAATGGGTGACTGCTATCTCTGGCTATTGGCCTCTCGTCTGCTCAGGCACTCAGTTGTGTTCCGTTCTTTCAGTATGGAAGTGTACTTGGTCAGATGTGAGGCAGAAGGGGGATGGAACCTTATGGGAAGCGTAGTTTTGTTTTATTTGAAACATTTATATATCACTTTATATTAAAGGAAATGTCTGAAGCAGTGTACAAAAATAATAAAACTTCATAAAACAATAAAAATAATATAATATGGAAGCAGAGGAATTCAATACCATACACCAGGGGTCAGCAAACATTTTAAGCAGGGGGCCGGTCCACTGTCAGTCAGACCTTGTGAGGGGCTGGACTATATTTTTTGGGGGAAGGGGGGGGGGAATGAACGAATTCCTATGCCCCACAAATAACCCAGAGATTCTTTTTAAATAAAAGGACACATTCTACTCACGTAAAAACACGCTGATTCCCAGACTGTCTGCGGGCCGGATTTAGAAGGCGACTGGGCAGGATGTGGCCCTTGGGCCTTAGTTTGCCTACCCATGCCATACACTAAAGGCAGGGGTATGTGCCAGATCAGTGTTAACAGTCAGGAAATGTCTGTGAACAAATAGGCTTTTAGTATACATTGAAAACATAATCTAATCTGCTCATGACTAATTTCCACCCCCCACCCCCACTTCCAAACCTTCTGTGAGGAAGGCACTACAATATCTTCCTCCCTGCTCCTGTTTTATTCTGCTGGCCAGGCAGGCCACATGACACTCATTCTACAACACATGGATATCTGAGTTTGAATTTCTGAAAATTCAAATCTAAGTGGGACTACAGGACCATAATCAGTTTTAAAAAGAAGAAGACGTCATCTATATGCTTTCTGGTAGCTCTTTCTGGTTACTTAATATGTAGGTTTTCTAAATATTTATGATCACCCTTCTTGGTTGGATAACAAAAACTTCAAAATCTTTGCACAATTTCTATTAATTTTTTCACAATTCCATCCCATTGGATTTCCCCATTATCATAGACCCCCAAATAACTAAGATGCATGTCATTCTGTATGCAAACAATACTGATTTGTAGTAAATGTCTCATTTTAATGTAGAATTAAAGATATGTTGAGCATAATGTCAGGCCCAATCCCACACTTCCTCTCATAGGGAGAAGACAGGTTTTGAGTTTATCCTTTTCCCATCCTTGAAAAATGTATTTACCTTCCTTAGAAGCCTGTAGCATGATTTGTAGAATACGCAGGCGTTGCAGGTTCCCTTGTTGATGAATATCTGAGCAAGGAGTGGGGTGGGTGGGTGGGTGCTGGTTAGCCCTGCCCCCCACTCCATATATATCACACATGTTTGTAGGGCAGGTTATAGGCACAAAGGCTTCTGTGGAATTTTGAACTCCTCACTATGGATGTAGTTCATGCTGCGTGTGTGGATATCAGAAAAGCATGCAATGTCAGAGTGCAGAGCATGGGTCTGCTCAGCGCAACCCTGTTTCTTGCCCACAGGTTTGTTTTATTTTAAAAAACAAATAAATGTAGATTGCTTAATCAAGGAGGAAAAAATCTTGAAGTGGCTTACCTAAAATAGCTAATGTTCTTCAGCAAAGGAGCTGCAGCCTGCACTAAAAGCTAATATTTAGGTATCTGTGCCCCTGCAGGGTTGCAACTTTAATCACAGCAGCAGGGCTGCCAAAATTATTTTTTTGTGTGAAAATTGTATCAGATGGCTGTGATACCTTCTGTCCACAATGACATTTATTATTTGGTGCTTATTTAATATTTTCACGGCTCTACACCATGGACGGTAAATTCTATCTTCTATTGTAGAGCTGTTTGAATATCAGAATGGTGGATTAATTAAAGACGATTTTGCCTTGCCTTGCACAAACATTAAGCTGCATTTGTTCAATGTGTAAAAGAGAGAAGATATAACATTTGGGGAATATTTAATTTTGGTAAACAACATCCAGATCAGCATCCAGCACTCAGTATTGTACAATACATTACTGCAATATTATATTTATGTAGCTAATTCCATTATTCTCACATTCACCCTTCAATGTCGAGTTGCAGCTCGGCATTCAAGGAAAAATCAGTCTCACACCATAGTAGGTTCCGAAATATGGCTGCTCCTAGGGCTAATGCAGCACAGCTTTTTATTGTGTGAAATCAGAAAGATACAAAGTACAAGCCAAGCAATTTGTTCTAGCAAGCAGATAAGAACCTTCGCACTTAGACCATGCGAACATCAGGCCATGCCACGTTAGCCAATCATATAGGACAGCACGAGCTGTTCATGCTCCAAGGATGCTTCTAGCTATGAAATCACCCTGTAACAATAAGAACTTTGCTCATGCTCTCATGTACAAGCAATCATTTTCCCACATGTCCCCTTTTCTTGTTTATATTATTAGAGGAAAAGAGGGACCATTAGTCCAAATCGTACACTTCATTGCCTAAACGTCTACACTTTGCAACATAAATTCCTCTTGTAACCCCTGTGGTGGGCCGTGGTCGGTACCACCATGCAGTGCATTGGGAAATCAAAGAGGGTATGCATTGAATGCAACAACACACCATAATGAAGCCAGCAATACATGCAATTACAATCAATAATATTTTTCTTAACCATAATCCATTAGGTAACCAAGAAGACAACCACTCCCATGGATCAAAACCTTCAGGTGGATTCAAAGGATTATGGGCTATCATTTGTTCCATATGATCAATAGTAGCAGAGATATTGGTCGATTGATCAGTTATATACATGCAGCAATGAGAATGAATTAAGGCACAAATTCCACCTTTAGAAGCAAGGATCACATCTAAAGCATAATGATGTTGAAGAACTACATTTCTTATTTCTGATATTTCTTTGTTAATCATTTTTAAAGCCAAAATGGTGGAATTAAACAAATTTTCTGTCCAGTTTGCCAATTTATGCAAATCACGGTAATTCATGGCTGCACCTAAAGAAGGCAGAAGGGACCTAGAGATGGCCGTCCCTGTATATTGAGAAATAGGTGATAGTACTTCCCTTCTGTTACGCAAACGGACCGCTGGGAGCTTATCTATTTTATATACCAAGGGTACTACTATACCTAACGTGCAGGTACCAGAAAAGGCAGAGGGGATTTCTTTGTAGGCACGTGTGCCACAAAATAACCATAAATCAGATTAAAGTAAACATGCAGTTCTGCTGCTCTTTCTCATCCAGTCGAACCAAACATAAAAGTCTCTACACGCAGCTTGTTGTTCATAGGTCATGTAAGTTGTGACATTATTAATTAAAACCTTTGGTCTGCCACTCATGGTTGTAACATTAAGAAAACAAGAAGATCCATTAATGTATTCATGTGTCCAATTACAATATGGATAATGACCTAAAAATTTTTTTGCTATTGTGATTAAAATGAAAACAATAAGGAGCTAATTCTACAAGCGATAGAAATACAGGAGGTAAACTTATGCGATTGTCCTTCATATTATTGCTAATCTTATATGAAGCATTTATAGGAATACCATGTAATAGAATGCCAGATCTTTTTGATTGAGGAGGGATATGCATACACATCCAACAATCAGAAAGGTTAAGCATAGAAGCAAAATGATTAATGTCTCTAACGTAAGTATTGTTAGTCCAAATCTGATGATAAAGTTCAGGCCTCCTGGCCTTCTGCAAAAAAAGCAGCACGACGAAAGCGGCGTTTTACAAAGTTCACGGAGAGGCTCCATCCGTTTGAAGTGGAATTGTGGGGCCACTCAGGACGATGCCATATTGGTTGCTCGGGGGGGCAATAAGGGTGAGAATGGTAAATTATTCCAATAGCTGTTTCCGAGCAACCTGCGTGATATTTCGTGGCTCGATTATTGGCATGTAAAAACCACAAACCAGGAGAAGCCACACAGCCATTTCTGCAGATACAGGAGCCCATTTGCTGTAAATAGGCCTCATGTACTGCTCCGTGCATTGCGGAGCCAAAAATCCAAACCCAACGAAACGTGGTGACACAGATGGGATGGTCGCTATTGGGGGGCAAAACCCAAGCGATGCCGGTCTGACGAGGGCATCCTTCAAAGCCAGGTTCATTTCCCAGACAAGAGGCGGCAAAACTGTAACGATAAGTGGTAGAAACGGTGGCTTCCCAGGGGGAAGGGGGGCCAACGCGATAGGGTTGAAGATGGCCTTTCAACGTGCCAGGAAACACTGGAACCGCTGTGGAAGGTGACGTAATCCAGGGCACATCAATATGGCGATGTCTCCAACTGCAATGTGGGTTGAGGTCAGGTGAGAGGTCATCACCGGCAAACAGCGTAAAATACGGTTTCAAGGCGCTGGTGTCTCCTTGGGCGAAGATGAGGCAACAGAAGAGCGCCAAAGTCGAACGCAAGAAATCAAAGAAGTTGGACCCTTCCACTGTGGATCTGGAAGCAACCTGTATGACACTAAAGGACGCTGCAATATTTCTTCCTTCCAGAAATGAAGTTCAGCAGGCGTAAAATTCCTGTTGCCAAATAACCAGGGTGACCAATATGTGATCTAAGATGTGCTTCAGAAAATTGACAAGTCCTGGCCTGTATCAAAGATGAGGCGCTTTGTGCTGGAGTGACATTGCTGTGCGGTAGATCTGCACTGCGCACGAAAATGGTCCACTTTGCCACATCCAAAGCAGGTTTTATCCTTTGCAGGATTCTGGGACACGGTGGAGGACAGAGCCGTGGCTAGCAGGCAAGCTTTATACGTCTCAGTCCCCACTGACTGGCAGGCTTTAAGCATTTCTGCAATGGCTACATTGGGAGTTGCCATCAAAGGGCGTAGTGCTTGCTTACAGTCCTCATTCGCATTATCAAACGCAAGCTGGCGGACAATCACTTCTTGGGCTGCTACGTCTTGAACTTGCTGCTTAAGAGTGTTATTCAAGCGATTGACAAATTGTCCATAAGGCTCTGTAGGGCCCTGTCTGA
Source organism: Podarcis melisellensis (assembly GCF_964234715.1). Classification (NCBI taxonomy): domain Eukaryota; kingdom Metazoa; phylum Chordata; class Lepidosauria; order Squamata; family Lacertidae; genus Podarcis; species Podarcis melisellensis. The sequence continues at coordinate 40,359,879 of NC_138528.1, forward strand.
TGCTGCCACCACGCTCATTCTTGTCATCAGGAACAGAGGACAAAGCTTCTTGGGCAGCAGCGGTGGTGGCAGCCCAATACATAGGATCAAGGGCCAACTGTTGGGCAATAGTAAGAAAATCGCCTCCTCCCGTCAGCCCATCAAGAACATCAGTTTGGTTCAGCATGATGGGGGCTGGGGGTGCAGGGCCATTGTCCTTGACAGAAGAATACAGTTCCTTTATGAATCTCAAATCAAACTGTTCGTGCCGGGCTGGGCCTCCCCCTGGCGCGGCAGGAGCAATCACAGGAAAAAGATTAGGAGTTGTAGAATCAAAAGCTAGCAACGGAGCAGCGGCGCGAAGAGATTCTTGAAGTGGGGTGGAAGCGGTGCCAGATGCCTTGGGCGGAGGAGGTGGAGGAGCGGGGGGTGCTGCAGAATTTGAAGAATGCAGGGGAGTGACAGGAAGAGCCGAAGGGAAAATGTCCGGCGGTTTAGGAGGTAGGTTTGAGGCAGGCAAAGCGGGAGCTGGGAGGGCGGGCGAAGAAGCTGTTGCGGCAGCCAGAAGAATGTTTGAAGGAGTTAAGCACGACATAGCTTTGTAGACGTTACACCAGGCATGCAAAACCTTGACATCAATCTGAGGATGATTTTGAAAGAAGTGTCCAATTTTTTTCCAATCGTCTAACTCCCAATTTCCGTCCTGGGGGAACCAGGGACAGTGAGTGTCCAGGGCTATTATAAGGGACTTAAGGTCAGCTTTCTGAACAGCAAGGTTGTTACTGGCCAAAAGGAATTTAAGGTCTTTAAAAAAATTTTTCTGTGGTGCAGAGAGAGACTTTCCCATGATTGCAAGAGTTGCAAAAAGAGCAGGGAGCACTTACCGGAGGGATCCTTAGGAGGATGAGGGAGGCGCCTTTTGCCCTGTCCGGGCGGAGATAAGTGCTGATAAGTCCGTAACGTAGTCCAGAATCACATTCACACGGGAGCTCTCACCGGGGATCCACTACGTGGATGAACGACGCGTCTGCAGCCCTGCCGGGCGAGGTGAGGCTGAACGTTGTAAAACAGCATGAAGTCCGAAAGAAATCACACGGGAGCACTCACCAGGGATCCACTACGTGGATGAACGACGTGTTGGTGAGTGCTGAATAATGAAAAACAACGTGAAGTCCGAAGGCAGTCACACGGGAGCACTCACCAGGGATCCACTACGTGGATGAACGACGTGTTGGTGAGTGCTGAACAAAGAAAAACAACGTGAAGTCCGAAGGCAGTCACACGGGGCACCAATTGTCGAGTTGCAGCTCGGCATTCAAGGAAAAATCAGTCTCACACCATAGTAGGTTCCGAAATATGGCTGCTCCTAGGGCTAATGCAGCACAGCTTTTTATTGTGTGAAATCAGAAAGATACAAAGTACAAGCCAAGCAATTTGTTCTAGCAAGCAGATAAGAACCTTCGCACTTAGACCATGCGAACATCAGGCCATGCCACGTTAGCCAATCATATAGGACAGCACGAGCTGTTCATGCTCCAAGGATGCTTCTAGCTATGAAATCACCCTGTAACAATAAGAACTTTGCTCATGCTCTCATGTACAAGCAATCATTTTCCCACACTTCAAATGGACTAAACTTTTTTTTAATGGATGTATCCATTATGTCTTTAACTGGGAAAATGCGAGTCAGTCTAAACTGCCTTGCATCAGAAGTCATCATCTCCTGGCACAGCACTTCCCTGATCTTCAAAGGGGCCCCACTGGACTGCTAATTAGCAAAATGAAAGCTGTAGGAAAATCTCCCATCTGGTTTGGCCCTGAGTTTGTAGTTGGCCCTCTTTCACTTCAGTCAGCTTAGCTGGTGAAGATTTGATGGAGAAAAAACAGCAACACAAATTTCATTATTGCAAGTGTGTTCTTTTGGCTGTGTAGCAACTCAGTGCTCTCAACTGAAGTGAAAGTAATCCTGAGGAGAGTGATATAGGATTGTTGCACCCCTACATCTTGGAATCAGGGTCAGCATGATCTGCCTTGCCGTCTGCTGCATAAATGAACTCAGAGGGATACATCGTAAAACCTACCACAAAGCAATCTAAGATGTAGCTTTCATCTCACTATGTGGTTTGAACATCAGAATATTAGAGGTCAGGCCTCACAATTAGGTGGATTAGTAAGTCATAAAATCACTGTGTGGGTTGTTGATTCATTTTTCATTTGATCAGCATGTGCCTCCAGTGGAAATCTTATGCCAACGAGTAGTGGCAATTACTTTGTTCTTGGATAGCCAACTGGATTTGTAATCTTGGCAGGGAAATCTAATCACATTTTTGAAAATGTCGACAATGTTTGTATGAACTTTCCAAGTCTTATTTAGCCCTAACCAGGATTTCTTATTCATACCATGTACAAAAGACGCCAGCAAATTTTCCCAAAGAAATATTGAAGTTTGCCAATCTTGGGATCAGTGGGGATCTGTCTGTAGGTAGAATGTGTCTTGAGTACAAAACAGAAAATGAGAGGGTTAAGTAACACCTTTGGACACACCAACTTATCCACCTGCAGTGTAGAAACACTTCTACCAACGTTGTTTCAAATTGATCACATGCAGTAATTATTAGCCATGTGCTTCCATCAGGTTTTCACAGTCACATGTTCATCCGTATTTAAGGCACTATATAGTACTGTAAAATCTTTATCAACGCTCATATGCGGCAAGGTGATCTCGTAGGTAAACTGGTCCCAAGTTGTTATGGGTTTCATATTCTGATAGTGACACCTTGAACTTGACCTGATAGCAGATGGGCAGCCAGTGCAGATTTCTGAGCACAGGTGTTATTTGCTGACAATGCCTCGCTTCTGTGAGCAGTCGTGCTGCAGCATTCTGCACTAGATCAAGCACAAGCGAAGCCCTGCATAGAGTCCACTGCAGTCCTTAAGTAACCAGTACATGAACTACTGTGGCCAGGCTCTCCCGGTTCAGGAATGGTCATAGCTGTCGAACCAGTCACAGTTGGTAAAAGGCACCTCTAGCCACTGAGGGTACTACCTGTTCTTCCAGTGACAGAGTTGGATCCACAAGAACTCCCCAAATTGTGAACTTGCTCCTTCAGGGGGAGTGCAGCCCCATCCAGGGTAGACAATTGGCCAATTTCTCGGCCATGGGAACTACTTACCCCCAGTGCCTCGTCTTGCCAAGATTCAAGCTTGATTTTCCTAATTCATTTTACCACTCACTTCGGCTGCTCACTTCGGCAGCACATATACCATTTTACCACTGTGTCCAGACAGTGGCCAAGGACTGTGTCCAGGCATGGCCTCTCCTGATTCAGAACTTAGGGAGAAGTAGAGCTCAGTGTCATCAGCATAGAAATGGCACATTGCCCTTAATCTCCTAATGACCACTCCCAGTAGCTTCATGTAGATATTAAATAGCACTGGAGATAATATAATCCCTTACGGCACCCCATAACATGGTTATCAGGGGGCCGAGAAACAGTCTCCCAATGCTACTCTGTGGACTCAGTCCTGAAGGGAGGATCAGAACTACTGTAACACAGTGTCCCCAATTCCCATTCCCTGAAGGATGGTCAATGGTATTTAAAGCCAATGAGAGAAACAGGAGCAAGGTCATAGTCCCTGTGTTCCTTTCTGTGCAGGGGTCATCCATCAGGGTGACCAAGGCCAACTAAATTCTGTGGCCAGGCCGAACCCAGATTGGAATGGGTGTTCTCTGAGAATGCCTTCAGCTGCCCCACCACCGCTCTCTCCACCACCTTCCCCAAACCAGAAGTCAAACTGGGACTGTCCAAAATGACCCCACTGGCTGGCTACTAGAGTATGCAATGCAAGCTGCAAAATGAACATTTTTTGCAATCCACACTGCTGCATGGTAGGCATAATTATGTGTTCTGACCAGTGTTTGGTTGGCTTCAGAGCAAAACTTGCACCACTTGCATTCCTCTCCTTGTCCGGCTTGCTTTATAGTCCAGAGCGCCTCAGAGCACCAAAAGGCTACTCATATTTCAGAACATCAGAGAGGATGCTCAGGAGTGATTGTGCCAATCACACGTTTCATCTTGCCATTCCATAGTGAGACCATGTCTTCAATGGGATTGCCAGCTTTCTTCATTGGAAAATACTCCAGAGCATACAGGGACACATCAGTTTCCATTAGTTTCCAAGAGCAGGCAATCTGAACAGAACCCCACCTTTACACGGGGAATTGCCACAGTCAGCCCAAACTTAACCAGATAATAATTGCACTCCCCCAATCTTCAGTCCAGCCCACATACCTCTTGGGGCGATGATCACATTGAGGGTGTACCCTGCCTGGTGTGTTGAACCAATGGCCATCTGACAAAGACCAAAGGTGGTCATGAAGGCCATGAAGTCTCAAGCTGGCCTGACAGCTGCCTCTAACAATACCCCAAAACTTCCTTGGCCAACTGGATAAGGGATGCTGCTGAACAACAGCATCCCTGATTTGTCTCTCTGGCCTGATAACAGGTGCAGAGCCGCTTAGCCCAAACCAAGGTCAAGAAGCTTCCTAGGCAAAGAGATGGTGTTCTTGCAATACCAAAAACCCAGGTGGGCACAGCTGGATAAGGTCAGGCCCGTCCCGTTCACTCTCTCCAAGTCTATGTAATGCAAGCCGGCTCAGCAACAATCAAGTTGTGGATGAGCATGGTTTTATTATGGACAGATTATAGATATATTTCTCATTTTTGGTAACAATTTAGAAGCACATGCCTATAATCTGTTTTGTTTTGTTTTTTGAATGCTTCTGGAAGTTTATAAGAAAGGTAAGAAAGTACCTTTATAACTTTATGTTCAGAACTACTTATTGCAGAAAACATTTTTATTTATAGACCTTCAAATATAAACCAGAGCGGTTGCAGATGCAAGAAGGGGGGGGGGGGAGAGAGTAAGAGTGTAAAAGGTTAGTAGCCACTGGTAGAGCACATGGTTTTGCATGCAAAAGGTCCTAAGTTAAATTTTTGGCATCTCCAGGTAGGGCTGGGAGATCTCCATGTCTGAAATCCCACAGAGCTCCTGCCAGTTAGTATAGGCAATACTCACCTAGGTAGACTAATGGTCTGACTCAGCATAAGGTGACTTCTTAGGTTCCACAATCCCACAGTGTTCTTAAGCTTTGTAAGCCTTAAACTATACTTTTAAGCAGCATGACAGAGTCACCCTACTTCCTACGCCATCATGGCAGCTCTGCTTGCTGGAAATCTTGGCATTGCAGTGTCATCACTGCAGATGCACAGACAGTTGCTATTCCAAATCCTAGTTTGCCATCAAGCAGGTGACACAGCGGGGACCCATCAAGTTATTTATATGTTGGTTCCTTGCATATCCTTCCTTTCTTTTCTCGTGGAGCTCAAGACAGGCACTGACTGGACTCAAGCTTGCACCATGCATCTTGGGATAACTTTGCTGTCTCTGACATGCCTCCTCAATCTGATTGTGACAATCAGACACAATCTTGTGAAACAATCTTTCTATTCTTGCCACATCTCCATCAGCTCTGACAATTCTGTAATCAGGGTTAAGACAGGAGAATTTCTGCCCTGTTCCCTAGCAGCTCTGAGAGTCAGTTTATATGGTAGTAACCATGCCATACTTGGGACGCGGGTGGCGCTGTGGGTAAAACCTCAGCGCCTAGGACTTGCCGATCGTCAGGTCGGTGGTTCGAATCCCCGTGGTGGGGTGCGCTCCCGTTGCTTGGTCCCAGTGCCTGCCAACCTAGCAGTTCAAAAGCGCCCCTGGGTGCAAGTAGATAAATAGGGACCGCTTACTAGCGGGAAGCTAAACGGCGTTTCCGTGTGCTGCACTGGCTCGCCAGATGCAGCTTGTCACGCTGGCCACGTGACCCGGAAGTGTCTTCAGACAGCGCTGGCCCCCGGCCTCTTAAGCAAGATGGGCGCACAACCCCAGAGTCGGACACGACTGGCCCGTACGGGCAGGGGTACCTTTACCTTTACTTTAACCATGCCATACACTTCTTCACCTGACTTTTCAGAATGCAGGTGGGATATTTAATTTTTACATCCTCCTGTAGGCTGGAAGGCTCCTTGTGCATGGAGACTTTCTGTCTGACTTGCTAGCTTTCTACAGTCTGGATTTTATGTCAAACGGGGTGGCATCCAGTATGCAACTCCCCCACCCAACCACGCTTTTTGAAATTGCGTTCCCTTGGGAGAACTGTACCACATGCTCTTCTAGATCAGCCCCTTATCAGTTTAAATGGAAGTGCTTTGACTTAATTGGGTCGAAGAGTAGGCAATTACTGAACACTGATAGTAATCTCTAGGCATTTGTCATTTTTCACAATGAAATTATGGAAATACAAATGTATGGTGTTATTATGAGTGTGCACAACCTCTGCCCCACACTTGAAATCCTCAGTCTAATCCTGTTTTCATAGCTTAATGCAAAATGTCTAATATTTGTTGCTGTTGCGGTAATTAAGTCCCTGTGGTTCCAAAGCTTGTGAGCCCTGAGATTTCTTCTTAATTTCCCGCAGGCAGCTCAAGGAGGTGGTCACAGAACACTGCTGTATGGCCATGCTATACTTCTTCGTCATTCATTTAGTGGAATGGTAAGCTGCTCCTTGACTGCGATCCAAGTGCCGGTCACTTTGGGGGTTGGAGAGTAGGGGGAAGAGCTGCCTGTGGCCTTCCAAATGGGGTAACAAGCACCGTTCCCCACATTCCCTTGCCTGTTTGGGTCACAATTTCTCTCTTTCCAGATACCTGAGCTGGAAAATAGCTTTGGATGCATCCACACCACAGACTTAAACTTTGGGGATTGTAGTCTTGTAAAGGTGGCAGGAACGAGAGTTATTTGCTGCAAGCAAACTATCAGAAGTGGTTTACAACTTATTCAACTTTGTGGTGTGAATGCACCCTTCCTGCCTCCTTATCCTTGGGTGAATGTGCCACCCCACCCTACAGCACTAGTCACTTTTGCCAAAGGTGCCATCACTTGGCAAAGGAACTGCAGTGCTGGTGGAATCAGAGAACAGGTCCAACCCCAGCCCTTCTTTGCCATCTCTCTCCTCCTTTCCTTGAAGACTGTCACCCAGGCCACCCCCAGGTGTGGCAAATGAGGAGTGGGTATTGATTCTACATACCTAGGCTTATCCCAGCCCTTGACTTTCCATTACCCCTCCACATCTAATGGTGGTTCTGTGCATAACCAGTATCTTTAGTTGCGCAGTAACAGTGTTTTCTTGCAAGCATCATTCACTTCTGAGAACCTTTTTATAGAGGAACCTTTGTTCTGTAAAATTGTAGCTTCAGTGCTAATTTTAGCTGCCGACTTCCACATTTATTTCTCCTCCCTTAATGTTCCTTTGGGGCCAAAATAATGTAATTAAAAAAGAAACCTGTCTAGATCTTAAATCCTCTTTGAAGTTGATCATTTCAGTCCGGTGATTGCTAATAAGCACTGGAGCTCTTAATGGCTGCATAGATTTCTGTTTGTTTCAGCACAGCAGGAATCTGATGCTCATCTACAAACCAATGTGCAAAAAGATTAGTTTTCCAGATTTGCACATTTGAATGTAGAAAGATCTCTGAATTCATGCAGAAGATATCCTACGACAAATGTACCGATTTCAACTGTCCTAATAAATTCAATATCTTTTTTCTCCCCCCAGTATTTAACATGTTTGACTACTTCGAGATCTCAGACAGATAAACTTGCATTTGATGTGGGGCTACAAGAGAATGCAGCCGGTATGTATGTCCTCAAAGATTCACCCCCATAATCTCAAATATAATATAATTTCAGGTTATTTTTTTCAGTGGGGCTGAAAACCTAATGAAACCCCTAAGGCAGGCTTCCTCAAACTCGGCCCTCAGGTGTTTTTGGCCTACAACTCCCATGATCCCTAGCTAGCAGCACCAGTGGTCAGGGATGATGGGAATTGTAGTCTCAAAACATCTGGAGGGCTGAGTTTGAGGAAGCCTGCCCTAAGGAAACTCCTGATTTTGCTACCTGTCTGGAACATTAAAAACGGAGGGTCTGTTTAGCACTGTGAGAGGCCACAGTTCATGGCTTGAACCTAGTGAGTCACAAGTTGTGCAGGCCTGCTCTGTGTTTTTCCACTTCTTAAGCATGATTCTGTAACAGAAGATCTTGAACTGTAGTTGTGGAAAGAATGAAAAAAAATAGGTGCGCATTAAGGAAAAAAAATCACTTTCATTAGGTATTGCTGCACACAGAGAAAGCGTTAGAGAAAACAAAAGCCTACTGTGTGTGAAAGTATAATTATAACCATTTTAAATATGTGTCACCTCCATGCAGCAAAAACATTTGATCAGATATAGGGTTCAGCCCTAAATATAATTGCTCAGGTCTTGTAGGATATGCATTGATTTCAGCAGCTCACAGTTATGTTTCAGTTTGACAGTATAGATCTCATTCAGCCAGGAGCCCTAAATAGAGTGGCCATGTGGTGAGAAGCCTCTGCAGGACTGTAGCAGCTATCACTTCTTTTCTTTTTCTTTAAATAATTTTTATTCATTTTCAATAAAGTCCTCCAATTATTGACAAATCCAATCAAATCATTCCAAATTACAACAACAATAATACCACCAATTATGTTCCTTTATCACTTCTGATCAGTGGCGTAGCGTGGGTTGTCAGCACCCGGGGCAAGGCAAGTAATTTGCGCCCCCTAACCCATGGATTTGCGCCCCCTACCCCTAACCCCCAGATGTTGCGCTCGGTGCGGCCAGCCCCCCCTGCACCCCCCACGCTACGCCACTGCTTCTGATATTTGCGTATAGCCATACCTCTCTCAGCACTGCTACCTAGCCACCCTCCATCTCCACAATCAGAGCAGCTATATGATCCCCACCCGGATACGCACAAACAGCTGGGAAGATTGGTACCCCCATCTCTCTTTAACCCTTGTCAATGTCATATAACTTCCCTGCAAATTTTGTGCAAACCTATCTGGATGAAAACTCAATAAATGGTCATTTGGAAGTGAGCCATCTTCTGTACTATTGGAATCTTTTAGTTTTACAGTGGTACCTTGGGTTACATACGTTTCAGGTTACAAAAGCTTCAGGTTACAGACTCCGCTAACCCAGAAATATTACCTCGGGTTAAGAACTTTGCTTCAGGATGAGAATGGAAATTGTGCAGCGGTGGCACAGCGGCCATTAGTTAAAGTGGTGCTTCAGGTTAAGAACAGTTTCAGGTTAAGGACAGACCTCCAGAACGAATTAAGTTCTTAACCCGAGGTACCACTGTATAAATATCCTAAGACTGTTGTTATAAAGTGACCTGATAAATGCCTGTTGTTTATTGCGTGTTAGAGCTAACATAGGCACTTTATACACATTGTAGGTGAGGCATGCTGGTGGACCATACATCCTGCTTCTAAACAAAGGTCTGAAGGAGAAAAGGTACGAATTGGAGACGATCTTATCCTGGTTAGTGTGTCCTCCGAAAGGTACCTGGTAAGCATATAAAAATCCTCATGATAGCTTTAATGCGTGTCCATCTTGGCACTTTTCGTCCTTCCTCGCCCGTTTTTCCAGCTCTGAACTGCATGTTTCCTGTGCATATGATTCTGTCCTCACAGAAATGTGGTCAGAGCGTTTCTCCTACAATAAACCTTATATGCAACAATCCCCACCCATGTCCTAGTACATTTAAAGAAGTGTGTTGGAAGACTGGATGTTGGGGGTGAACTGATGGCATGATGAAGTAGTCAAGTTTGGCTTCTGATAAAAGGAACTGGTGAAGGAAATTCGTTGTTAATTTGAGAAAGAAAGAGGCCCTAATAACAAAGGACACCAAGCTAGAAAGTGGCAAGGAAGAAAAACAAATATAAGACTCCTGTTCAGGTCGATAATGGCAAGGTTTGTAATGAAGCACAGACTTTAGAATGAGGAAAATGAGTATTGCTTACATTTACGTACAGTCTTCTAAAAAAAAGGGGAAAAAGCAAGTATTTAATTGATTTTTAAATATAGGACTAATTTATGACAAACCTACATCTTTCAACTTTCTTTGAGAAATTATTTTCAAACAGATTTCCATTATGCTCACTGAGAATTTTGTTTTTCTTTTCCAGCATCTCTCTGTAGCATGTGGAAACATACAGGTGGATGCTTCCTTTATGCAAACACTATGGAATGTGCATCCCACTTGTTCAGGAAGTAGCATTGAAGAAGGTTTGTTGAATTATGTTTATCCTGCCAGTTAAAATGACTGTTTTAATTTGTAACATTGCACAGTTTCCACTGCTAAAAGCATGATTGCTCTCCAAATTTTAATACCAGTGGAACAAGGGTGCCCACGAATTCCTAGGTAACCTCTGTGCTGGCACAGTGCTTCTGTCCTCTTGGATTTTCAGTTCAGTGGAGCAAAGGGAGGACTCTGAATGCATCTTCCAGTTACTAATAGTTAAACAGATGTGTATACATCTACTGAAGGGACGTGGGTGGTGCTGTGGTCTAAACCGCTGAGCAACTTGGGTTTGCTGATCGGAAGGTTGGCAGCTCAAATCCCTGTGACTGGGTGAGCTCCCATTGCTCCATCCCAGCTCCTGCCAACATAGCAGTTCGGAAGCATGCCAGTGCAAGTATATAAATAGGTACCGCTATGGCGGGAAGGTAAATGGCATTTCTGTGTGCTCTGGGTTATGTTGAGGCAGAAGCGGTTTAGTCATGCTGGCCACAAACGCTAGCTTCCTCAGCCTGAAAACAAGATGAGCGTCGCAACCCCATAGTCGCCTTTGACTGGACTTAACCGCCCAGGGGTCCTTTACCTTTTACCTTTTTTACATTTGCTGAGTGGACCAGAATGGATATAGAATAGAGAGATGCTCTCTAGTATTTTCACAAAAGGGACCCCCATGTTGTGAAAATGTTTATCAGCATTTTAAAAGCCTCTCCCCCCCCCCCGTGCACGTGTACGTGCGCGGACACACACACATTTTTAGTGAGGGACACTGAGGAGAGAACCAACATGAGAGTGAAGGAAAAGAGGACTCACACAAGAATGGAATCAGCCCCCCCCCATGGAGGGAATTTAGCAGAAAATAAAAGACCCAGCTGGCACAGACTTTAGGCACGTTAGGTCTGGATAGAGGGATGACTCCTCCCATGCAAGAGGGGGGTGAAAGGTTCAAAACACTCTGTCAAGCCCAGTAGGAAGAGACATCCTTTCCAGAGGATGTTTCCCAGCCTCACCTTCTAAGAGAAATTCACAGTTAGTCTAAATTTCAATTTTCTCTCTGTTTATGTAAATAATAACTTGGATTTCAGGACGATAGAATCCTGGCATCTTTCTGTGAGAAGTGAATACCGAGAGCACTTTCATAGCATTTTGTTTTCAGCATTTTAGTAGCACTAGACATGGTGGATATTTTAAATGTCCCAGTACTCCCATCCTATTATCTGAGCCATTTTTAACACCAACGCCGTTTTAAATATAACTTGAGTTGTGTGCAGGTGTAGATTGTCTGCACTTCTGGGTGAATCACTAACTAGTGATCTGGGAAAAGGAGTGTGGGTGGTGCACATATGCTCCCAGCACTTTGCATGTCGCCATGTGACATTTAAATAATACTTTTTGATACCAGTGAATGAAAACAGGGAAAGAATGGAGAGACGAAAGAAATGCAAGCTAATTCACAGAAAGGTATCATTACTCAGCAACAAGACTTCATTAATGTCATAATTACGTTCAGTACAGAGGTTTCATAAGCCGTCAGTCACATCCTGATAGCACATAAAAAGCAACCCACTTGTACCTTTTTATCATAGTACGGCATTGCAGTGCCATGAGAGTACTTGAAAGCAGCTTTGTTTGGAGCAATTTCATTGTTGGCTTGCAGGAAGCACCATGGATATTCTTAGGGAGGGAGAAAAACCAAGAAATGTGCAAAAAACTAGACGGGAAGAGATCCTACTCCCTGATTGCTATGAAAAGTCCTGCTTTCATTTAATTTGGTACAGTGGTACCTCTGGTTAAGTACTTAATTTGTTCCAGAGGTCCATTCATAACCTGAAACTGTTCTTAACCTGAAGCACCACTTTAGCTAATGGGGCCTCATGCTGCCGCCGCACCGCCGGAACAAGATTTCTGTTCTCATCCTGAAGCAAAGTTCTTAACCCACGGTACTATTTCTGGGTTAGCGGAGTCTGTAACCTGAAGCGTATGTAACCTGAAGTGTATGTAACCTGAAGTACCACTGTATATACATAGGGGAAATTCCCGATAGAACATATTTTTTAAAAAAAATTCTCTTAAAAAGATACTCTATCCACAGTGCTGATACTTTATTGGTTTTTTCTGCATCCACATAGAAGAGTTTTATTTTAAGTGCATGAGCCTGCCCACACCATTCTAGAGCCCACACAAGGTTTTCTAATGGAGCCAACATGGTTTCTTACCCTTTGCAAACCTGCCAGCATGACTGGCTGGAGCTGATGGGAATTGTAGTCCAAAACATCTGAAAGGCACCAGGTTGGCAAAGTCTGGCTTTGGGAAAACAGCCATACTCAGGAGCCAGGAGGGAATCAGCTATGAAAACCACGAGTCTTTGGCAGTTCAAAATCCCCTGATTGTTAATTTAAGTTGCATTAGGCTTGAATCCATAATTATTTCAGCTATTTGGTGTTGAAATATGCAAGTGCCAGCACCTTCAAGTGGTATTTCCTATGTAATTGTCTTAAAATAAATATTAATTTGCTTGTTATTCAGCAAGTGAGTTTAGGACAGTTCATATAGAGATGACGATGAACAATTGCCCCTACTTCTCCCTACCCCCAGGAGATAAAATGCCTTCATTTTGTCTCTCTGTGTTAAATTGGTTGGAAAGTTGCCTTCCATTAAAATCTAAATCTATAGAACAGCCAGGTTGTTTACCTTTTCCAAACAAATGTTACCACTGTGTAGTATTGATTTTTCTGTAAATGATTCCGCTTGTGAAAGGGGGTGACTTTACTTATCAATCATGCCTCCCCTGACACATTTCAGTAATTTGGATACTTATGCTATTATATGCTAACCTTTTCTTTTCCTGCAGAATTATTACTCTACAGTAAGAATAGTTCTAGATGTTTCAGTTTTCGCTCATCTAACCTACTTGTCTTTTTCTGTGTTTTTTGTTTAAGTGAGGCTTTTGTTCTAGAGAAAAAGAGTTTGCCTTCCATTTTATTCTCTAGCCCTAGTCAAGAACCCAACAAACCCATGGTTTAAAACTGGTTTCTTTAAAACAAATGACATTTAATATTAACCAAAGTTTCTTGGGTTGGGATTAGGGCTGAAGGAGACTGTTGTTTGGTCCGCATTTTCGAGTGAAGCAACCTAATTCACACTTTCTAGGCTAATACCAGGTGTAGAAAGTAACTATCCTTAGGATTTTGTTCTTCTCTGAATTTTGTGCTACAATTCTTGTCCCAAGGAGAATGCTAAAATGTGTCAAAATACATACAATAGTACCTCGGGTTACATACGCTTCAGGTTACATACGGTTCAGGTTACAGACTCCGCTAACCCAGAAATAGTGCTTCAGGTTAAGAACTTTGCTTCAGGATGAGAACAGAAATCGTGCTCTGGCGGTGCAGGAGCAGCCGGAGGCCCCATTAGCTAAAGTGATGCTTCAGGTTAAGAACAGTTTCAGGTTAAGAACAGACCTCCAGAACGAATTAAGTTCTTAACCCAAGGTACCACTGTATTTAGGTTAAAATACTTTTAGAAATGCATATGTGGAGATAAAATATGAATTTGAATAGATAGTTTGTAATAATACATGTTTTTAAATAAGAATTGTTTTATTTAAAAAATCCATAGACCAATGCTGAAATGGGACAAAATAGACTTATTAATGAACACATATGAAATTGAGATGGATCAGTAATAATTATTCCATCTCTAGGTTGGGTGAAATGGCAGCTTGGGGTTAACTTTAATAAATGGAAATTGAAAACTTCCAAACAGTTGCACCCAGAAGAGAGAAGCTTATTGCAGCTTGTTCTCAACAGATTAAACAATGGTTTACTGTGACATTTGTACATCTCTAGTGACTTACTTAAGGTTGGCTGGTGTCTTCATCACTAAGGGGGGTGGGGGAATCTGAACCAGGAACTTCCCTGGTCACCCTTTTAGCCACTATGCTACACATTAAGATTTACATATCTGCTTTCAGATTTTAAGATTCCCAGGCACCTGTTACTTATTATTCTGCCAAAATTAATGAGGAATATTCTTCTTTTCTAGGATACTTACTCGGTGGGCATGTATTACGGTTGTTTCACGGCCATGATGAGTGTTTAACAATTCCATCCGCAGAACAGAATGATTCACCACACAAGTGAGTTATGATGTATATTTAATACACTTTCCATTTTAAATTTCGCATTGTTTTATTGCTGAAAATCCCAAAGTGCCTTCATAGTTAGAGAGGGAGAGGGTGAGCGGGGGGGGGGGGGGAGAGAGAGAGAGAGAGAGAGAGAGAGAGAGAGAGAGAGAGAGCTTGTTCAGCAGCACTCCAAAATATCTGCTGTTTTTGCCCAGTGCATGGAAAATGTGCCAGATTTTCACTGCAGTTATATCCTTGCAGTACTATTCAGGCTGGATGCAGAGAGAAAAAGGAAGAATTGTCAAAGTGCCGTAGGCATATTTACAACTCACTAGAAAGATAAGATGCTACGATTTTGTCCAGGTATAAGTTGCATTAAGGAACGTAAAAATGACTCACACCCCAAACACATTTGCTCAGCAGTAAATGCCATATTTTTCAAAGTTAAGAGCCTCGTTCTATCTCCAGGCAGGCAAAGCTGCTATTGTATCTGTATCAGGACTGCTGCTAGACCAGCACACTTCCTAAGGGGAGAGAGAATGGAGACATTCTGCCATCATGCCCCTGAGTGTGGGGCTTTTAGGAGAATTGCGATACATGCACCTGGTGCTAGAATAGAGATGCTGCTTTTGTAATGTTTATTCTTTACAGCAGGCATTAGTATCAGGTTTCAGTTTATTAGATTGTACTCCTACCTCTTGCTAAACTTGGTTGCATGTTGCCTAGTCCAATAGGACATCTCCACAGTGCTTATGAACTTAACAGCGTTTACCTTTCTATTTTTAGTTGCGTGTCGAGGTCCCCAGGGCCACCCCAATAACTCACACATCACACAGAATTTTTGTTTAAGATTTTTGGCATAATTTTGGCCACAACTTTATTAAAATACAAATTTGTGATTGGTTGCGACTATCTGCCCCCACCATGGGGGACAGACTGACATTCCGCACGATGCGAAAGTCAGAAAAGGGGAATACACTTGGGGGTAGCGTCGGAGCAGGGAACCTGCCCTCAGCCCTCCCCAAATGCAACCAGGAGCTCATTGCTATGGCCCGAGCCCCCTTGTCAGAGTGGACAAGCAATAGTTAGCCCCCGATTCCTTTAATGGAATCCCTTGCAGCGGCAGCATTAGAGGGGCAGGCACAGCCAATCCACGCCCCTCAACCAACCAAACCATAAACCAATGCCTAACCGTGAACCTTACAAGTTGTGACGATTTGCTATGCAGTAGGCAAAAACCAAATAGCCCCAGCCAATCAGCCAGATGGACAAAATTCCTACCGGGCCCCTGCCCCAAGAGCAGATGACCCCATGACAGGCATAGCAAGGTCAAAGCGAACAATCCTATTCTAGGGAGGGAGGGACGGGCAATCCGATGCACGGGCGAAAAGAGGAAGCCCTAGCCTCGTGCAAGAAGTTTTAGCATTTCTGGCTGCCAATCAACATTAACTTCTTCCCAACAACAAGGGAAGCCCCAATCACATTAGTGGCCAACGATCAATTAGCCCGCCCCCAACTTTGGAGTGTCCTGGCGGCCCCCACTGCAACACGTGCTCTCCGTGAAGGAGAACACGCTTTGCTATTTTGTTAATGGTGTTAATATTGTTTTATAGATTCTAAATGTCATATTGATTTGTAAATCATATAATAAAACTTTTGTTGTAATTGTGGCGTCTGGCTGATTTTTAGTTGCTGATTTGTTAACAGTGTTGTATAGTTTGCTCATTATGTTGTATTTGTGGCGTTCTATTACATTATTGTTATTTGTTTGTAAGCCGCTTTGGAACTCATTTGCATGAAAAGCAGCATAGAAATACAATCAAACAAATCAATCAAATCACAACCATTAAGTGTAAACTCAGTGTTTTTTTCGCTTGAGGTAAATTATACCTACTGATTTCTAGCAGCTGTAGCTCAAAATTCTGCTTCCAGTGGTCTAACATATATATCCTTAGCATTAAAAGTATCAGAGTAGTGTCACATGATTTTTAATGCAGATACATGTTTGAGGTAGGTAGAAGAGTATGAACAATGTGGTTCTACTGCTAATGGTGACCATTGATATGTATTTTTCCTTCTTCTAGAGAACTTTGTTGAAATGGTTGTCCCAATTTCTGTGCCCACAAATAGGGTGTAGCGGTTTGAGAGGCCACAAAACCACAACACTTAAGAGTGCCCTCAGGCCGTTCTTTTGTTAGAGGGGACATGACTTGGGCCTCTTGGGTTCACAAGTGGCTCTTCGCAGATCATAGGGGTGCCTCAAGGACAATCTGCCTCTCCCCACTCCCTCCTACATATCAACTAACAATCTTCCTTGCTCGGTATTCATAACGGCCGTTTTTACTCTCACACAATTTTCATCTGCTTGATCCTTCTGTCCCCCTACCTCAGTGTTCTTGGCTGCTTATGAAGCAGAAACAGCTCGTCCCACACCTTTCTTTTTCCACTCCTGCAATTCTTCAGGACACCTGGGCTTAATTCCAGACAGCTGGTAGGGGAACAGAGCCAAACTGCCTCAGCATTTCTCCCAGACTCATCTCAGTCCCATTGATTCAACTGAAATTGGAATATACGTGTCCATAAGTGAATGTAAAATCTTTGTAAAATCTAATTTTTTTGAAATAAAAATACATTTTTTTGCAGGCGGTTGTTTTTTGAAGCAGGGGGAGCTGGTGTCCGTGCGAGGTCACTGTGGAGAGTTGAACCCCTTCGGATAAGGTAATTTAAACAAACAAAAAATGTATTATCTCTTTGCTAAAGTAATTGGAAACAGAGCTTCTGTTGTTGGTTCTGTCTTGTTAAATGGCAGGGTTAAACACTTTCATGTTATTTACTGAATTTATATTTAATAATAAATGAAATCAGTATTACCATTAGGGTAAAAGTAGATAAACTATGAACAATAAGGCATTTCGGTTTATGAATTAAGGTCTAAGAAAAAGTGGGAAGGCAGGAGACATGCACAAGAAAAAAAAATACATTTGAATTAATTTTCAACCGTGTAAATAGAGCAGGTGATATTGATTGTACAAGAGTGCCCCTGAGGAAGAACTTGGTTTGAAATGAGATTCAGCAGAGTTAAACATTTTTATTTTAGTGAGTTAAACATGCATTTAATTCTCTCATAGCAATCTGTGGGTGCTAAAACTGTGTAATTATTACTGGATCATGGCATAAATATCTTCATTCCGACTGACTCAGACCATGAAATTAATATTTTCAATCTATTTTTTAGCTGGAGTGGAAGTAACATCCGCTGGGGCCAGCCTTTTCGCCTTCGACATATTACAACGGGGCAGTTTTTGGCCCTAACTGAAGAGCTGGGTCTTGTCTTGTTAGACAAAGAAAAAGCTGACACAAAATCAACTTCCTTTTGCTTTAGAGCATCAAAAGTAAGTCAGTTTTCTACATCAAATGGTTACAAAAATCTTCATATTTTATCTAAATAAATACTACCCCATAACCACTTCAAAAAGGCCATAATGCCAATGGTCAAAATTTACTGAGGGGAAAGGGGGATTTGGAATCGGGCAGCAGAAATGGAAACCATAGGCGGGGGGTGGGGTGGTCGTCTTCAACCCCTCTCAGATTTGTTCTCCTTTTTCTCTTTAAATTGGGACATCACATCCCTATCTTTATAATCTTTGGGGTGGACCTTGCATTCACAGAGGCTTCCCACAGCCACATTGGTGGGTAGTGCCCAAAGGGATTTAAAAAACAGCTTTTGCTTTCTTACAAGAAATAATAAAAATGTTGAAAGCTGACCAAAAGAAAAATGGAAAGCACAAGACTTGATCTGCCTCTGTAATACACTGTTTGTAACAAGCGATGGCCACTAATGGTGAACTGTAGACCTATCTGGCAAGCTCAGCGGCCTGCTTTTTTCCACGTACCTCCCGTGAAGGACTGAGGTGTTAAATATCTATGATGTGCAACTGTAAGGCTTGGCAGCATTGTTTACCTCACTGCCCAACATGGAGGTTGATGTCACTAGGCAGAGGGACAAGGCAACAGGGAGGTCAGCATGATACGGGCACAGCTTTTGGCATGTCAGATTTAAAATATGCTTTAAAGTATGTTTGATTGACTTCGTAATGAGGAACCAGTGTAATTGTACTCTGTGCCGAGTGCTCAGAAGAAGCAAAAAAATCACTTAACTTTCAAAATGTGACATGGAAAATATTCCACTTCACTTCAGACAGAGTTTTGTAATCTTTGCAAATATTCTTAATATTTTTGTTCTGACTGCAAACATTCACACAGCAATCTCCAACAGCTTGCGATGGCATAGTATAACAGCATCCCTAAGGAATATAGTGAAATTTCATTTCATTTTATCTGAACATGACAGTGTTATCTCCTTAGTCTTAAATTGACAATGAAATGTGACAGCTATAATCCACTCAAGTGAAAAAGAGAATTAAGACAACAATTATTAAATTGTCTTCTTTTGTAATGCATTTCTTTTTCCAGAAAAGCTTAATCTCCCCCTTTTTTTCAGTCACACAATTGCCTTTGGGTAGAATTGCCTTTGGGTTGTATCAAATAACTGAAGGCATGTGTTGAAGACAACTCCCACAATGATCTCTCTTTCCCTCAGCTCTGCTTATGCAAGGTTCTTTTGGCCAGTGCACAATGTTCAGGAGTGGGGACCATGCCTCAAGGGAGGCCTTTCAGGGGCCGCAGAGCGAGTGGAGGGGAAGATCAATTATGCAAGCTGTGTTCTACTCTTGTAACCATTTAATTCAACCCTTTGAGTGCAATTTAGCAAAAAGTAGCCATGCCTTGTTCTAGTAGAAATCAATGGATCATTGATACACAAATAACTGCTTATCCCCTACTGATTTAAACAGGACTTGAACATCACAGTCTCTCCCTAAACTGCTCCCTTTAACTGCAGATACCAGGAAGGAAAAAGGTTTTATTAAGTAATTCCTGTTCTTCAGAATGAAACATACGCTGAGGAAAAAATACTTTTGTTCCCACTGTCCAGTTCTATACTGCTAACATTAAATGGCTTTTAAATAACATCCAACAGGTTGCAGAAATTATTTCCATAGCTATAGTCACTTTTAGTTGTGTGTCAACTTGGGCAATTATCAATCAAATCTCTGAATGTCACATGACACTTGGGACACTGTGTTTCCTGTTTAATTCAGAAGTGTGTGACTGTCCTCCATACATTTCTAGTTCACAATCTCATCTAATGCATGCTTACTCCAATGTATTCTTCAGCAATGATAAAAAAGGCTATTTGCCTTTTTATGCTTTTGTTTGTGAAGTTGTGAAATATTCTAGATTTTAAAACGCTTGTGCCTTCCAGATTATGTGTTCCTTATGTTCATCTAACCCCCTCCTTGTTTTTTCTTCTTCTGTGACATAAAGGAAAAATTGGATTCTGCTCACAAACGTGACATAGATGGCATGGGAGTTCCTGAAATAAAGTACGGTGATTCTGTTTGTTTTGTGCAACATGTAACCAGCACTTTGTGGCTCACTTACAAAGCACAGGATGCTAAAACAACTCGTTTAGGACCACTAAAAAGAAAGGTAAATATTGTATTGTGCTTTGTTTTTTTTTCTTTTCTAAGATACACTCATCCAAATTAGAGATGTTGAATAATGCCATAATTCTTTGGAGATAAAGATTGGAGAGACATAAGCCTTTAAGATGTGGTGAATATGTTCACCATTTTTATGTTTTGATAAGTGCTCCAGCAGCAAGGTGTCTGCGTGCATGAATGCCCAGGGACCCATGTGGCTGGATGCCCAAATGTGAGATGCAGGGAGTTCTCTCTGTGGTTCTGCTGCACTGTAGAGCTGTTACACAGCAGGGGATTTTGCAGGTGGAGCTTTTGGGTGCTGGGTCCACTTGCTTGTATTAATAACATGCTTGTATTGATGCAGTATTTGTACTTTGCCTTCTGCGTGTTACTAGCATGGTGCCAGGATCAAAATATTTGATTTCAGTGCAATTTAAGTATGTGCCTCTGCGCACCAATGGGCTCCCTTCTGTAGAAATCCTTCACAAATGTTCAGCGAATTGCATGTGCACAGCTGAGCCTTCCTAAAGAGTCCATGAGCAGCAGCTGCCTCATTTCCTTCAGCATTGTAAGTTGGTTTTTAAATTGTGTTTGGAACTCCCACTCATTCCTCTCTTTCTTTTAACCAGAGGCGTTGGATCTTAAAATACCAAGTGGAAACAGGGAAAGAAAATGCTTTGTTCTGTCTTCTGAGACACATCTCAGTTATTAATACAACTGAAATAGTATATTATTCTTTATTTTGTGGATGTATATGACTGTATCTCATTTTTAAATTACTGTAAATTTTGGAATGAAGATCGTAGGCTTTAGGTCTAAGATACTGCCCTGATCAACATTTTGGCTATTTTCAGACACTATACTCTCTGACTATGGTTTGGAATATCAGGAATGAGCCAACTTGCTCATGCCCAGATTAATAGGAAACTTCCCAGTTGGTAAAATAACTGTTTAGTGTGCTTTTTGATTTTTGGAAACTGGTTTGAAAAATCCCTCCAAACTAGGATTGTAAACAATGATTGGAAGCTGGTTTAGAGGGATTTCTCAATCCATTATTTACCTGTTTGGACATTACAATGAAGTGAAGTTTGATAAATATGGAAGTGTTGTATTAAGTCGTTGCACAACAGGAAGATTCTCACAGCTTGTTTCCATTCCTCTAAGCCAGGCATGGCCAAACTTGGCCCTCTAGCTGTTTTGGGACTACAACTCCCATCATCCCTAGCTAACAGGACCAGTTAGGCCAAGTTTGGCCATGCCTGCTCTAAGCCATGCAGAACGACTTAGTTTTTCTCAGTTTCCCCACTTTTTTCTCAACTAACCATTCCAACTTGCTATCTGGTGTTCAAGCGAAATATATTATCCGTATTATTTAATATCATATGAATGTTATATTGTATGAATCTGTATCAGGACTGGTACTAGTCATTCCCCATCCTCCCTCATAACATCAGTTTATCATTCCTTTAGCAAGGTACATTGCACTTAAGAGCATGAAGGACAAAATATGCTCACTGTGTCATTTTGATTATTATAGGTTATATTACACCAAGAAGGACACATGGATGATGGTCTCACATTACAACGGTGTCAACATGAAGAATCCCAGGCTGCTCGAATCATTCGCAACACAACAAGATTATTTAGTCAGTTTATAAGGTATAGCACACCATCTCAGCTATAATGCTATTCCACAGTGACATCTGCATAATTCTGTTTGCTGCTATTCATCTCTTGTTTCTTCTCTCTGTTTTCATCCCACTCTGACTTTAGAACAGGGGTGAGGAACCTTTTTGGCCCAGTAGGCCAGATCCTTATCGGTTCCCACCCCCATGGGACATCTTGGACAGATAGATGGGACAACCAACCCTGTAAATCACATGATGTCATTGTGACATCAAATGATTGGCCGAGCTGTTGTCCTGCCCACCTGTCAAAAGTCCCTTAAGCAGCACTTCCTAAGCCCCACAACTAGGGTTGGCAAAACTGCTTTCGGCAGAGATGGATTGTGTGATTCAGTTGCCCATAGGGAAACTCTGTCATGCAGCCAATTCAGTAGGCTTGAACTGATGAGCAGTTACTGGTTGTTGTTTTTTGCAGGAATTGACTGTGCCATCAAGTTCCTGTGGGGAACTTAGCCACACAGAGACTTAACTTATTTTCTTTCTTATTCTGCAAAGCACAATGTATATCGATAGTGTTGTACAAACACTATAATAGTTACCCCAGCTTGAAGACTTTCAGTGTCTCCTCTGTGCACATATTTGAGTTACAAGTTACTTTGAAGTAGACAGAATTAAAAATAATAATGTGTGGCACCTTGAAAGTGAACAAACTGATTATGGTGTATAAACTTCCATGGACACATGACGTGTAATCATAAATTCACTTGCATAGATTCACATGGCTGGGGCAGATATAAAGGAGTGGGGTCAGACTGGTAATTAAAACGCAAAAAGAACGGACAGTGGTCATTACTTTAAAGCTAAATAATTACAGTGAGCAAGACAGTGCTGGTAATAATACAAACATCCTGGCATTGGTAAGCTTATTAACACATGTAAGAGAGATGGTTTAGGCAATCTTTTTTCCATGTAAATGAATTGTGCTTGAGGGTCCATCCTTTTCACCATGCTATAAGCCATTTTGCCTCCTTGTCTTTGTATTTTGAATGTAATGATCCCTATATAAATCACATTTTTCTGAAGGGTGGTGGAGTGCTTCTCTGGTGCCTGAGTCTCTGGTCAACCATCCCATATGAAAGTTACACTCTCCCTTTTTAGACTATCCATTTCTGGACCAGGTAGTACCTAATACTATGGGTGAAAGAGGAGCTATACTTAAAAACTGAAACAATGTTATAATTATGATTGTTTGGGTTAGTACTGATCATGATTGATCCCAATTTACTTATATTGCCTATTGATTCTTAGTGGAAACAACAGAACTTCAACTCCTATCACTCTGCCTATTGAAGAGGTACTGCAGACTCTGCAAGACTTGATAACATATTTTCTGCCTCCAGAAGAAGAGTTAGAACATGAAGATAAACAAAACAAGCTTCGTTCACTCAAGAACAGACAGAATCTATTCAAGGAAGAGGTTAGAAAAGCTTCAGTGTGTTTTTACTGCAATCCTGTCAAATGACCAAGTCATCTCTGCAGATCAACTAAGGCTTCAACAAGAATATCAGCCGTAGAAGCTGGAAAATACCCCAGGGATCCATTGGCCTCTGGGGACAGACCATCCTACTATGTTTATTCACCCTTGCAGAGTTAAACACATAGTTCAGTTGTGAAATTCACTACCCCAAGTTGTAACGATGGCCAACAGCTTGGATGGCTTGAACAGGGGATTATACAGATTCATGGAGAATAGGACTATAGATGGCTGCTAGCCATGGTGTCTGCATACTACCTGCAGTTTCAAAGATAGTAAGCCTCTGAATACCAGTTGCTGGGGAAACAAGGGTGGAGAGTGCTGTTGTGCTCATGTCCTACTTGTGAGTGTCTGGTAGGGACCTGGTTGGCCACTGTGAGAACAGAACGCTTGACTAGAAGGGCCTTTTACTTGATCCATCAGGGATCTTGCTACATCCTTAGAGGAAAGTGCTCACTCTGATTCTAAATCTCAACAGAAAGACCTGGAACCGATATAGTAATTCCTCTTTCCACTGATGTCAATGGGAGGGACAATTAACAAAGCAAAACGGAGGCACACAAAAAGGGAGAGCGCTTTTGCCCAACACCATCTAAGGATTACTTGGTTAAAGTGTTTTATTTAACACAAATTCTTAATATGCCTCATTATTTAATTGTTCTGAGATTTCTAGTAGTTCAGCAAAAAGGTACTTTGTAAATTTAGGGTGTCTGAAAATACTTAACTTACAGAATTCGTTGTTTAGTCGTATCCGACTCTTCGTGACCCCATGGACCAGAGCACACCAGGCACTCCTGTCTTCCACTGCCTCCCACAATGGAATATTGACCTTTAAATAGTGATTAGCAAGAATGTTTTTTTTTTAAAAAATTGTGTCGGGTAGAGTCCATTTATACTTCCAATATGGAAATCATAAAAATGTGGTTGGTCATGCTCCATCTGTCATGTAGGATGTGATCATCATAGACACAATGGACCTCTTTCAACATCCTCCTCCCTGTCTTGGCAGCCCTTGACTGCTCACATGTACTGCTTAGAATGCCCCTGGCCATTGCCCAGAAGAACCAAGCATGGTTTCCACAGAGCAATGAAATAATCTTGCTCCTTATGTTCAGGCTGCTCATTTTCTAAGGACTCATCTACACGTCTATTTATCCCGTGGCATTCCCCCAGGAAAACCCACGGTTTAGCACTGAATCAGAACAAACAGCCACCAGCTTTTCAATGGATTACCATTTGTTCTGATTTAGTGCTAAACAGTGGGCTTTCCAGGGGGAAATGGTGGGGCAAAGGCAAACCTGCTTGGACCCATGCTTTCTAGGTACAGGACAAGGGGAAATGTGGATGAGCTCTCAGCCTGGGAGCATGAAACTGGGCCACTATATGTCACTGCATACAAGGAATAGGCCAGTGGGGGCCAAATGAGACACTGGCTACATCCCCACCAGTCTTTTAAATTCTTGGGAAATTCTTGGAACTTGTAGTTCATTAAGGGTAATGACCTCACAGAGCTACAATTCCCAGCACCCTAACAAACTGTAGCTACCAGAATTCTCTATGACTGTTAACACAGTATAATAATGCTTTAAAAATGTATGGTGTGGATGTCAAAGATCAGTGATCTGACCCTCTTGCATCCTTTTCTTTGCTGAAAATCAGCCATGTGTGGATGATTAGCTGTTCCTCCTGCACTCTTTCCTTTATTTAACATGCACTGAGCTGCCATTAGCAATATAGGAGAGATTATATGTGGCACTATAAATGGCATACACAAGTCTTCCCAATTCAGGTCACCGTTGGGTATGTTACTCTGGGAAAGGGAAGAATCATATATACCCAGTAATTTTTTTAAGCTCCATATTGTACTTGAAATGCATTTTAAACACGAAGGAATAATTCTTTGCATATGCACATATATTTTTTATCTGACGTCTTTACAGGGGATGCTGGCACTGGTCTTGAACTGCATTGATCGTTTAAACGTCTACTATAGCACTGCTCACTTTACAGGGATTGGTAGAGAAGAAAATGGTGCAGCATGGAAAGAAATTCTGAACCTTCTTTACAAATTGCTAGGTGAGTTCTGCAGCTGCAGAGAGAGAGAGCTGCTTGTGGACTTCCCATAATAATTTAGTTGGCTAGTATGGGACACAGGCTGTCTCACTAAATGGGTCTGATCCATCAGCGGTCTTATGGTAGGATAATTTCCCCTATCAACAAATAACCTACGTATATTATTTACTTTATGTTGATGTATGCTATATGGCGCAGAGGCACTAACTGACAGTTTGATACAAATACATTCAAAGCAATATGAAGAGCTTCATAATCTTCATTTCAGAAACAGCCCACAAGCTTGTTTCTCAGATCCTAATTATTCTAACATGTAATTAAAGATATTGTAATGTAGTTTTGCATCTCAAAGAGCCTGATCCACAAATCGCTGGGCTATTCCTACGTTTTATTGGGAAAGTGTCCCTTGCTTGTAAGATTCCGAAAGAATTAACTTGTCTATAGAGAGAGTCAAGGAAGAGAGATGAAAACAACTGAAGGCTCCTGCACCCAAATTATAAGAAAACCCACAAGACCATAATGGTGTGTGCCTGCTCATTAGGAAATCAAAAACACTTAATGCCCTGTTTCCACTTTAATTCTGGTGATATTTTCCTGGGCAGTACTGCCACCATCCTCACACTGAAGTTTTCCATCGGTCGTGGCTATGATAGATAGCAGACTATTGCGGAGCAGTGATTAAGTTCCCTTGTTTATCTCAGCCTTCTGAAGACTACTGACCTTTCCATGTACAGATGCCGCTGCTGCTGCAGAATAATAATTATGTATTCTATAGTGCCTTTAAATTAGTGGGTGGACTTAAGGGCCACTTTTCAGCATTCTGTCAGCCTCCCTGCAGCTGTGGAAAATCCTCCCACTAGGATATGTGAGAAAATTAGAGGCAGCTTTAGAAGTGCCCTCTCCCCATCATAGCAAAGATCTTGGCTTTATTTAAACTGTTAATTAGTAGTGTGTGTGTGTGTGTGTATGATAAACTAGTGTCTATAAGGCTATGACATATAGCGGTGAAAAATAACGTAGCTGTACTGGATCAGTGCTGTGGCCCAGTCTCCCTCACTGAGAAGTCCCTCTCCCACTTAATCTAAAAATACATTTGTAATGCCAACAGCAGTTTCAAAAATTGCTGTTATTCTTGCTATTTATTGAGGAATGGAAGAGCTTACAGTGTTTTCTGTTATCAATGTTTATATGAAAATTGTGCATTAGACATCAGGCAATGTAAGCAGTATATAAGTACGTTTAGTTTGTCAGATCTATAAGTGATGGCTCAATGATATCAAATGGTTATCCAGTGTCAGTAACTTTTGATACCTACTGGGACTTTAATATTGGAATGCTCCAATAAACCATTACCAATTCCTTGTCCACTTAGGCCCATAGTCACTGAACTCAGTGGAGCTTATATGCCCACAGCATTGTTCTATAAGTCATGTTAATTATAACTGGTTAGGTAGTGAAATATCTGCAGGCATTTGGTAGAGAGATGACAGTCTTTTTTTTTTTTAATACCTCTAAAGCATTTCAACTCAGAATTGACTGTTCATCTCACATTTTTCTTTCAGCTGCTCTCATTCGTGGTAACAGAAATAATTGTGCTCAGTTTTCAAATAATCTTGATTGGCTAATTAGTAAATTAGATAGACTAGAATCTTCCTCAGGTAAGATGTTTCATTTTATATAAATCAGCTACCAGTTTTAATGTGTGTATACAGTCTACAGGCCATTTATACAATGTCTAAAGAGTATCATACATGCTTCAGATAATCTGCTATGGTTTTGTACAGCTAATATATTTCAATAGGATACTTTTGTGCCCCTCCCTGCTCTACTCATACCTGTGACTTGCCAATGTGCTATTATTCCTTCTGATAGCCTCTGAAAAGAGCACTGGCGACTCTGACTGTATTTAAAGATATTGGTTTCAATTGTACTGAGTATTTATTAGTTAATCTACAATTCTACATAGAAAATGTGAATTAATAAATATCTGTGGTTACATACTCATTCAACATATTTAAATAGCAAGGTTATATGCTTCTTAAATGTGGACATTTTATTGTTTTCTGAAGTGCAAAATGCAACCCGTATTAATGGATCAGTTTCAAAAGTGGCCTCCAATTGAACCTTGTTCTTCATTTATGACTTTGCTGCTTTCTGATAAAGACACTGTTTGAATAGAAGTATTTATATTTCCCATATATTGTGTGTTTAGTAATTTATTGCTTTTTGAAAATTGAGAGCTAAGTTAAATATTTTTTCTTCTCCCCAAAGCCTATTTCAGTAACTTCATCATTTATAGGCTAGAGAGATAATAGACTAAGAATGTGGAGGTATTTTCTTCCTTTGCCTTAAGATGTTATTTTCTTCAGTCTTTGAATTTTGTTCAGTACACTGTCTCCTTAAGATGTTAAGATGATGTGTGTGCCTGTGGCATTCGTACAGGTATTTTGGAGGTGTTGCACTGCATCCTGATTGAAAGCCCAGAGGCTTTAAATTTGATAGAAGAAGGCCATATCAAGTCTATCATCTCGCTGCTGGATAAGCATGGGCGCAACCATAAGGTATGCCTGGCAAATGCAAGATGTGTCATTGACCTGCAGACGAAACACATGGGTCTCTATAATATCTCCCGTATATTGTGTTAAAAAAAGAAGCAACCACATAATGAAAACCTGTACGTTTGCAAACAAAGTACAAGTGTGAATTCAAAATATAGATACGTTTCTCTGTTTATGCTAAACCTTAATTCCTTAGATAATGTTCTAGTGCACTACAAGCAAACACTGAGCCAATGCAGACATAATGCTCTCCTGTCTACATTCTGGTTTCAGGGGATGTGTGTTGATTGCCACGGTTACAGTCCCTGAATTATTACAGCCATGGGTGCAAATCCCCTTGCCCATTACAAATGTTAAGCAGTTTGTAGACACCTTCAGCCAAGGACCTGAAATTCAGTACAAAACCACACTTCAGTTCCTGATTTAAGTGAAAATCCTGTTCACTTTTAGTTATTGCCTGTGCTAATGAACTATTCTACTACGGTTAAGTGGAAGAAATAATTTTCTCTAGGGAAGGGAGATCCAAGGGGAGAGGGCACACATTTATGGATGTGATACCTGACTTATAAATGGGTGTTAAAAAAAACCCATTGTGTCTGCACTGGCTTTGATATGGTCATTTTTAAGCCACATGCTCTGTGAGCCACACGTAGCACCTGGAGCCTCTTCATCCACTGGCTCGTTTCCTCTTCCAGGTCCTGCCCACTTTCCTCATCCCTCAACCCACACGCTCCACAGCCCCATTTCCTCCTCTCCAACCACCAAGATGAGTTTGGAAGCTTTCACTTCCCCTTTTATTAATCACAGCTTTTCATTTTATCTAAAACCAGCAAATGAAATGCTCAGCTGGATTTAATCAACGCAGAAACCGTTTCTGCCAGGGGAGGGGAAGGGGAGCACTTGAGCCTAAGTCTCACTGTGGCTCCTTCGTGACATGGTAAACCATGGTTTGTTTTGATGTTCCAAGTGGCCGATTGTTTCAGATTGTTTCCCTTAGTATTAAAATTATAAGTTATAAGACCTTGAGCCAGTGTTGTGTCATGTACTGAATGTAGCAAGGCTAGCTTCTAATAATGTCTTCCAGGTTCTCGATGTGCTTTGTTCTCTTTGTCTTTGTAATGGAGTAGCGGTGCGCGCTAATCAGAACTTAATCTGTGACAATCTTCTTCCTCGAAGAGATCTGCTCTTGCAAACACGGCTTGTGAATGATGTGACAAGGTAGGATCGGTGGCATGTGATTGTGTGTTCTTTATTAGATTTTACCTAATGAAAGGTCTCTATAACAGTCCCAGCCTTCTTGTTGTCTTGCCTTGCACTCTCCTGGTAAGAGGCATCAGCAATGCCTATGTATGTCAGGGATCATCCCACCACGTAACTGCTCCTAATGTGCAGTGTGATCCTGAGCATGTTTTCACAGCTCAAAGGGATTTTCCCCTGTATGAATGACACATACTCCATTGATGTGACGTATGAGACTACCACCTTGCTGAAGCTGTACGAGTCTGTGTCTGCTCAGTGGCTGGATGAGTGCCTGCCTGGGAACCAATATGTATATTGCTTTGGGTTCCATGATGGAAGGTGGGTTATCTTGTAAGTCTGCAGTATATAGTAATTTAGTAATACAGTATACAGTATTTTTGGGACGTGGGTGGCACTGTGGGTTAAACCACAGAGCCTAAGAGTTGCCGATCAGAAGGTCGGCGGTTTGAATCCCCGTGACGGGGTGAGCTCCCATTGCTTGGTCCCTGCTCCTGCCAACCTAGCAGTTCGAAAGCACCTCAAAGTGCAAGTAGATAAATAGGTACGCTCCGGTGGGAAGGCAAACGGCGTTTCCGTGCACTGCTCTGGTTCACCAGAAGCGGCTTAGTCATGCTGGCCACATGACCCGGAAACTGTACGCCGGCTCCCTTGGCCAATAAAGCGAGACGAGCGCCGCAACCCCAGAGTCAGTCACGACTGGACCTAATGGTCAGGGGTCCCTTTACCTTTATACAGTATTTAGTAATACACTAAATATTTAAGTGTACCACTGCAGCCTCAGATTTCTTTGTACTCTTATCTCAGTGGATCAGGGTCACTTACGTTGTATCCTGACAATGACACTTTATGGAAGAGGAAGCTAAGAAGTGGTGACTTGACTAAAACTATCCAGTGAACATGATGGTGGGGCAGGTATTTGATCATGGGCCTGGTGAATACAAAACCAGCATTATATCAGCTGCACCACATTGTCTTCTGCATTTTTCAAACTTTTAGTTGAGTACCCCAAGCACAAAACTGCTTACCCTACGAACAAGGATATTATTATTAAAATTATGTGCATTTGCTATTTTCTGTGTCTGTCTGTTGCCTGTTAGGTAACTCTGAAGCAGTTTTTTCTCTACTGTTTTTAATTTAATCTGGATAAATATACTATCCATAATTATTAAGGTTTTCCCCATTGTGGGAATCCAAAAATGACATAATACTGTGCATTTTACACACTCTTTGTTCTCTGTTCTCTTTTAGTATGAGGCCAAACATATTTCTTGGAATTGCTGATGGCTCAGCACAATATAAGAAATGGTACTTTGAACTAATAATTGATCAAGTAGATCCATTTTTGACGGCAAAACCTACACATCTACGGGTTGGCTGGGCCTCAGCTTTAGGCTATGCTCCTTATCCTGGAGGTGGGGAAGGATGGGGAGGCAACGGTGTTGGTGATGACCTATACTCATATGGCTTTGATGGACTTCATCTATGGTCTGGTGAGAACTAACTTAAAACTCTGAACAGGAGCAAACAATGTTAATGTTCTCAAAGTAGGGAGGTTTTTTTTTTTTTAATGAAACATGTTGGCCCTCTTAAAAGCACCTCTTTAGCTCTTCAAATGCCAAGTGCTGAGTAATAGATTAATGCTGACAGTAAGCTAGCAGCAGGCACAAAAGAATTAAAGTGATATCCAATGTCAGTTCATTGATTTAAATTGGTCCACTCAGAATATGACCTGAACATTGGACGTGGAACCTTTAAAATGTGTTAGGCTAGGGTTTTTTCCCCCTTTTGTTTTGTTTTACTCAAGAGCTGTGCTTACATTCCACATGCAAACCCAATTTATATTCAGGGGAGTTGTATAGGAGAACTCCTTTGTTGTGTTAAATCAAATGGAAAATTGAGCATTTTAAAAGTGCATGCTATTTGAAATTGAATAACAGGAAGGGAGATAATGAGTTTTCTTTGTATAAGACTGTGCTCTCCAAGCCGTAATTCAAAAATACATTTTTGCTTTTACTATAATTAGTAACATTCATGCGAGCAGAATAATATATTTGATATATAGCCTCAATTTAGAAAGATTTCAAAAATCCCTGTAGAAGATTATGGGACGTAGACAATATAGAATGAAGTGGCATTATACTGAAATTTTGAACTTCTTGTATGAATAGAGATATACTATTCATGCCTGATGAGGATGTTCAATGCATATTACTGAAACATTAATACTCTTTTTCTTACAATTAGTTGAAGTCTTATTTATATGCTATGTTTTGTTACAGAAAAGCTCTTTCCGCAAGAGCACCATGATCTATGTTTATTTATTAAATTTCTATACTGTGCTTCATTCCAACATCTCACATTGGTTTTTACAAGAAAAGCTATGCAATAATAAAAATACAGTAACCTCCCGCAAAGCATTTATAAAATAAACAGAATAAAAAAGGAGGTGGGTGGAGCAGCAAGGTCGAGAAATATGAAGGGCTGAAGAAGAATGATTATTGTTCTTTGACAAATAATGGAATAAGGCAAGAACAGAAGATAAAAAATAACTTGAACTTCATGAAGTGTGTACATGTCAGAATGTGTAGGCCAAAATAGAAGGACATAATTTCCAGCTGTGGATGTTTGCTTTGTTTAAGCATTGTTCTCTAATTTATGAGCTTTGATCATACGTCTCATTTGTTTGCCTATTAAATTAGAAGCATATGGAAGAGAAATGAAGGAGCAAGGTCATTTGGGGAAGTTCTTTTATTTTAAGCAAGGTTATATTTTGAGTTCGGAAGAAAACAATGAGCTTTGAAATGCCACCCCCCAAAAAATCACATAAGTCTTTGCAAATATGGTTTCAAAGTCAAAAACTTGTCTTTCTGTGAATGCCTGCTTATTAGGTCGAGTGCCCAGAGCGGTGGCGTCTGTCAATCAGCATTTGCTAGCATCTGAGGACGTGGTCAGCTGCTGCTTGGATTTAGGGGCACCCAGCATTTCTTTCCGCATTAATGGGCAGCCTGTGCAAGGAATGTTTGAGAACTTCAACACGGATGGACTTTTTTTCCCTGTGGTGAGCTTCTCAGCTGGTGTCAAGTAAGTAGACCCTTCTTTCAGATAAACAGTTTGTGTTTTGCCAAGCTGTTTTATTGAGTGCTGCCAAATGTGGTCATGGCATCCTTCTCCCGAGGTCCTTTGCAGCTGTCACTCCTGAAGAGAAAAACAATTTTATGTTGAAACCCTGACTCATAGATAATGGACAATGAAATACAGAGTCTTTGACACCTCTTGTCTTTGGTTTGAACTCTTCCCAGGTTGGCACTGAGCGAAGCCACTTTTATTTAATGATTTCTTTTCCTCCCATGACCTATGTGGAATGATTTAGGTCTCTGTCATTTATCAATGGATAAGTGTCTACACATAGCACCACACTTGGCATTAACTGAGATCTTTGTTGGCAGCAGCAACAAGAGGTCATACTCTCGTCTCACCTAAAAATATTTAAGGAACAATGATGAATCAGTATGACTTATATTTCACTGCTCAGTTGCATAAAACAATACAGAGGTGTTGACTTGGTACCTTTTCCAAGCTCTAATGCAATTTTTATATGATAATCATTTCAAAAATCCCTCCTTTTAATTTTTTTTTTTTACATCCACTTACTAAACCAGTGATAGTCAAGGTAGTGACCTCCAGCTATTGTTTGTTTGTAACTCCCATCAGCCCTAGTGAGCATAGCCATTGGTCCGAGAGTTGTATTGGATAGGAGTTGTAACCCAACAACATCTGGAGGGCACAATGTTACCTACCCTTGCTCTGAACAGTTTGGGACAATGATATCTGAAGACTATCTTCTCCCAAATGGACCTGTTCAAACACTTCAGTCTTCAAAGAAGACTGTACGTCCCATCTACAGCTGAGGTCTGATTGGTGGGTTTGATGGACAGGGCTTTCTTGATAGTGGCACCCA
The DNA here is from genome assembly GCF_964234715.1 of Podarcis melisellensis. NCBI lineage: Eukaryota > Metazoa > Chordata > Lepidosauria > Squamata > Lacertidae > Podarcis > Podarcis melisellensis. The sequence continues at coordinate 40,392,750 of NC_138528.1, forward strand.
GGTTATGGACAATATTGCCATATTTTTGTTGGGTCCCTCTTCTGAAAGTCTTCAGGTGCAAATTAAAAATGTGTTTCTTTAGACTGACTTTATTTCAGTGAGTTCATTATTTACTTGTGATGCTTTAATATTCAATTCTCTTCCTGCTCTTGTATATGATATTTTCCTCTGTATCTTTCCTCTGTTACTGCCAATATTCATAAAAGTTTTCTTGAGGTGCTTTGCCATTTTGGGGCCTCCATTGTGGAGCTGAAAGGCAGGATAATTAATTAATATGTGACTATTAATAAATAGTCACATACACTAGAATCTGCATGAAAGGGAAACTAAGAGATGAATCAAAACATTTTGGGTGAAATTAGAAGACAGAGAATACTTCCTGCATTTGTAGATCATCTCTGAGGTAAACCTAGAAGAAACTGAATCCCAGAAGCACAGGGGAATAAAGAACATTTCAAAGGATTGGGGTAAATCATTTTGTTGACTCTTCATCTACTAAGTAGTTAGGCAGACAGTCTGTGACTCTCGGTGACAAACAAATATATGAATCAGCCCAAGGATTCTTTCATGTGCCAGCAAAGTCTGTATGTGGTGGCTTTGCCACTTCATTTCCACCTTAGAAACCATTTGTCTGGGGAAAAAATCAAGGGGAAAAAATCTCCAGTATTATTCAGCAAATCATACCTACTATGGTAACTGTTAAGATCTTCACATATGTGTTACTTCAACCAAATGGCTTTATACAGGAAAATGAAGTAGTAAAACTTGCTACTGGTAAACTATATATCTCAAAAATAAATGTATGAAGCTTGAGTAATATGTTCAAGTTCCCATGTGGGTGATTATTTGAAACCCAACCACAGCTAAAATGAGGCAAGCAGTTCCTTGAGGCTCTTTCCCCATGCAGTTTAACCATTTCAACCACAGTGGGATAAGGTACCAAAAAACAGGATTTGCAGTGACATGGCCTAAAATTGTTAGATTTTCTTGAAGAGCTTGAATGTGTGTATGGATTAAATGAGACCTGAAAACCTAGAATTGTAAACAACTACTTGCCTATGGCAGATAAGATGTGCCTCCATATGACCAAAGAGGAATTTGTTTTTGTAAAGAACTGGAACTTCCTTTCATTCTTTTCATGCGTGGAAGATTATTTTCACTATCCAAAGGCAGGTGAGTAAAAAATGGTAGACTTCCTTTTAAGGTTGTCTGAAAAGTGAACATGCAGAGCAATACTAAGCATGCTTACTCAGGAGTTAGACCTACTATGTTAAATGGGGCTTAATTCCTAGTCAGTGTGTTTTAGATAAACCACAGATTTGCAAATCTGTTTGAAATAGTTTAGAAAACAGTTTGAAAGTACAGGATTATGCAAATTTTCCTGAAAAGAGGAATATTGAATATTGTGCTGTAAGTAAGGATTCTTTGCAGATAGTTCAGAAGTTGTTACTAGTGCAGAATTTGGATGCCAGAATGCTTACAGGCACAACTGAGAGGGCTTATGTAACACACATTGTGATAGAACTGCACTGATTACCTGTTTTATAGCGTTGTATAAAATTATGCATGATATGGAGAAACATTTTTCTTCCTTTTTCATAACACTAAAACTTATGGTCACCTGATGAAACTGAATGTTGGAAGATTCAGGACAGATAGAGTACTTATTCACATTACAACTATGGAACTGGCTTCCACAGGAGACAATTTCATGGGGGTGGAGAGGGAAGAAAGCCCTGTCACACAATCTGAAGTCTTTCCACAAGGCTTCCACTGATGGCACTCACTTGTTGAATCCCTACCTCACAAAGCAGAACATAATTCTGAAAACATAAAAATCCTGCCTCAGTCATAAATGTATTTTGTGATGATGAAGTTGTATATTGAATTGTGTTGAAAAGGAGTTCAGTTACATCATAATATAAGTACTGTAAAGGTATGTTCAATTTCCTTAGATACCATTAAGTCTCACATATAAAACAAAGAAGGTTCTTAATATTTGAAGCACATCTGCCTGAGAATATATAAATTTGAATATAAATGCATTGATTGCAGAGATACAGACCCAAGGCTAAAATGAAATTAGCACTAGCAGATTCCTCTGCTTCTTGCTAAGAGAGGGTTCATGAAGCTCAAGGGTCCAGATGTGTTGACATGAAAAGTCAACATCTTTGAAATAAATGGCTGGTGCTCTTTGTAATTGAACAGGTGGTGTGTTAAATAGTGGTGCTGCAGGGCTGTCTGTATCTGAAAACTCACACTGTGTCACAGAAAAAACAATATTAGGCATTTGACATATTCCTGAAACTCATCCTAGGAAAATTATGTAAAATGGCTAGAGATGTCATTGCAGCTGCTCAGGCAGTTGGAGAAAAGGCCTAACAAAATGTGTTGAAATGAATGTTATTATAATTTGTGTCAGTTCAGCAGTGAACTGATATTCTATATTAGTTAAATATTGTGTATAACTATTTGAATAAATGTTGACTCAGTAGTCTTGTACTTCTCAAATGAACTTGTAGTTCATTTGTAGATGAGAACATGTCAGTGTCAGAACCTCTGCTCACTTTGCATCTGCTCCTTTATTGCTGATTGAAAGAAAATAGTACAGTACTGTAGAGCCAGAACGGGGAATCCCTCCCACTGTCCAGCCACCGCTGTGACTGGGCTGGTCGAGGCAGTCTCTGGTTTGTGTTGGAGAATCCCAAGACTGGTTCTGGAGAACTTCAATATCCATGTTGATGTTGACTTGTCTGGGCCAGTTCAAGAGCTCATGGCTGCCCTGAAAACCATCCAGCACATTCTGTAGATCATACTCTAGATCTGGTTTTCACTTCAGACATCATTACGAAGGAGCCAGTTGTATATTGTCCATTGTCATGGAAGGATTACTCCCTGGTGAGCTTTGTATTGGCTGTGACTGACACCCACCCACACGTGTGTGTGTGTTGGATGGTTGGTTAGATTGTTCCACCCCCAGAAACTGATGAAATCCGAGGTATTTTTCGATACTTCGGGGGTATTTTCCAAGCAGCATAATGGGTTCTACTGTTGAAGCCCTAGTTTCACTTTGGAATAGTGAAATGCAAAGGGCAATTGACTCAGTCATTTCTAAGTGGCCTTTCCAGCCACGGGGAGTTTGGGAAGCTCATTCGTTTACTGAGCAGCTTCAGACAGTGAAGCAGGCTGGCCATCATTTAGAGTGCAGGGGTTATAAGTCCCAGTGCAGGAATAGAAGTATGAATGCATAGCTCAGGCATAGGCAAACTCAGCCCTCCAGATGTTTTGGAACTACATTGGGATATTGAGGGTGGGCAGGAAAGATGATTTGTAAATATGATGCAAGACCTGTGGGGAAATTATTTGTGATAATACTCATAGTAGATCCATTGCACCTAATAGACAGGTTACCCATCTTCTTTGATTTCAGTGAGTCTACTCTAAGTATTAATCACACTGAGCATCACACATGGACTTTTGTCCTCAGTTTACTTGATTGTATTTGAATATTCTGCATTAGACACATATCATCTATCATCTGTAAAAGGTTTTCCAGCTGTTAGAAATCAATGTTAGAAATTAATTTTCCACTGAATAAAGGGGAAATTTAAAATAAAGAAGTATGCTTTTCTTTACTGCAATTGCTGCTTAATTAAATTGGGTGCATGCGCGCAGGAATTAATGTTTAATGATAACATTTATATCATGAAATGAGACCCCTGTTATTTTATTTGCTTTTAAAAAAAATCCACCCTCTTGAAATATTATGCTTGTTCCATTTGCAATTGTACAGGGTACGTTTCTTGATGGGTGGGCGCCATGGAGAGTTCAAGTTTCTACCTCCTGCTGGCTATGTGCCTTGCTATGAAGCTTTGCTCCCAAAAGAGAAGATGAAACTGGAACCAGTTAAAGAATATAAGAGAGATTTGGATGGAGTTAGAGATTTGCTTGGTACCACGCAATTTCTCTCCCAAACTAATTTCATCCCTTGTCCAATTGACACCAGCCAGGTATGTTTAATTGAAAACATCAGTATGAATATGTAATTTTTTTTTAGGCTGTTTGTAGCACACCACGCCTATGAGGCATATTTTTTATTTGCTATCTGGTTATTAATAAAACACACAGAGGATATTACTGCTAATTATTTTGTCTCATTTAAAACTCACCTATTTTCTTCTAGATTGCTTTGCCTTTCCATCTTGAGAAGATCAGAGACAAGCTTGCTGAAAATATCCATGAACTCTGGGGAATGAATAAAATAGAACTTGGCTGGACTTATGGCAAGGTACAATTTAAGAGTAATTCTAATGAGGAGAAAGGAGCCTTATGCATGAAGACCCTGGAGAAGCTACAAAGAACCACAACCATAGCAGATGGCGGTGAAAGCTAGTGTCTATTTACAAGGTTCAAATACTGAAAAATCATTGTAGCTAATAAGGCCTGCCTTCTTTCCTTCCAGAATATGACACACCATTGGTTTAAGTGGTGGTTTGTGGAAGATGCTGATGATGTATTCCTCCATTTTTAAAATAAAAAAACTCATTAATTTAATAGAAGAAATAGGATGTTTATACATTTACTTGTATATGGAATACTGCAGCGTAATTTCCATGTCATGTATACAACCAACATGTTTTTAATCTTACATACTAAAGTTTTAAATCTTGCATATTTAACGTAGTTACAGTGGTGAAAGTTCCTAAATTATTGGTATGGGGACACAGAAATGGCTTGTAAGAGCCATGTGGTCTGAGCTGCAGCAAGCAGCTCAAAACCTCTTCACATGTCAAGCTTCTTAAGTAGATGGGGGGGGGGGGAAACAAGACAAAGGCTTGATTACCTAATCCTCCCAAAATGAACTAACCCTGGCAGGACAGCTTACTCTATGGTCTTCATGCATTAATTAGGCTTAAACACGTTTGTTATATGAGGATGGTTATGGCATGGAAATGGTATAGCAGAAAAGGGGCAAAATGTCTTCCACCTTATTCCCTGGCTGGCAAGAAACTTGCAGGACTTTGAATGCAGTGGAGAATCCACTGCTCTGCAACTAGCTAACTCCTTGTTTGGATTGCTCTGTACCTTACTAGTTAAAGACTCATATTGGAAGGTTTCTTAAGGTTTATCTGTTGGGCTGCCGTGGTTCTAAGGTTATATACAGTCTCTCTTGTATTTTACATTATAGATACGAGACGATAATAAAAGACAACACCCTTGTCTGGTGGAATTTTCAAAACTACCTGAAACAGAGAAGAACTATAACCTTCAAATGTCAACAGAAACCCTGAAGTGAGTTATGAAATGGAAGAATTGTTGTTGTTTAGTCGTTTAGTCATGTCTGACTCTTCGTGACCCCATGGACCAGAGCACGCCAGGCACTTCTGTCTTCTACTGCCTCCTGCAGTTTGGTCAAACTCATGTTGGTAGCTTAGTCGGTCACGACTAAACGACTAAACAACATTATTATTTTTAATAACATTTGGTGTAGCCATTCTAAAAGAATATTTTTTTATCAATGTGCTTCTAAATATGACTGTGGATAGGAGCTGCTAAGTTGCAAATTTGTAGCACAGTTTATAACACATAAAAAGAGTTGGCTATTTTATTCAGAGAAGCATACATTTGGAAGTTTGGGAGCTGATTTGAGGCAGGGCCATTATCCACACACGTGTTAATCAGCGTGAACAATAGAGACTAAAATCTGGCATAACCAGATTTGATGGCATAGGGATAGAAAAATACTCAGTATCATAGAATCAGTAGTTGGAGATGGTTTGGATAGGCAGGCTAAGCCACATGCGACAAGGGAAAGCAAAACCCTTAGGGTCATTTCCCTTGCCTACTTAAGGAAGAGCTGACTCCCCATGCATATATATCAACCAGACTCTTAGTATGAACAAATCCCATCATCAAAAAGAAAATTTTAATAAGACACATCCCCATGTTGCTATCTATCCTATCCCAGCTTGCTGTAGCCTTGTGAGGCCAGGGATAAAAGGATAAAAATCATACAGTACAAAATGAAAGTAAAACCCAAGAACAAGTCAAAATGCAACTAGCAAAACAAACCGACAAGCAAAACCAACACCAGTTAAAAACAAACAAACAGCAGTTTTGTGAGCAGAGGATTGGGAACTGTGGGACTGTACTCTCCTCTCCTCCCCTAGCCCCCGATTCTTTTGCTGTTTTAACCACCCTGGTGGATATTGCGTTGTATTTTTACAACTCACTTTTATTTTTATAGAACGCTTTTGGCCCTTGGGTGCCATGTTGTTCACATTAATCCAGGAGCAGAGGAAGATCTTCAGAAAATCAAACTTCCAAAAAAGTAAGTGTGTTTATAACTGTAATGACTGCATATTGATTTCATGTGTTGTTCATGTGGTGATTATTTGTAAATTGCTGGTTGGAAATGCTTCACACTTTTCTTTTAGCAATATAGATTCATAAATTTTGAACTTATTGAAGAGCTGCTTATCCTTTATAGAAGGTTGGGAAACTGACCGAAAATACCACCTTGTTTCAGAACCCAAGTATTAAGACCTCAGCTGTAACACCTCTGTGTTAATTTTAAGGAACTAAAGAAGAATAAGCTGTACATTTACCATCTTGTTTAGAAGCATGTTACATCTTCTGAATACTCACAGAGTTTACTGTTTCTTGAAAGAATTCTACCTCCCAACACACCTTTTGATTTACCAGTTTTGTTATATATATATAAAAAAATCCTGTTTAACTTCCCTAAGTCTCCAAGTGCCAGAACTCAGCTACATTAGAAAAGAAAACAAAAAACAATGTTTTGAATGCGTTATAAACATGCAACACCAGATGGCAATGGAAAAATTCTACGTGATTTCCCCCCTTTTGTTATAACGATTTAATTTCTGACTCATTTATAGCGGGTTTTTTCCTGTGTGTAGATCTACCCAGAGTTTCTTTAAAAAGCAAAAAATAGCCTGTAGGAAAGCGGGGCGTTCCTCAGAGGTGCTTTTCACCCAAGCTTGTTAGTCTGTTTGCCTGTTGGCAACATAGACTTTATTTATTGCCCATAACCAGTTCACATCACCAGAGTGCTTGAGAATATCTGGAATGGTGCAATGGGCAGTTGTATATCATGGATTGTTTCTGCCCTGTTTTCACATAGATACAGGGCATTCCAAATAGTTCATACTGTATATTTAATTGTACACAGTAATAGGAAGAATATTTCACTCTAAGGTATCTAACACCTCCTCTCATAGCACATTGCTTGATACATTTGGTTGAAACATATAGCTGAGTGGCTAAAACACACTGATTCTAGCTCCAAAAGTAACCCTCTATCATCTCTGCTGGTTTATAGTTACATGATGTCAAATGGCTATAAGCCAGCACCTCTAGATCTTTCTGAAGTGAAATTGCTGCCTTCGCAAGAAGTGTTGGTTGACAAGCTTGCAGAGAATGCACATAACGTCTGGGCAAAAGACAGAATAAAACAAGGTTGGACATACGGCATTCAGCAGGTAAAGATAATTTAAAGAATATTTGGGTGGCATTAGGATGAGGGTTATGCTTAATTTAAAGTGGCACTGCTGGGTTATACACTTAATTCTTAAAAAAATCTGTCTTCTTCAATGACCACTGTGTTTGTCTGAAAGCCTGTGATAACTGAGCTATGATAGTATGATCATTCAGCAAATCTATTGCAAAAAAGAGTTTTATGGCTGGAATTTGACTTGCATTGGCCTTGAGTGTAAATTCAGACAAATCTGTAGTGTGATTCTTCCATGTTTTGCTTGCCTTTTATTTATTGTGTTTATATCTAGATTTAATTTGATTTGATTTGATTTTGCAGAAAGAATCTATAACCTGAATCCTACATTTCTTATCTGTACCTTTTTTAGGATCTCAAAAACAAACGAAATCCCCGACTGGTGCCTTATACATTATTAGATGAGCGTACTAAAAAATCAAACAGAGATAGCCTTCGTGAAGCTGTCCGCACCTTTGCTGGCTATGGATATAACATTGAACCACCAGATCAAGAAATAGGCAAGTCTTCCTGTGTTATTATGAACAGTCGCTATAGTATTTCTAACGTGCTTTGCCATCTATCTCACCTATTTCATCTTCCCAACAGTATTCTCATTTTTCAGCTACATGTGGATTGAACTAGATGCTGCAATCACTGGTTCACACACTCTCTCATTCTTCTGCCCTGTTTAGCACTCAAAAAGCAGAGAAATGTAGAAGATGCGCTAACCAATTATGTCAACAGGAATGTTGTTTAAACCCGACAATCAACCTATTAAAAAATGCATGTTTAAATCTGCGTGTTGATCACTCAGAGACTTAAGGGGCATGCTTGAGTGACTGATGCACACTCAAACGTGCCAGTTTTCACACACTTACCTTGAGAGAGGGAGAGGAGGAACAGTGTGTTATGCAGTACCACATCTCCCTTCCCAAAGTAAAGCTTTTTGGGCTTGGAGCAGCAGGGAGTCAGGGCAGGAGGACAGAAGGAACCCAGGGAGAGAAAGCAAGACCCAGTTCAAGGAGGAATTGCTCTTAAGGCTGCCTTAGCACCTCTGTAACTGAAGCTACAAAAATACTGGAATATTGTTTCAACTAACTTAGGGTTGTTGTTTTTTGCTTTCTTCTATCTTTCACAGCTGACCAAACAGTAGAAAAAGTGAGCATTGACAAGATACGTTTCTTCAGAGTAGAGCAGTCTTACGCAGTTAAGACTGGAAAGTGGTATTTTGAATTTGAAGCTGTAACAGGAGGAGATATGCGTGTTGGGTGGGCGAGGCCAGGCTGTCGGCCTGACATAGAATTGGGTGCTGATGACCAAGCATTTGTCTTTGAAGGCAGCAAGGTTGGTACATTTGATAATAAAATTAAGTAAGTAGGTCTGTAGCTACTTCAAAAATATGGTTCACACTCACACACTTCAAAAATATGGTTCACACACACACAAACAGAGTCTTCTGTCCAAGTTTATTATTTAACAAAATTTATATATCACTTGATTGTTTTGGTGTTTTTTTTAAAAAAAATCTCTTAAGCTGTTTGCCACAAGCATCACCAAAAGTGTGGCCAATATCCAGGCAGCATTTTCTGGAGCTGATTGCTTACCTGTTTATCCTCTGTTTAAGAAATTAATTTTGATTATGAACTCACATTCGCACACAAAAATACCACATCACTTGGTATTTAGGTGTGACTTCTGGGGACATTTTGAATTTATTGCTCAGTGCTAAATTAATAATCAATTCTGCCCCCGTCTTGACAAAAATAGCTTCTTTGTTTATCTTCATCTATCCCTCTCTGCAGTGAATATGTTCTCACACAAACATTTGAACCTGCTTGTTTTTCAGGGTCAACGTTGGCACCAGGGGAGTGGATTCTTTGGACGAAATTGGCAACCAGGAGACGTAGTGGGTTGTATGATAAATCTAGATGACAAATCAATGATATTTACTCTGAATGGAGAGTTGCTTATAACCAATAAAGGTTCAGAACTTGCTTTTGCTGACTTTGAAATAGATAATGGTAAGCGAATTCTTTGTTGGGACAGTGCTACTAATTGAAAGGAAATAACGAGAAAGCTGAATCTTGCTGTAGACTTTAAATTCTTAGTGTACAAAAAATATGATTCATTTTGGGGGTGTTCTACAACTTCAGATTTCAGTTGTTTAACTAACAGATGTTGGCTGTTCATCAGCCTTCACAGCCTTTAATGAAGTACAGTGGTGCCCCGCAAGATGAATGCCTCGCAAGACGAAAAACCCGCTAGACGAAAGGGTTTTCCGTTTTGGAGGCGCTTCACAAAACGAATTTCCCTATGGGGTTGCTTCACAAGACGAAAAAATCTTGCGTCCCCCGGCAGGTTTTTTTTGCTTTTTTTGCCCTTTTCCTAAGCCGCTAAGCCGCTTATCAGCTGTTCCGCTGATAAGCCGCTTAACAGCTGATCGCTGGAAGCCGCTTGACAGCTCTAGCACTAATCTGCTAAGCTGTCAATGGGCTTGCTTCGCAAGACGAAAAAACCGCTAGACGAAGAGAATCGCGGAACGGATTAATTTCGTCTTGCGAGGCACCACTGTAGCTTAATTTAAGAAATGTATCTGTCATTTCCATTCAAGCAGGTGTGTTAGCTTGTTGCACCTTAAAGAAAAACAAATTTATTAGGCAAAAGCTTTTCTGGGCTACAGTCCACTTCATCAGATGAAGCGTAATTCTAAATTGGAAAGCATATATATATATTCATGTGGTGTTTTGTGGTGCATGTGTACATGCATGCGCAAAAGTAAAACACTGTGACAGTGACCAAAAGGGAAAATAATCACCATGATCAATGAACATGGCACTGTTAGTGGTAATGCAAGCATGTGCCTGGGCTGGGGACAGAAGTGAGGTGAATTGGACTTCCATTCCTATGATGGTAGGAATGGGAAAGTATGGCATGGATGAAGGTATGCAGATGAGGCAATAAGGACTGATTACATCATGGCCCTTGTTCCCTCTGTTTAATCAGGATCAGGTCAGAATTTGAGAATATCAGTCAGTAAACTAAACTGACTAAACAGTCAGTTTAGACCACGTGGGTGGAGCTGTGGTCTAAACCACCGAGCCCTGGGCTTGCCAATTGGAAGGTCGGCGGTTCAAATCCCCATGACAGGGTGAGCTCCCGTTGCTTGGTCCCAGCTCCTGCAGTTCGAAAGCACGCCAAAAAGTGCAAATAGATAAATAGGTCGCGTTCCGGTGGGAAGGTAAACGGCCTTTCCGTTCACTGCTCTGGTTTTGGTGTTCCGTTGCTCCAGAAGCAGCTTAGTCGTGCTGGCCACATGACCTAGAAAAACTGTCTGTGGAGCAGACAAATGCCGGCTCCCTCGGCCTGTAAAGTGAGATGAGCGCCGTAACCCCAGAGTCGTCTGTGACCGGACTTAACCACCAGGGGTCCTTTACCTTTACCTTTAAACTTCTTAGTCTGGTGGTGGTGCTGTTAAACACCAAACCTACCCAGAATAAAACATCTATCACCTATGATTTGATCATAGATGAAGGGCCTGACCTGGTGTGCATAGCTGAGATCATGGTAAGCTAATTAACACTTTTAATTTTAAGTTAATTACTAAACAGAATGAAGCGTGATCCAAGGTTCTTTCTTATTAGAACCCCAAATCCATTGGAATTGAACCTGGGCAGCATTTTGTCGCTTGCTATTTTTTTTGGGGGGGGGGATTTAATAATAGTCTGTCCTTGAAATTAATCATTTGTAATGTTTGAATCTTTTTTTTAATTTGAAAGTTTATGTCCCTCCATTATATATATATATCATGATGATAACCAGTAGGGCTTCTCTATTCCTAAATGGGCTTTTATTAAACAAAAAACGGCAGTGTTGCGCAGCAGTGATCCATACAGATAATTTTGTAATCTATTAGAGACCATTAGGATTCACAGTTACAAGTTATTGATGGCAAATGCCAAGATCATGCCACTAGCGTATGTTACCACGTGTAGCTAGCGCTATTTGTCATTCTTTCTGACTAACATTTTTTCATTAATGACTGCCTGGGATGCTGTATCAGTTGTGCTGTCAGCTTTTTATGAAGAAAGGAACATGTGTAATGCCTGGCAAAGCCAAATACTTCAAAATAAGAGTATTAGGCTTGGCTCTTTCTGTTGGAAGTAGATTTGTTTAATCACTGGCATTTAACTGCTGCCTTTCTTTCGTTCCTTCCTCCAGAACAGTCTGCTTTCAGAGTAGTCATTAAGTTGTTTTGTTTGGTTTCTTTTTCTTTTCTTTTAAGCAGAAAAAGCACTATTTGTTCATTCTCTGTTCCCACTATTTGGATGAAATTTCCACTAAGCGCCTTTTAGTTTCTTGTTGTTTTGTACTGCCAACTGCTGCAGACCTAACAAGATCTGGTCCCCTTAACATATCCCTGTGCTTCTTATAGAAGCCTTCGTGCAGAGTAATGTTATTAGCCTCATAAAAGGTTTATAAGAAAGCTTTCCTGTGGTTCAGGATAAGTTGTTTATCCTTTCAGCTCTTTATATAATAAATGTCAATCTGACATTTGGTAACTGATTATTAGAGAAGTCAATCAGGTGACTAATTGTTTCAGAAGGTCTTCTGTGCCCTACTTATGTGATGTTTTATTATTCTTTTATTTCGGGGGGGGGGTATGTCTATGTATGTGTGTGTGTGTGTGTGTGTTTGTGGCTGCCGTAAATTCTTCACTACCATTTCTAATGAACTGGGTACAAATTTAATCAGGAATAAATAAATTCATCCCTTTAACCAAAAGAGATTGCACTGAGAGTATGGTAAGCTTATGGTTAGAATAATCAGCTCTGGGATTTTCTATGTATATATTTCTCTAACTCCATATTCATGTTTCATGTTTGATTCAGGCTTTGTCCCCATATGCTCACTGGGTCTGTCTCAGATTGGACGGATGAATTTTGGGAGAGATGCCAGCACCTTTAAGTATTATACAATGTGTGGTCTACAGGAAGGCTTTGAACCTTTTGCTGTCAACATGAACAGAGATGTTGCTATGTGGTTCAGCAAACGTTTACCAACATTTGTCAATGTACCAAAAGACCACCCTCATATTGAGGTAATGAATGCTGCATAGTCAGAAGAGACGTGGCATGTTCCCTTATACTTTTGGTCGCTAAGAATTACATTGCAGAAGTAATAATAATAATTTTATTATTTATATCCCGCCCATCTGGCTGGATTTCCCCAGCCATTCTGGCAGCTTACAGAACATATTAAAAACATTAAAAACTTCCAGATACAGGGCTGCCTTCAGATGTCTTCGAAAAGTCAGATAGTTGTTTATTTCCTTTACATCTGATGGGAGGGCATTCCACAGGGCAGGTGCCACTACCGAGAAGGCCCTCTGCCTGGTTCCCTGTAACTTCACTTCTCACAGTGAGGGAGGCTATTTCTACATCGCCTTATTGTGAATATATATCATTGACAGTTCCCATAGGCTTTCACGTTAATCCCTTCACTTTCACTTCCTTTTATCTGCATTACTTCTCCTTTTAGATAAACTAAAATGGTTGTATTTCAATAATTTATTCCCAGACACAATTACAACCTGCTATTAAGATGTATTTAACACTAACTGTGTGCAAGATAGAAGTGATATTGTTGTTACTCTGTTTCACTATCCCATTCAATTAGTCTTTTTTTTTAAGCAGATGGTTTGATGAGACACCCAGTGATTAGTTTACATTCTGTATACAGATACATTTCAAAGGTCCCTTTTTATAATCAAATTTGAACATGTTTAAACAGACAATGCATGTGTATTCAGAAGTCCCATTGAGTTTGGTTAAGTGGGTATAAGACTGCAGCCTTGCTGTGTTAATGCTTGAGAACTTTGGTTTGTACAAAACTGTTTTTGAGGTAGGACATCTGAAGACGTATTCTGTGCATCTTAAAAACTTGCTACTCTGTCAAACTCTCTCTCTCTCTCTCTCTCTCTCTCTCTCTCTCTCTCTCTCTCTCTCTGTGTGTGTGTGTGTGTGTGTGTGTAACTGCTCCTTTTTGTTTCATAAGAAAATTGTTAATAACCTTTGACTGCAGGTAACAAGAATTGATGGGAACATTGACAGTCCTCCTCGCTTAAAAGTTACCCATAAGACATTTGGAACACAGAATAGTAATGCAGACATGATATATTGTCGCTTGAGCATGCCAATTGAATTCCACTCATCTTTTAACTACAGTACTGGTTTGGAACTGATTGATAGTTTCCAAAAAAGGTTAGATATAAGTTTGATTTTCCTCTAGGCTTAACTTTGTTTTAAAACCGCTTTCTTTTCTTTTTTGAGTCCATGGATTTAAAAATGATTTCTACTTACTCTGTACAGTTTTGTGGCTTTGGGTTTTATGGTACCCTAATCCTTAGTTTATAAACAAGAAATTTATCTATCCTGTAGTTAAATGGCTTTGATTATTCAGGGGTAGTGAGCGTGACAGACTTCAGCTGAAATGCAATCTACTGGGATGTATTCTGATTCAAAATATTGTAGTCACACTGCCTTTTTAAATTTATATGCTGCTGCAAGTCCTTCTCTTTAGCATATACCTATTTTTATTTGAAGCAGTTGAGGCACAGAAGGAATTTCTGATCCTATGGCCTCTTTTAACTGACAGATAGAATTCATGCATAATTTTCCCTTCATGGTTCTATCTAGCACAGATTTCATACTATGAGCAAAGTGCCAAAGTTCATATTTTCCAGATAGCAACCAATCCATCAAAGCTTCCCTTCATCAGTTTTTCAGTGTTATTCTCTCGTAGAATCATAGAGTTGGAAGGTACAACGAATGTCATCTAGTCCAACCTCGTGCAATGCAGTAATCTTTTGCCCAACATAGGCAAAACCCACGACCCTGAGATTGAGTCCCATGCTCTACTGACTGAGCTATCTCAGTTCCTGTTTTATGTATTTAAATGACTGATAATTATACTTTATTTTCAGAAAACAGAACCAGGAGATACCTGTTCATGCCACAACGGTAAGTATATAACCATGGTTGTGGTTGTTCTTGTTTCTGTTTTTAGAAGTGGGCTAGCTCCCCCAGGTTCAGATGAATTGGTTCAGATTAAGTCACACTGTTTCTCCTAAAATTGGGAAAGAATTTGAGTCAATGTGAGCCAATCCAGGTTGATGGTCATTGGGATATCATGGAGTCTGATCCCTCTGCCATTCCCAAACCCCTGCTCACCCAGTAAGCCCCCATTGATCCTCCAAGTCCCAGTCCTTCCCAACATGTACTGGCTTCTTCTGAGGACTGAATCGCTGCTGGATTGTCTGTAATCTTTGGGTTGAAGGATGGAATACAATTTCAATTGGAATTCAATAGGTAAAGGTAAAGGACCCCTGGATGGTTAAGTCCAGTCAAAGGCGACTATGAGGTGTGGCGCTCATCTCGCTTTCAGGCCATGTTTGTCCGCAGACAGCTTTCTGGGTCATGTGGCCAGCATGACTAAACCACTTCTGGTGCAACGGGACACCGTGAGAGAAACCAGAGTGCATGGAAACGCTGTTTACCCTCCCGTCTCAGCAGTACCTATTTATCTACTTGCACTGGTGTGCTTTCAGACTGGTAGGTTGGCAGGAGCTGGGACTGAGCAACGGGAGCTCACCCCGCCGCAGGGATTCGAACCGCCAACCTTCTGATCGGCAAGCCCTAGGCTCAGTGGTTGAGACCACAGCGCCACCTGCGTCAGTAATTAGTAGTTAGGCCCAGAGAAGCTCAGTGAAAATTGAACCACATGTCAGTGCGGAATGCTTTGAACATTTATCCAGAAAAAAATAAAGCACAACCGGTTTTGTTCAAGCCACGCATACTGATTCTATTAATTATTTCTGTTTAGTACATGGGATGCAGTTTTCTGTTAGAAGGTTTTTGTGCTTGTTTCCATTAAAATATATATATTTTAAAATTTTTCCGCTTGCTATTGTTTTTTTTCAGTACTACTATTCAGTGCGGATCTTTGCGGGCCAAGACCCATCTGTTGTCTGGATTGGCTGGGTAACACCTGATTACCACTTTTACAGTGAACATTTTGACTTAAATAAGAACTGCACAGTAACAGTTACTTTGGGAGATGAAAGAGGAAGAGTTCATGAAAGGTGTGACTCTTAGAAATTACCTGTTGATTAACTTATGTCTCAGTTAATTTTATCAATAGTTGGAAAGGACTTTTAATTTTTATAACCCCAAAATGAAATTGGTTTGATTTTATTCATAACATTTGAACCTGAGGATATGCTTTGTGCAAGTACTTAATGCCATCATTTACTAATATTAGATACAGTTAACAGTAACATTTATAGGACTCTGTGTCACTTCCTCAGCTACAATTCCTTGAAATTATGTGTCCTGTGGCTTTAACTGTGATGATAATTTTGATGCAGACTTCACAAGTAAAAAAGTAGAGTTCAAATGTTAGACTTATATTTTAAAAAATATGTTGTTAACTTTTCAATAAGTAATATGCAAACAGCTGAGTGACAGGGGAGAAAAGATTTTTTTTCAGGTTTCATTGTACTTCTAATTAGAAAAGTAAGATTTAAATGAACCTTTCAGGTGACTACTGATTTAAAGTTAAAGTTGGTTTTAAATGCAAAGCTTGCACTTAACATGCATCCTTATGTTTGGCTATAAGCCACCATTTATCCAAGGGCTCATCCACACTGCAATTTCTTGCATTTGTCCCATGATTTTTATGCACAGCTCTGAGAGGGTTTTCTTTTGCCCCGCTGCTTCAACCTTTCAGTGGCGCTCTGTACAGTGCTTCTCACATTCTGTTGTTTGTCATGGCTGCAGCACTTCCTGTGGCTTCCTCTTGGCTCAGTGCCCAGGGCAGGCAAACTGGACGTCCTTCCCTTAATCCACCTCTGGTTTACTGCTGAGTTGGAGCAAATGTCAGCCCACAGAAAACCTACCCGTTTATTCTGGTTCAGCTGTAAACTGCAGGTTTTCCCAGGGAAAGTGGGGGGGGGGAGAAAACCCCACTCGGACTCACACCTAGAAATTGAAGAACAAGCAAAAGTGTGATTAAGCCCAAAGATACAGGGTGTCCCTTATGGGTCTGATAGAGCTGGGTTAGGCCACGTATAGAAATGGAGTTCAATGATATCAATATGCTGTCCCTGTTCTTCCCATCTGACCTGGGTTTTGCTGCCTCTCTGCTTGCTTAGGCTCAAGCTACAGGTTACAAGGTGAAAATTGTGTTTTCTCTTTGCATATCCTCTTTCCCTTCCCTTCCCTTCCCTTCCCCCAGTTGCTTTCTCCCATGAAGGGTCTCCAGTTTTACAGCTTTGGGGATGGTGTTCCTGTATTTCTGTTGCACCAACAGGGATGTTATATCAGATATAATATTTGTGGATTTGATTACCGCAGGTATCTTACACCAGCACTTCAGTGTTAACAATGGCTCACAATTGTTACCGCCACACTTCAAAATGCTGGTTTTAAACTCTAAAGCCCTAAATGGCTTGGATTAGGAGTACTTTATGTCTTACTGTGATCATGTAGGTTTACCATAAACACCTTTCTTATTATGCCGCGTACTTTGGCAAATGTGGCTTTCTGACCTATAGAACTCACTTCAGCTGGAGACTCTTCAAATACTTAACTGGGCTGGGCTGGCTGGAATTTGGTGACCAGACTTAAACTATCAGAAGGAAATGGATTTTTAATCCTTAGTTAGTTCCTTTGTTGCATATTTTACTGTTATAGTACAACCCATAGGATGGAGCAAGCTAAAGCTAAAAAAAAAAAAATCAACAAAATCTGCATCTTCACTCTGTTTAACCACTACTTGTCCTGATGAATGTTTTGTTTTGTTTTTTTCAGTGTAAAACGTAGCAATTGCTACCTGGTCTGGGGAGGAGAAACATCTGTTAATTCACAAAGATCTGGTCGTGGTAACGTTGATTTAGAAATTGGATGCCTTGTTGAGTTGGCTACTGGAATGTTGTCATTCACAGCCAATGGAAAAGAACTGGGAACTTTCTACCAGGTATCAATATATTTTACCAAAATCATTGTCATCATCCTCCTCTTTATTTCAAAGTGACTGTAAAAGATGAAACATGTTTTATTGAAATACTGCTGATAATGTGTGACGGCCGATTGGTGTTTGTGTTACTGTATGAGTATGTAGGTTTTGAAAATATACTATGGGCCCTGAACCAAATATTCTTATACTGTACACACTCAATTTTGTGCAAGCATAGGTAGGCTACTAGTCCTGGTGGCTATGTTGTAACTCCATTTTCAGAGGCAGTGATGCTTCTGAGTACCAGATACTGGAAAACCACAGGAGGGGAGAACACAGTTGCACTCAGATCCTGCTTTGGGGCTTCCCATAGGCATTTGGTAGACCACTGCTAGAACAGGATGCTAGACTACCTAGGCCACTGGTCTGATCCATCAGGACTATTACTATGTTCTTACTTGGCATAGACCTAGTGGTGGTTCATTAAGGGGGCGGAGGCAGTGGTGTATTTCCAGTGGTAGTACTCTGCTTATTAGGATGGGAATCAGGGAGGTAGTAGCAAGGTTGGGAGAGCTCCAGGTTGATAATGATGTTCCAGAAGCTCCCCTAATCTTGCTGCTGCTATGTCATCCCATTAGGGATGCGGGTGGCGCTGCGGTCTAAACCACTGAGCCCCTTGGGCTTGCTGATGAGAAGGTCAGCGGTTCAAATCCCTGCAACAGAGTGAGCTTCCATTGCTCTGTCCCAGCTCCTGCCAACCTAGCAGTTCAAAAGTATGCCAGTGCAAGTAGATAAATTGGTACCGCCGCGGTGGGAAGGTAAACAGCATTTCTGTGTGCTCTGGTTTCCATCACGGTGTCTGGTTGCACCAGAAGCGGTTCAGCCATGCTGACCACATGACTCGCAAAGCTTTCTGTAAAAAAAAGCCGGCTCCCTCAGCCTGAAAGCGAGATGAGCGCCACAACCCCATAGTTGCCTTTGACTGGACTTAACCGTCCAGGGGTCCTTTACTTTACCATTCCATTTGCAGTGCCACTGTCACTGGGAGGTGTCTACCTCACACACACATACATACACACACCCCTGAAAGGCAGTTGCACATATAAATAGTCTATAAATACATGCATAATGAAAGAACAAGTGATACTAAGATATGTTATGCAATAGGTCTGGGCATATTCCACACCATGTAGTATTGTTGTGCCCCCCCATCTCAGGACTCACTTGGAAAAGTGGCTGCAGCCATGGCATTATGAGATTACAAATGAAATTGCCTCACTAAATCATCACATGATTTCTGTCTGGGTCTTATAGTATAGTATACCAAATCTGCATAGATGCATGCCTAAGAATAAAAATTCATCACCATGCTAGTCACAATAGACGTCAGCTTATATCAAGCCTGTACTTAAAATCCAAGCTATTTTTGCTGAAATTCCTTCTATCCGTGTATGAGACAAAGGCTGTCATCTTCAAGTGAAATTATTATGATTCTCCCAGTGACACCTTTTTCTACTCCAATCAGGAGTGTCATAGGAAAGCTGGGTATGCAATTAACAATTCTTTATTTAGTGCAGTGTGTGATGGATATAGAATAAACATGGCATGAAACCAGTTAGGGAAGACAAAGGTTATTGTATGATCTTTATGGAGACAAAAGATTTGTACATTAACTCTACATTTATCTTGTATGCTGAAATAAAGAGGTTCCAATTGGAAAGAGAAATGAATATGAAATCATTTAATTCAGTTCTTGAGCACAATAGAAGAGAGTAGATAGATTATTTTTTAAAATAGAAAAAATCATCATTTAGAAATATTTTATTACCATTAGTGAACTCCCATTCCTGCTGATGCCACATTACTCCTAGACCTAGTGCAGCCGTATCCAGACATTCTCTTTGTGTCTTGATGTCACCTGTGAGAATGGAGAACAGGGGCAAGTGCACTAATCTCTGTCATGACCCTGCATGACTTGGAAGGTGAACATCAGACTCAGTTGATGTAGAAACCGGTCGCCTTGTTTAGTTGGCTAATGGAAAAGAAGTGGGAGCTTTCTACTAGGTATCAGTTTATTTTCCAGAAAATTCCACTTGTCTCAAAATGGCTATACAAGATGCAACATACTTTATGGATCCACCGCTGAGTCATTTAGAAACCTGATCTTCCATTAGTCTTGATTGTGCAGAAATGAAACACACATTAGAGTACATAATTTTGCCTATTGCGTGGCAGTGTGGGCCGTGAAGAACTGTCTTCCTCACAACCCCTTAGGGCCCCACTGTGACTCTTTTTACAAGACGTTTTGAAGATAAAATCACTCATCTCTGTTGAGATGACGCTGCTTAGAGTGCAAATCAGTCTGAGGTGTACAGTGCTGTTCTGTGGGATCAGTTTCAGTTGATATGGCTTGATGACATGGACAAGGTGCTCGCAGGAATGCAGCAAACACATGCCATCTGGACCCTTGCCCTTCTTGGCTGATTAAAATACAGTACATTGTTCAAGCTGCTAACAGTGGTCGAGTGTCATGAGCAGTGCTTTTTTATAGAAAAAAAATGGTGCCTGTACTCACCGTGTAGTTGTTATAGTAAGTGCCACACTTTTAACATTTGGGCGGAAAAGGTGCCAGTACTGTGTTCCCTTGAGTAAACCCAGGAAAAAAGCATTGGTAGTTGAGCATATTGTGCCAGTATTAAAATAATTTCATTAGCTAGCAGCTTGTTTCTCAGTTTAATTGAGGCTGTTGTTCTTTGGTCTTTTAAAAAACCTTTAGCAGCTTGACTAGGAATGCCCTCTTCCTCCCCATTGCTAGATATATTTGTCGGAGGCCATATTCTGGTTGCTTTCTGAGGTTAGGCAAAAGCTATCGGAGGGTAGGCCTTTTCAGCATAAGTGCACAAATTGTGGAACTCCTGCTGTAGCCTGTTCACTACGTGCCATTATTACTGTTTTTTAAGCACTAGGTGATTCTCTTTGGTGTTTTAATGGCATTTTATTATTATTATTATTATTATTATTATTATTACAAATATTTGGTCCACCTTTCAAATGGTTCACTATTTTGAAGCATTTTACTCACTAGTTCATTGTTAATTATTTTTATCTGCTACATTTGTTTTGCTTTATTTCATTGCTGCTAGTAGCTGCTTTGAAATATTTGCAAGCAGGAGAAACAGAAATATACATATAAAAAGTTGCTGCAGTGTGCGGTATGTACAGTATACAAAATTTAAAAGAAAGTTTAAGCTGCTTGTCAATGTTCTATAACATGCAATGCAAGTAATCCCGCTTGGATTACCACAATGCGCTCTACGTGGGGCTACCTTTGAAGGTGACCCAGAAACTACAACTAATCCAGAACACGACAGCTAGACTGGTGACTGGGAGCGGCTGCAGAGACCACATAACACCGGTTTTGAAAGACCTACATTGGCTCCCAGTACGTTTCCGAGCACAATTCAAAGTGTTGGTGCTGACCTTTAAAGCCCTAAACGGCCTTGGTCCAGTATATCTGAAGGAGCGTCTCCACCCCCATTGTTCTACCCGGACACTGAGGTCCAGCGCTGAGGGCCTTCTGGCAGTTCCCTCACTGCGAGAAGCCAAGTTACAGGGAACCAGGAAGAGGGCATTCTCAGTAGTGGCACCTTCCCTGTGGAACGCCCTCCCACCAGATGTCAAAGAGAACAACTACCAGACTTTTAGAAGACATCTGAAGGCAGCCCTGTTTAGGGAAGCTTTTAATGTTTGATGTATCACAGTATTTTAATATTTTTTTGGAAGCCGCTCAGAGTGGCTGGAGAGGCCCAGCCAGATGGGCGGGGTATAAATAATAAGTTGTTGTTGTTGTTGTTGTTGTTGTTGTTATCATCATCATCATCATCATCATCATAAAATATACTGGAGTTTTCAGTGTACTGTATACTGAAGCATTCACCACATGCTTCCTTCCCTGTTCCCTGTGCCGTACATTGCAGTAGAGCAGGACGTTGCAATCAGGGCTCTTGGACAAAGTTAGATGAGATTATAGATCTGCTATTGGATCCACCACAGTTTTTTTAAAATGGGATATGAAGGTATAGAAGGAGGGATTTCAGTATCTTAGTATATGGGAAGGTGGTTTAACTCTTGTCTCTGTGCTGTTTTCTCAACTGAAACCACTTCTCTGAACCTCCTGTTTCCCCAGTAGGAAGAAACCTATGTGTTGGGTGGGTACCCAATTTTGCAGGCAGATGTGTGCAATTATATAAATGAATCTAGGTTTGCTTATGCCAGGGGTTGTCAACCTGGTCCCTACCGCCTACTAGTGGGCGTTTCAGGATTCTAGGTGGGCGGTAGGTGGTTCTATGGCACAAGAGCTCCTTCCATCGAGCACTGGTCGGAGGTAACGAAATTTTACCATCAAGAAAGATGCATTAGTGGGTGGTAGGCATAAAAAGGTTGACTACCCCTGGTTTACGCCTTAGAAATATAGGGTGTTTACTCTTATCTCTCTGTGAATGAGTATGTGTGAGCAAGTTCATTTTCCTACGTTTTGCTTTGGAGCAAACTTCAGTTTAACATGAGCAATGTAACCCCCAAAACGAAACATTTCTTCCTGTTCCAGTTTGTTCTTTTCAGTAATTGCATCCTTTTATAAGAGCATTGGTTTGCTTGTCTAGTTGTGCTGCCTTTTTTCACAGCATGATTCTTGATATGCTTTCTCTGAATTAAGTCCCATTGAATTAAAGGAACTTACTTCTAGGTAAGTGTGTACTAAGAATTGCAACTTTAGTAAATGTAGCACAACAGTATCATTGTTGCAAGTTGATAATAGGCTCATGCTGCATTTTAACTGCAATAAATATATTTTTCAGGTTGAACCAAACACAAAATTATTTCCAGCAGCTTTTTTACAGCCTACGAGCACAAACCTTGTACAGTTTGAACTGGGTAAATTAAAGGTATTTTTAATAAAATTATTATCAATGGATATTATGGACTTTAAAGTAAATTCTGTAATGCCAACTGTATGATTTCGTTAACACGATTAGTAGAATTTCACTTTTCTCTCTCCCATTCCCTGGAACTATTAGTGAAATGATTCCTGAAGTATAAAAAAGCGTTGTTTCCTCAAAAATGTAAAAAATAAAATAGAAATATATGGGCATAGATTAGATAGCATACCTAAAAAGAGCTGCATATCTGCTTACAAGTTCAGATACTAGATACAACAGGGAAGGGAAAACTATCACATTTCTGTCTTGTTTTTGCATTTCAAGCATAGCTGTTAATGGTCATTCTGTTTGACTGACATTGGAAGATAATAGACAACGGACAAATTGCTGGTTCCAGATGGCATCCACCCAAGAGTTCTCAAAGAACTCAAACATGACATTGCTGATCTTCTAAAAATATATGTAACTTGTCCCTAAGATCAGCTACGATACCTGAAGATTGGGAAGTAGCCCAATGTAACACCATTTTTTTTTAAAAAAAATATTTTTTATTTTTAAGAAGGGATCTAGGAGGGGGCGGACACTGGAAATTACAGGCCAGTTAGCTTAACATCTTTTCCCAGAAAACTGGTGGAAATTATTATAAACTAACCAAGCATATTGAAGAACAAGTCTTGCTCAAGCAGAGCCAGCATGGCTTCTGCAAGGCAAGGTCCTTCTCATAATTCTATTAAGATTCTTTGAGAGTGTCAACAAGCAGTTGACTTGGACTTTTGACAAGCTTTTTCACCAAAGACTCCTAGGTAAACTTACCTATCTTTCAATATGTATGCCATGAGGTGTTAACTCAAAGTTCTTTTTTTAAAAAAAATATATCCACTTATGGGTTTTTTGTTTGTTTTTTTAGAACACTATGCCTTTATCAGCAGCAATCTTTAAAAGTGAAGAGAGAAACCCTATTCCCCAGTGCCCTCCTCGGCTGGATGTTCAAACTATCACACCTGTTGTGTGGAGCAGAATGCCAAACAGTTTCCTGAAAGTAGAAGCTGAGAAAGTCAGTGACCGCCATGGGTGGGTGGTCCAGTGCCTGGAACCTTTGCAGATGATGGCTCTTCATATTCCCGAAGAAAGCAGGTACATTTAAAAGATACAGTGTTACCTCGGGTTACATACGCTTCAGGTTACATACACTTCAGGTTACGGACTGCGCTAACCCAGAAATGGTACCTCAGGTTAAGAACTTTGCTTCAGGATAAGAACAGAAATCGTGCAGCAGCAGCAGGAGGCCCCATTAGCTAAAGTGGTACCTCAGGTTAAGAACAGTTTCAGGTTAAGAACGGACCTCCGGAATGAATTAAGTACTTAACCTGAAGTACCACTGTACTTTGCTTCCTTAAGAGCAAGTAGGTTATATTTGATTTATGTTAGTTTTTAATTCCTATCGTTAAGTCTCTCATTCAACTTATAAAAGTTGGACTGGTTCATGACTAGTTGTGCCAGAATGTGTTTGGAAATCCATGTTTCCTAGCCACATCAGATTCACACTATTAGTTTCTGGGAAATGGTTCTCTAAATGAAAACAAGTCAGAAGCTTAAATTCACCCTGTGCAACAAGAACAAATTATCTGGATTTGGGGGAACACCCCTTCCATGGGGGTTTTTGCTTGTGGAAGGGTACTTCTTTTTCCAGCTACTTGGAAATATTACTACATATAAAAGGAAATTTTTGCTTCTACTTCATAAATGTAATAATAATAATAATTCTGGATTTAATTTTTCATCCTTTAATGTAGAGCCTAATGCAGCCCCTGAGGCATGCATAACATAGATTCTTCACATATTACTTTCATATTTGTAAGGATTACTTTTAGGTTTTAGTGCAAGTTATATAGCTTTAAAAAAGGTTATTTCAGTCATAATTCTTATGATCTATCCAGAGCTTAGTACTGTTCTTCTGTATTAGATTACAAAAAAAATATTAAATCATAAATCTGAAAATGTACCCTCTGGAAAATACAGATTTATAGCAAGATATAACCTGAGAAATTGATCTTTTCCCATGCACATGGACCAATTCTAATAAACCTGGAAGGAAAGAAGTAGAAAGTCTTTTATTAAAACACATTGCTTCAGTATTTTCCAGTGAAGCTATAAAAATACTGGACATGATGGTGATGATCCTGCTAATCTAAGCATGACCAAGGGTTCTATCCTATACACGAGCAACTGATGTAAAGCAAGTATAAAAGTAAAGCCAGTGTAAATTTACTCTAGATCCAAACTCTATTCAGCAATGGGACTACTGCTGGCTAAGCGGGCCTAAACCTGGTTGAGAAAAAGCAAGCCTTTAAAATAGTGGGTTGCCAGGTCACATGCTTATGTGACCAAAATGAACTGTTGTCTCTCTTTAGACAGACAACTGCCACTACCCCCCCATGCCTCTGGAGCATCACTTTCTCATGGCTTACACTACCTTAAGATCCTTCATGCTCGGCTCAGCCAGTTGGAGCCTGGCTGAGACCGGATGACAGAGATACCCTGGTGTATCTCCATCTGATCCATGGATGAGAGATTGAAGGTGGCATAGCCTGGCTTCTCTAGGAACATCCCAGCGCAACCAGAAATCCACCCACTCATCCGTTGTGGATCTTGCAATAGAATTGTTCCTAATTCTAGATCCAACCCATTATTTGAGTTCTGCTCCCTAATTCAATTGTCTTTACACAAATGCTGTGCATGAGAAACAAACAAGATGAACTGGAGCTTTTAATACAGGATGGCAAATATGACCTGGTAGGCACTACTGAAACAGTTAATTCAACAGTTGGTCTGCGAGCATCTAGAAAAGGATGCTGTGATTACTAAGACCCAGCATGGGTTTCTCAAAAATAAGTCATGCCAGACCAATCTGATTTTTATTTTTGGATGGAATTACAAACTTGGTAGATTAGAAAAATGCTGTAGACATAGTGTATTTTGATTCGAGTAAGGCTTTTGATTTGAGTAATTCCCCCATGATATTGTCAGAAGGAAGCTGGTAAAATATGGGTTGAACGAGGTAACTGTTAGGTGGATTTGTAGCTGGTTGACTGACTGAACCCAAAGAGTACTCATTAATGGTTCCTCATCATCCTGGAAAAAAGTGATAAGTGGGGTGCCACAGGGTTCTGTCCTGGGCCCATTGTTGTTTAACGTCTTTATAAATGACTTGGTAGAAGGAATTGAGGGGCTGCTCATTAAATTTGCAGGTAACACCAAACTGGGAGGGGTAGCTAATGCCACAGAAAATGGAATCAGAATTCAAAATGACCTTAACAGATTGGAGAACTGGGTGCAAGCTAACAAAATTAATTTCAAAAGGGACAAATGTAAGGTTCTGCACTTAGGCAGGAAGAACCAGATGCAAAAAATATAGGATGGGGGACACTTGGTCTACTAGCAGTACATGTGAAAAGGATCTAGGGATCCTGGTGGACCGCAAGCTTAACATGAGTCAATAGTGTGATGCAGCAGCAAAAAAGCTAATGCTCTTCTGGGCTGCATCAACAGAAGTATAGTGTCCAGATCAAGGGAAGTAATAGCACCACTCTATTCTGCCTTAGTCAGAACACACTTGGAATACTGTGTCCAATTCTGGGCACCACAGTTTAAGAAGGATGTTGACAAGCTGGAACATGTGGAGAGGAGGGCAACCAAGATGATCAAGGGTATGGAAATCAAGCCTTATGGAGGAGCACTTGAAGGAGCTGGGTATGTTTAGCCTGGAGAAGAGGAGCCTGAGAGGAGATATGATAGCCATCTTCAAATATTTAAAGGGCTGTCACACGGAGGAGGGAGCATGCTTGTTTTCTCCTGCTCTGGCTTGTAGGACTTGAACCAATGGCTTCAAGTTGCAAGAAAGGAGATTCCAACTAAATATTCGGAAAACTTTTAGTAAGAGCTGTTCAGCAGTGGAACAGACTCCCATGAGAGGTGGTGGACTCTCCCTCCTTGGAGGTTTTTAAGCAGAGGTTGGATGGCCATTTGCTATGGATGCTTTAGCTGAGATTCCTGCATTGCAGCGGGTGGGACTAGATGACTCTCGGGGTCCCTTCCAACTCTAAGATTCTATTATTTACTTCCTTGTCTATTTATAGTATTTGTATCCTGTTCTTCAGCCAAAATGCCTCCCAGAACCTCTCACATGAAATCAAAGCGAGACACTCAGTTCCTGCAGGCTTACAATCCAAAAAGAAACATATAGACACACACACAAATGGGAAAAGGGGCAGGAAGAGGAAAATCAAAATTAATGTATCAGTTTCTAAGCAGTCGTTCCCATATTGGCTAACTGGCACAGTTCAGAGGCCTCCAGCAAAGCTGGTGAAACGAGCCCTGCTTCCTATCTCTCCCACTGAGGCAATCTGATGGAATGGCAGTTGAGGGAGATGAGGCCTGAAGGGGCTGGCCTGTCAAAGCAGAGTCAACAGAGTCAACAGAGTGAGCTCTACTTCTCAGCTCTCCCACTGCTGGAAAGTAAATCACAGTTCTCTTCCAGTGTGCCTTCCTTGTTCGTTTAATATTGTTTAAAATGTTGGTAAACATTGCATATTTTATAAAATCGTGGTCTGTAAGCTGGACATTTTCAATGTGTGTGTTTTTATCCGAAGTTTAAATACACATAGCTGAAGCAGAAGTGAGTTATGCTCCCAGGCCTTTATCTTTTTTGCAGTTCTTATGAAGTACCTAATAAAATGTACTTAATGAATGAAAGCTAATTTGAAATGTTTCTGTTTTGTTTCCATTGCAGGTGTATTGATATTTTAGAGCTATGTGAACAAGAGGACCTGATGAGGTTCCACTACCACACTTTAAAACTGTATAGTTCTGTTTGTGCATTGGGTAATAACAGAGTAGCTCATATACTTTGCAGCCATGTGGATGTTTCTCAGTTATTTTATACAATAGATAATCGATATTTACCTGGACTCTTGCGTTCTGGATTCTATGACTTACTTATCAGCATTCATTTAGAATACTCCAAGGAAGCGAAACTCATGATGAACAATGAATTTATAATTCCAATCACAGATGAAACCAGAAAAATCAAATTATTTCCAGATGAATCAAAGAGACATGGTCTGCCTGGAGTTGGGCTCAGCACCTGCTTGAAACCAGGTTTCAAATTCTCTACCCCTTGTTTTGTTTTGTCTCATGAGGATCATCAGAAACCTAGTCCAGAGATACCACTCGAGATGCTTAAGTCAAGAGCTATAAGCATGCTAACAGAAGCAGTCTACTGCAGTGGAACACACATACGAGACCCTGTTGGGGGGAAAGTTGAGTTCCAGTTTGTTCCCGTTCTGAAACTTATAGGAACATTGCTCATAATGGGAGTTTTTGATGATCATGATGTCAAACAGATTTTACTCCTCATTGATCCATGTGTGTTTGGTGAAACCAAAGAAGAAGTAATGGAAAAAGCAGAGAAAGAGGATGTTGCACAAATAGAAGAAAAAGCTATAGAGGCTGGAGAAAAGGCAATCAGGGAGCCTAAAACCCCAATAAAAGGCTTGCTGCAAACAAGATTGCCTGAATCTGTTAAACTCCAGGTGACAACCTTAAAGTAAATGCAGAAGTGTTGAAATACTGTTGAAATAAATTGTAAAATGTTTTCCAGTAATCTGAGCAAAGAGCCTGAACAGCAGTATTCTTGAGACATTTTTTTTTTTTTTACTAATTCTTTATTGGTCTTAGTTTGACCAGACACAACTAATTTTCATCTTTCTATGCTACTGTTCCACAAAAGGCAAAACTGGTAAAATACTATGGGTTATATTCAGTGCTTCAGTTATTTTTGAGCAACAAAATTTCATACACAATGGAACTTCCCCTCTTCCGCTGCCTGTAGCACCATATACCCTCAAAATCTTCTCCTGAGGATTGGAAGAGCCTCAGGAGGAGATTTTGGGAGTGTGCCAGGGAGGAAGAGACAGGGAAGCCTCAGTGTGTAAGTGAAATTTTGCTTGTGCAACAATGGATACAACCCTGTCACATACTTTTGATATAAATTATGTACGTTTGTACATTGAAGATGCACCACTGGGGAACACACTGGTTTAATCATATTATATACCTGTGGTGATTTGTCCCCTCACTTTTAATTTTCACACATAAGTTAGTAAGTGTGATGGGACGATGAGCTGCTTGTGCGTAAAATGCAACTCCCTCAGAGTTTGATCAGGCTTTCAAACCTCTGCCTGTGACGGAGCCCCTCCAGCATGGCTGCGTCAATCACTAGTAGTATCCGAAAGTGGCTGCTTTCGGAAACGTTTCCAACATAAAAGCTCCTTAACGGAAACACGTCGTCTGGCCTCTCGGCGTGACAGTTTCCGTCGAGGTGTGGGTGTCCCTATAGGAGGTCCTGAGACCTCCCCACTGGTTTCGCTTGAAGCGTCTCTGAGCCATCCCTCCGACTCACTTTCCCTTGGAGTTCTTGCTCGCCCTCTACTGGTTCCCTCTTCCGCTGCTACTGCTCTCTCACCCTCAGTGAGCCTTTGCGCCTCCGGCGCTTTAGATGTCAGTTCCCTGACATCCACCTCCCCTCCAGGGCCCCCTTCACCCCCTCCCGTCTCCTCTCCTACTGGCGGTGAGGAGGTAAAACCCTTGAAAGAACCTCCCTCATCTTCCGACGTCGCGAACACTTCCTTCCACTTGTTGCTGTTCCTACTCTCTAGGTACTCTTCGTCATCAGAGTCCACTCCCTCTTCCAACTCCGACTCCGCGAACCCTTCCATTTCCTCTTCCTCATCGGTGGTGCCGAAATACTCCCTCCTAAACCTTGCTATCGGCTGAGGTTTCCTCGGGAACCTTTGATGGAACGTTTCTGTTAAAACCTCGTCATTGACTTCCTGCGCACTTACCCAGGTGTTTTCTGACTCCGGTTCCCCTTCCCACGCCACTAAATACTCCACCTGATTTCCCTTCCACCTGGAATCGAGGATTTCCGCTACATGGTTGCGGCGTTCCCTCTCTTCCAAGGCTGGTCCCCTGACGTGCTCCCCTTCACCTCCTCCCCTGTATGGTGACAGTAACGACCTGTGGAACACTGGGTGCAATTTCATGTGATTGGGTAATCGGAGTTTGAAAGCTACCGGGTTGACCTGCTGAATCACCTCAAAGGGTCCCAATCTTCTGGGCCTCAGTTTCTTACAACCCCCTTTGAACGGCAACCCTTGGGTTGACAACCACACTTGATCCCCCACCCTTATGGTTTCACCTTCCCTTCTGTTCTTGTCTGCCTGCTTCTTATATTGTGCCTTAGCCCTTTCTAAGTTGAGCTGGAGCTGCTGATGGATGGCTTCCATCTCTTCTACAAAATGTTCAGCCGCTGGGACGCTCCATCTCTCCCCTCCTTCCCCTGGAAATGCCCTGGGGTGACACCCGTAATTAGCCAAAAAGGGACTCATCCCTGTGGACACATTCTCCGCATTATTGTAGGCAAATTCTGCCAACGCCAACTTTTCGACCCAATCGTTCTCTCTGTCATTGACATAACACCTAAGATATTGTTGAAGAATGCCATTTGCCCTTTCCGCCTGCCCGTTGGTTTCAGGGTGCCGGGCAGTTGAAAAATTGACTTCCACGTGTAACAAGCTCATGAGCTTCCTCCAGAACCTGGAAGTAAATTGTTTGCCTCGATCTGAGATCACCCTCGAGGGAGCCCCGTGCAACCTAAAGATATGTTCCACAAACAACTTCGCCGTTTCTTCCGCTGTGACTGCATGTGAGCATGCTACAAAGTGGCACATCTTAGTTAACAGGTCTACTACTACCATGATGGCTGTTTTCCCCTTGGACCTTGGCAGATCCGTCATAAAATCTATTGATATCGCTTCCCAAGGCCGTTCTGGTGTGGGTAAAGGTTCTAATAACCCTGCCGGCGCCCTTCTTTCCCCTTTGGCTCGCTGACATTGGTCACACCCTCTTACATACTCCCTTACATCTTCCCTCACCTTAGGCCACCAAAATTCCCTGGTAACCAACCACATGGTCTTGTGTTGCCCAAAATGTCCCGCCGTGGGGCTATCATGCAACTGCTTGAGTACTCTCCCCCTCAATTCACCTTCGGGTATATACAGTGCCCCTTTGTAATACAATGCCCCATTTCTTTCCTCAAAACCTCCGGGGCTCTCGCCCTCCCCCCTGAGACCTCTGAGCTTATCCTGGGCATATTCATCATTTTCCGTTTCCTCCACCAGTTCTCGTTGCCCCACCATCGCCGCCCCACACACCCAGCGGTCCTCCGGGATGACATGTCTCTCTTCGATCACCCCCTCCCCTTCCCAATATTCTGGTTTGCGTGAGAGCGCGTCCGCCCTGACGTTTTCTGGGCCTGGCACATAACAAATCTCAAAGTTAAATTTGGAGAATTCCTGTGCCCATCTCACTTGTCGTTGGTTGAGCACTCGAGCTGTTCTCCAATACTCTAAATTTTTGTGGTCGGTGCACACTTGCACCTTGTGTTGTGCCCCAATTAATAAATGTCTCCACCTCCGGAATGCTTCGTGAATGGCAAGTAGTTCCCTGTCATACACCGTGTAATTCCTCTCGGACTTATTCAGCTTCCGCGAGAAGAAGGCACACGGTCTCCACTCCGACGCACTCCTCCCCGGTTGAAGAAGGACCGCCCCTACCGCCCGGTCGGATGCATCTGTTTCCACTCTCATGGGTTTTCGTAAATCCACATGCAGAAGTTGTTCTTCCGAGGCGAAAGCCCTTTTCAGTTCTTCAAAGGCTCGATCCGCCTCTGCCGTCCAAACAAATTTCTTCTTGCTGCTGAGACAGTCGGTGATGGGCGCCGTCAAGTGGGCAAAGTTCTTGATGAACTTCCGATAAAAGTTCCCAAATCCCAAGAATCTTTGCACGTCCTTCTTGGTCTTCGGTGTCTTCCATTCCAGTACCGCTTGGACCTTGCCTGGATCCATGGCCAATCCCTTGTCTGACAAGCGGTACCCCAGGAATTCCACCTCCTTGGTATGAAACTGGCACTTCTCCAGTTTCACCCACAGCTGGTTGGCTTGCAGCCTGCCCAACACTTCTCGAACGTCCCTCACATGCTGTTCCTCATTTTCCGAATACACCAACACGTCGTCTAAAAAGGCCACACAATTCTTGTAGAGCAAAGGTCCCAGAACGTGGTTTATAAAAGCTTGAAAACACGCGGAGCCCCCTTGTAGACCGAAGGGCATAACGAGGTATTCAAAGGCTCCCAACGGGGTAAACATGGTGGTCTTCCATTCATCTCCCTTCCTTATGCGTATCAGATTGTACGCCCCCCGCAGGTCCAGTTTTGTAAAAATCTTTCCCTTCCTTACTCTGGTCAAAATGTCATCAATTCAGGGCATAGGGAAAGCCAGGGGCTCCGACACTGCATTGAGGGCCCTGAAGTCACACACCAGTCTCGGTTTGTCTGTGTTCTTTTTGTCCACAAAGAACACTGGGCTGCCCCCCACCGCTCGGGACTCTCTGATGAAACCTCGCTTCAAGTTTTTGTCAATGAACTCCCTCAGCTCCTGCATCTCCCTGTCTGACATGGCGTACAGCTTGCCTACTGGGAGTTGGGCCCCTGGGAGTAGGTTGATTTGACAGTCAAAGGGTCTATGCGGTGGCAGTTTGTCTGCTTCCCTTTCGCTGAATACGTTGCTCAGATCTGCGTATTGCGGGGGCACCTTCCCTTTGTCCATCACTTCCATCCCCGCTAGGGTGACTCTGTCTCCTCCCGAAACCTTCCCCTCCTTGCAGTGTTCTAGGCAATGCGCTGACCCAAAGGAGACCACCCTCTGATGCCAGCCCACTAGCGGATCGTGTAGCGCCAGCCAGCTCATCCCCAAAATGATGGGCGCTCCTCCCAGGATGGCCACATTAAACGCTATCTGTTCGGTGTGCCTTGCCACTCTCATTATCATCGGGACAGTCTGTTGGCTAACTTCTCCCCCCAACAGCTCTCTGCCGTCAATCGTAGTCACCTGCAAGGGGTTACTTAAAGGGATAGTCTGTATCTGGTGCTCAGCTGCAAACTCCTTACTCATGAAATTACAGGAGCTGCCTGAATCCAAAACCGCCTTGACCTTTAGTGGGTGTCCGTTTGGCAGTTCTAGTAACACCTCTATCACTAAAGCGGGTCTGGGGGGTTCTGGCATGGGCACTTTCATTGCTCTTTGGCCTGGCTGCTGTGCCCCAACGGTGGCAGCCAGGCGTTGGCTTTTACTTGCTCCTTGCTTTCCTCTTCCTTTCCCCCAACAGCTCCTGCCATCCCTTGCCATTCCTTTCTTTGTGGGCAAACTCTGGCAAAGTGCCCTGGCTGTTGGCAGAGATAACATCTCTTGGCGCTCTTTCCCTCCTTTTTCCGCCCTTCACTGGGATTTGAAACTGCGCGCGCCCGCGCTGTTCCAACTTCCATCGGCTCTGCCGGCGGGAAAGGTGGCTCTGGAATGTCTGGAATGCGGAACTCCCTCCAACGGTCTCCTTTCCCTTCCCGCTTTTCCATAGCCCTCGCCTCCTGGCGCGCTCCTATGGCCAGCGCAGATTTGGTTAACTGGTCCATAGACTCCGCCCTGGGGCCCCGGGAAAGCTCATCTTTGACGGTTGAAGAAAGCCCCTCTTCGAAAAGCATTTGGATGGGCTCCGCCGATAGGTCCCACCCCAATTTGTGAATCAACATGGTAAATTCAGTCCAGTACTCACGGACAGATCTGCTTCCTTGCTGGCAAGCCATTAACTGCCTTCGCACCACCCCCTGCTCAATATCGCTGGAAAACATCAGGTCCATGGCACGAAAAAACTTCCTCGTGTCCTTTAAGATCTCATTATTCGCTGCCATCAGGGGTCTAACCCAATCTTTCGCCCCGGATTTGAGATGGCCAATCACATACGCCACTCGCGATTCCTCATCGGGGAAGTCATCAAACTGCAAGTTTAGAGCGTATTGCATCTCTGTTCTAAAGGCATGATAGTTCCTGGGATCCCCCCCGAATTTCTGCACCAATCCTGGCACCTTTCTGGCGAGCGGGGTGGTTTTCTCCTTTCCCTTTTCTGCATCCTGAGCCCTCCTCTCCTCAAGCCTCGCCGTTTGCAGCGCCAACTGGATCTCCAACGCCCTGTACCTTTCTTCCAGGCTTGGACCTCCTCCAGCTGCTCCTGCTTCCCCGGTTCCGGCTGGATTGCTCATGATGCTTCTCCCTGCACAAGCTGGCTTTCGGAGACTTTCGGATTGCTGTGATGGGACGATGAGCTGCTTGTGCGTAAAATGCAACTCCCTCAGAGTTTGATCAGGCTTTCAAACCTCTGCCTGTGACGGAGCCCCTCCAGCATGGCTGCGTCAATCACTAGTAGTATCCGAAAGTGGCTGCTTTCGGAAACGTTTCCAACATAAAAGCTCCTTAACGGAAACACGTCGTCTGGCCTCTCGGCGTGACAGTTTCCGTCGAGGTGTGGGTGTCCCTATAGGAGGTCCTGAGACCTCCCCACTGGTTTCGCTTGAAGCGTCTCTGAGCCATCCCTCCGACTCACTTTCCCTTGGAGTTCTTGCTCGCCCTCTACTGGTTCCCTCTTCCGCTGCTACTGCTCTCTCACCCTCAGTGAGCCTTTGCGCCTCCGGCGCTTTAGATGTCAGTTCCCTGACAGTAAGCAAATAATAGGCATTGGGTTGGATAAAAGAAGTATAAGCAGATGGAAAGTAGCTTTTAGTGCAGTTCTGCAAAAGCTTGTGTAAGAGCTTGCACTATAGTTGGTTGACTTGTTTGTTTAAATGTACTTACACTCACTTTTTACCATCTGGTCCTAGGGCAGTTTACATATAGCTCAGTACAAATATAAACCGTGTAATTCATTAAAATTACTAGACCATAAATGAAACCATAAATTCAATGGGAGGAGTATTCTGATCTAATCTCCCGGTGTTATAATAGCTAAGTTCTATGGAAGTTTTTGTGCTTCTGCAAAAGGTTGCATGAGCTCTTGTAAAAGCACATAAACATTGTGGATTTATTTGCTCTTTTCTCACACAGCACTCTAGCATTAGCCTCTTAGAGTGGTAGACCTCCTTGCACATATAAAAGGGCCTCTTAGGATCCAATAACCCACGCTCCTTCTCATTAACTACAAAACTGAGTATCCACTGACAGTAATGTGGCAAACTATGCTGTTGTTCTTTCACATGAATTTATTTGTCCTGTTCCATAACTTGGCCACATAATGCATCTCTTATTTTATGCTAGATGTGTGAGCTATTAAATTATTTCTGCGACTGTGAGCTGAAACACAGAGTGGAAGCCATTGTATCATTCGCAGATACTTACGTCTCAAAGTTGCAGTACAATCAGAAATATAGATATAATGAACTCATGCAAGCCTTGAATATGTCTGCTGCTTTAACAGCTAAGAAGACAAAGGAATTTCGCTCTCCTCCTCAAGAGCAGGTAGATTTCCTTCCTTCCTTTCTTCCATTTTTCCTTTCTAGTACAGTATGATGATGAAATGGAGTAAAGCTTTCAGAAACCTTAAAATACAGTGTCCAGTAAAAAGCAGCAGAACAGGGATCAAAGCAGTCTTTGGATATCTGCCCTTCTGTCTGCAGACCCTTTCAAAACTGCTTCATAGAGTTAGGTAAAGGCAAAGGGACCCCTGACCATTAGGTCCAGTCCTGACCGACTCTGGGGTTGTGGCGCTCATCTCGCTTTATTGGCCGAGGGAGCCGGCGTACAACTTCCGGGTCATGTGGCCAGCATGACTAAGCCACTTCTGGCAAACCAGAGCAGCACACAGAAACGCCGTTTACCTTCCCGCTGGAGCGGTACCTATTTATCTTCTTGCACTTTGACGTGCTTTCAAACTGCTAGGTTGGCAGGAGCAGGGACCGAGCAACGGGAGCTCACCCCATCATGGGGATTCGAACCACTGACCTTCTGATCGGCAAATCCTAGACTCTGTGGTTTAACCCACAGTGAGGACCCCTCAAAACAGCATTAGTCATGGATGGCACCGTGATGGGTGGAAGGGGGAATTGTGAAAGATCAACTCAAGTCCTGTTACACTGCTAAGAGCTCTGCTATGTCCAGTTGCATACAACCCCCCCCCCGAGAATAGCAATACCTGCATATCTTTAAAGTATTCAGTATTTGAGTTAGTTGCTTGTACTTGATCACTGCAGGCTGTAGCATTTTTGTATGCCCCCCACCATTTGATCAAGGATGAGCCTTTCAAAGAAATTCGAAGGGATGCAATGAGACTGTCAGAAATCTAGGAAGGCATTGGACTATATTTTTCAGGCACTCTTGTTGACTCTTAGAACTTCTTCCCTCCAGAGTTATTGGAATAATATTAATGCCATTTATTATATATTATGTATCCAAATAAATAAATAAATACAGTGGACGCTCGGGTTGCAAACGTGAGCCGTGCAGGTTGCACGTTCGCAACCCGCAGTGGCACGTCTGTGCATGCGCGGGTTGTGATTCGGTGCTTCTGTGCATGCACAAAGCGCGATTTAGCGCTTCTGCACATGTGCAACCGCCGAAACCTGAAAGTAACCCGTTCCGGTACTTCCGGGTTTCGGCGGGTCCGTAACTCAAAAAAAAATAAAATCCTGAAGCCTCTGAAACCCAAGGTATGACTGTACTAGACATTAAAAGTATAGAATCAAGAAAAAATGAATGTAAGCAAGCTACAGACATAATCTAAATAAACAGGAACATAAGGGAAATAAAAGAGGTACAGGAAGACAATGGAGAAAGCAATACAATGGTTGAATTTATTAAAGTATGTACGTTTGCCAGCAGACAGTGCCGATTTTCCTCTTTTGTATGCTCTTTGTGACATTGTAGGAGTTGGCTTATTGTGGTCATAGTGTAATGATTATAGCTGTTATTCAAAGATATTTCAGTTTATTGTTATAATTTCAGATTAATATGTTGCTAAACTTTCAACTGGGAGAGGATTGCCCTTGCCCAGAGGAGATTCAGGAAGAGTTATATGAGTTTCACGATGATCTCCTAATCCATTGTGGTAAGCGATTGCCTATTTTGGGTGGAGCATATTATTGCTGAGATTCCGCTTATTGAGAAATATTAATTCCTGCAGTTTTGTTTTGGTTTATTGACTTTTCCTGGCAAACATGATATTGATTAATTAAAACTGAAAACTGCAAAGATAAAAAAGACACCATAAAAGCTAATTAGACTTATCTTCCCAAATGTTCTCTAGAAAAGCAGGAAAACATAAATATTTACACTCAAAAACGTTTTTGGGGCAGCAGAACTTGTATCTGAAAACATTCTCTCTCCTTTACTTCTTCCTTTTAAGTGAATGCCAGCTATTTACTCCCATGGGGGAAATAATCTAATGCAAAGTGCACAGACATACATTGTACCCAAAGTAAGAAGTTGACAAAATATATAGAGGCCCTCTTCTTCCCATTCACCTGCTCTTTATGTGTATTTTAAATAACGTTAGCTGTGAGTTTGTGTCATATTGCTGAATAACTGAAATTGAGAAAGTGGCTTTTTAGGCCATCAAATGAAATGTGTCTTCCAATATAATATTCCTGCTACAAAAGTGTGTCTGTTTTTCTGCAAGCAGCAGGTTCATATTGCAATGGAGCAAGAGAAGAATGGGGGGGGGGGAGGCTACCAGCTCCCATTCTACTCCTCAACCCCCCAGGAGCATATTTTCAGAGGTCACGGGGGTATGGCAGAAGGAAGGGAAGGCAGAAAAACCCATTCTGTGAATGGAATGGGAAGTTAAAGTTCAGAGTTGTATAGCATTACACAGTATGCAAGTCTGTTTAAATTATGAAAGAAAACACGTACTGTATTTTTCGCTCCATAAGGCGCACCTGACCATAAGGTGACCTACTTTTGGGGGGGGATTCCACCCCCCCAATACCTGTTTTGGGGGCTGGGGTGGGGGATGCTTGGGCTTCCCCCACCCCCAGTACCCAAAACAGGTCGGGGGGGAAGCGGTGAGGCTGCGCGCAGCTTCGCCGCTTCTCCCGGAGCTGGCAGGGGAAGCCCGGGTTATACCCCGCCCAACCCCAGGGACCACACATTCGCTCCATAAGACGCACAGACATTTCCCCTTAGATTTTAAGGGGGGGAGTGCGTCTTATGGAGCGAAAAATACTGTATATTCAAGACACACAAATAGTTCAGAAATTCTTTTAAGTTAAGTATTGATGGTGGTCAATAGTATTAAACCATTCATTCAGTGTAGTGCCTAGAAATATACAATGGTACCTCTGTGGTTACATACTTAATTCGTCGCTGCCTCCCGTTGCTGCTGCGCCGCTGGAGCATGATTTCTGTTCTCATCCTGAAGCAAAGTTCTTAACCTGAAGCACTATTTCTGGTTTAGCGGAGTCTGTAACCTGAAGCGTATGTAACCCGAGGTACCACTGTATAAGCAGAGATTATTCAAAACATGCATATTCAGAACACATTTTAGCCAGTCATTATCTTCATTTCTCACCTATCAACCAGTCTTTTACTCACAGCTTGAGCACACACACCCCAAAATGGCAATAATACCTGCCTACATTTCAGATGTGTACAGTTGAAAAGCACTTTTAGCTTACATGAGGAGTATGATATGTCTATGAAGGAGCTGATCCAGTTACCCACCATATCTTCCCCACTTTATATTGTGTGTGTTGCTCTACGTATGAGAGATTCCAGCTGCAGCAACTCCTTTCCTTCTCACTGGTCTACCATGAGTGGAGTACTGCAGTCACAGAAGGACTGTACACATCTAATTGTGTGCATGGGTGGGCCTGTAAGATATGTTTTTTTATTATTATTTAAGCTTGGGTCATCAGTTTAATATCATGGGAATTCTGGCAAAACACAGACTCCACTTCATTTCAAAATGTGTTTATTACCCATTAGGTATTCCATTAGAGGGAGAAGAGGAAGAAGAGGAAGATCTGTCATGGACTGGCAAGCTACGTTCATTGGTATATAAAATAAAAGGACCGCCAAAAACAGAAAAGAGAGAACCTACAGAGGAAGAAGAAAAATATCCCAGTAAGAGCTTGAATTGTTATTCATACTAATTCATTTTATTTAATTTTTAGAGAAGAAAATAATACACCTGGAAGCAGGTGAACAGTGAGCTGTGAGGTATATATGAATGAATATGAGCCAAGAACTTCCAGATTCCAATATTGCCTTAAATTTACACAAGGATAGTATTGATTCATTAATATATGTACTCAAAGTACTGTAGTACCACTAATGATATATGGTATTTGGGGGTGGGGGTGTTAGGATAAGGTTGGTTTAATTTCCTGGCTTGTTCCAAAGCTGCTAATTGTAGTTTCCTCATTCAGAGGAAGTGAATGGTTAATGAGAGAATTTCTGCTTTTATTATGACGCAAGCAAGGAGTGGAATGAAGAGGCTGTGAACATTTGGGGAAAGGCTCATACATATCTTGTCTTGATATGTTATCCTTTGCAGGCATAATGAAATATCAATTAGTTTTTCATTTACAATACATTTTGGTTATATGCGGGTTATCTTTCAAAGCACCAGTGCTATAAACTGTGCTGAATACATCCACCAACTTCCCCCCCTGAGCCTTGGTGAATTCTTTCAGGCACTCATCAATCACTTAGAGCTAATTAGTATGGCATACAGTAATTCCTTCCAATGCTTAATGACCTGCATAATACTGAATGAAAATAAATATAGGTAGAAATGAATGGCAGTCTCTCCCTGGTTGTTCTGCAGGGATGTTTTTTGTCTGAAACATGCAGCTGTTTTTGGGGTAGCTTCACTGGAACTGTGATAATAATGGACCCAATCTATGATAGGCTCTCCAAGCAGGTTTAGATGACAAGATGATAAAAATGCTATACACTGTTGCTTTGTGAGGAATGTCATATCCTTTAATATGGAACGCTAAGGCAATGTTTTGCTGAGAGAGGGTCTTGAACATATCTTTTTAGCATCGTAAGGCTACAACTGACC
This sequence comes from Podarcis melisellensis, assembly GCF_964234715.1. Classification (NCBI taxonomy): domain Eukaryota; kingdom Metazoa; phylum Chordata; class Lepidosauria; order Squamata; family Lacertidae; genus Podarcis; species Podarcis melisellensis. The sequence goes on from NC_138528.1 coordinate 40,432,221, forward strand.
TTTTTTGGTCAGTAAGTTAGACATATAATGCAGATTGTGCAGTCCCCCCCCCAAAAAAAACATTTTTTGAGGGGCTGGGCCCCCTTAATGTCAGGATGTCACGCAACATCATGTTGGGCCCCCTCAATCTTCTGGAGAAGCTGGTGCATCTGATGGAGAGGAATGGTGGGACTTATATTCCAGCCACATTTGGATAGCTACAGATTCACCACTTTCCTCTTCCGTAGACCACTTTTAAAATGTTGGCAAGATTCAGTGTCTGGTGTTTTTGCAATACTACTAATGCATAATTTACAGTTAAGTAAGCTGGGATTCAGAGATAGCTTTGTAAAGGATGCATGGAATTTGATGCTCCGGTGGTTTATCCGGTCAACCATTAAAAATGAAACACAAATATATTTACTTCGGAAGTGTCCATGTGTTCAGGACCTCAGGAATTCTAGGTCACTGATGGCATGAAGCTAGCAATAGCTATTAAGCAGAGTTTGTAAAACATTTTTGGATATGCTGTCTGCAGCCTCCTTTGGTTAGGGATAGCATCACTCTGTATATGTACTTCACTAATCCTCTTCACACAAGCTTATGATATGCCATCTCTTAAAATTCTTTTTATTTTTTAAGCTTGGTGTGGTGTAAAGGCAATATAAAATGCCATACAAAAACATGCTGATTTGAAAGCATATTTGACAGGGACATGCATGGCATAACCATAAATAAAATATTTTTGCTCCTTTGAAATTTATTCTCAAGAGAGGGAACATTATCCAGGACATTATGCCTCACAAAACTGATATTATTATTCATAATGATGAATGACATGAAAAAGCTGACCCCTTCATGATGGGTAGCTTATTTTGATCACATAGACTCTGATTTTAATTTAAGTGTTTGCTTTATTTGCATTAACCAAACAGATTTCAACAGTTTAGCAGGAGGTTTAGTAGTAGTTTGCCATTATGTCTGCATCTGTGGTTCCCAACGTGGGGCACACAGCCCATAGGGTGGCAACTTGATTTTTAAGGGCAGCAATTTGAGAATGAGTTATTAACAGTGAATGGCCTTTTAGGCTTCCTCCACGTGAATAGGAGTTCACTTTTTGAATAATAAGAATTATATGTTGGGGGGATTTTAGGAGTGCTTAGGTGGGGCATGGCCAAAAAAAGTTTGGGAACCACTGGTCTACATTGACAAACAATATAGCTTACAATCAGCTGGCAAACCAGAATCAGAAGCCATGATTTGAAGTGTCTTATGTGTTATCAGAATTGACAAGCCATAGTTTTTGCTAGTACTGAACCAAAATTTAATGTGGGGAGTGAATTCTCTGGCAAATTTTGGAAACTGAGACAAAACTCATCTCCAGCACTGGGAGAGGGGCTGTGGCAGTGTGGTGTAGTGGTTAAGAGCAGTGGACTCGTAATCTGGTGACCTTGGGCTAGTCACACTTCTTTGAAGTCTCTCAGCCCCACTCACCTCACAGAGTGTTTGTTGTGGGGGAGGAAGGGAAAGAAGAATGTTAGCCGCTTTGAGACTCCTTCAGGTAGTGATAAAGCGGGATATCAAATCCAAACTCCTCCTCCTCCACCTCCTCCTTCACCGCCTCTTCTTCTTCTTCTTCTTCTTCTAGCATTCTCCCTCCCCAAAACCCCCTGGAGAGACTTCCTGTTTTGCAGCAAACCCAGCAAGTCGCCCTCTTGGGTGATCCAGCACTCAGGAGGAGTCCCAGATGGAGATTAAGGGGGGTAAGGGGCATACCTCTCCTAAATTTTCAAGTGTATTGAAAGGGCACGACCCACGGTCATCCATTAATGCCTTTTTTTGGTCTGTGAGCAGGGGTGGAAATCCCTGTCTCCCAGACGAAAAGGCGAGGGCACTGGGTACAATGGCTCTGTCGAAGGACAGCTCCCAGCAAGCTACCGTGGTGAGCTGCGGAATACCTTTGAATTCAGAAACAATTGGCAAGCGAAGAGGCACCCCCTTGAAAGGATCCTGATTTATGCTGCAGGAGAAAACCATCTGCTTGGAAAGGTTTTGAAATAATGAAAGACGCTAATTTCTGCTTTGGTTGAGCGGTGGAAGGAGGGGAGGCAATATTTTAAGTTTTGGGGTGTGTGGGGATCTGCGTTATCTACCCTTCCCTAAAGCAATGGAATGTAAAGTTTTCGGGAAGAGTGGACTTTACAGATACCTCTTTGCGATGGATTTCTTTTATAAGTAAGGACTTTGCCTGAAAGAAGATGGAGAGTAATAACCTTGAGGGATTTTGACCACCCCTTGGAACTTCGTATTATGAAATAGAAATAGTAAAGAAGAAAAGATTGGCAACAGCTGGATTGACTGTCTGTTAAGCATTCGGAAGAGAATAAACTGTGGAGTTGGATGTAATGAAACTGAGGATCGGCAGGATGGGCTGCAGGAAGATGTATTGGTTTGCGGGGACGGGGTGTGTGGAGAGGAGATATGGATTTTGTTGAGATTACAACAGCCCGCCCACCCGCTCTCGAAGCTTGAAATTGAAAATAAGAACAGTGAAAGTGTCAGGATGGACCACGATGTATACCATCTTGACGGCTTCTGAGGCTTTCAGACAGAGAAGAAGAGATAGGGATTATGTTTATTTATTTATTAAGGATTTATTAAGGAGCTGGTTGTATGTAAAATTGAGGGTTAAATTTGGCAGAATGAGAAGGGTTGGTGATCCTGAGGGATTGGCAGTGTTGGGAGGTGGAATGTATATTACTTATTTTTTTAAAAAAAAAATTCTAGAGGTTTCATTTTCACCCTCTGCACGCAGCACCAGTGAGGCTGAGTTGTTTATTACTGGAGGCAGATGTCAGACAGCAACGCTTAAGGCCATGTTAGGGAGGAATGTGTGTTTGTTGCCTGGGATGAAGCAAGATCTGTTTTTCTCAGGCAAAGTGTTACCTAAGAGGTATCAGAAGGAAATGTTTTAAAATTTGATGAATGACTATTGTAGATAAAAGAGGATTTACTCTACTCGACTATTTTGAGGACAGGTTATAACAACGCATAAAAGCCATAGCAGAAATTGGTAATTGAACATGTGATGTGTAGGGAGAAGGGATGAACGTATTTTGAAATGATAGTTGGAAAAGTTATTTTATTGGAAGCAGCAAAGGAGGGAGGAAATTAAAAGGGACATGGGGGTGGGGGGAGTTAGCTTTTAAATGTGTATTGAATTTGTATTAATTTGGTGACAATTTGTTAAAAATTACGGAAAATCAATAAAAAAGTAATTGGCAGACAAAAGCCCCTGGAGAGATGCTGTGAGCTTTGGGGACAGGGAAATTGCCTCCACACACACACACCCTGCAAGAAACCATCTCAGAACAATACTATGGAATCATGGTGAGAGCCGCTAGCTAGTAATGGCCAGACCCTTTCTCCCAGCAGTTAATAATAGTATTTTCTGAATAATTTTGGTAGTCATTGATAATTCAACTTTCAGGTTACTGAATTCAAAGAATCCTTTTAAATTATGTCTTTTCAGTGGCTAATAGTTTGCGTTTTCTTTTCTCCTCACTCCCCCTCCATTGCAGCAACTCTGAAGGAGTTAATATCTCAAACTATGGTTCGCTGGGCTCAAGAAGATCAGATCCAAGATCCAGAATTAGTTCGTATTATGTTTAACCTCCTTCGAAGGCAGTATGACAGCATTGGCGAGCTGCTTCAGGCTCTGAGGAAATCCTACACTATAAGTGCTACATCTGTGCAAGACACAATCAACTTATTAGCAGCGCTGGGTCAAATTCGTTCCCTTCTCAGCGTCAGAATGGGAAAAGAAGAAGAATTGCTTATGATTAATGGCCTTGGGTATGAAATAAACATTTTATTTGTATGTTTTAAATAAAAATTAAATATTGAAATTATGGCCCTGGTTATAGTAGTAGCTTAAGCCCACTATAAAACCTAATTTTGTACATATGCTACAATATTGGTTTGGTTCAATTATGAATGAATAAATGAACGTTATATGCACCCATTTTTATCACAATCGCTTTACTTTCCATATGAACATCTATGAACCTGCCTAAACTGAGTTGGTATATTGGTAGAGAAACAGTCTATGTTATTCTTGATAATAACCTTGTAATGTGTGTCATAATCTTGAAATTAGAATACAGTCATATCTTTGTAATTGCTCTTTAATTCTGAACCTTAAAAATGCAGTGCTTTTTCTGTGTGCTTGATAAACACAGATCTTGCAGGAGAAAGAATGACGGTTTTTGTTGAATTTCTTCTTATCCCATTTAGAGATATAATGAACAACAAAGTATTTTATCAGCATCCTAACTTAATGAGAGTCCTGGGTATGCATGAGACCGTTATGGAAGTAATGGTAAATGTGCTTGGAGGAGACAAATCTCAGGTAATTTCACAAGTATTTTTGCTGTGATTGTTATGAAGCATGCCTTCTGTAGCTGGAAGGAACTGCGGGTAAAGAAGACTAGTATATTTATCTTGTGCAGTACAAAGTATGAGCTGTTAGCTCCATGGATGATGGGAGTTGCATAGGCAAGGTTTCTTGCACTAAAGATGGACTATAAAGATCGCACATACAAAAAAGAAGTTGGAAATTGAGAATTAAAATGCTTCAGCCAAGCTGGTTCTAAGCAGCATGCCAATACTATTTATTAGAAAATAGTCCTCTACTGGGAGTACTTGTGGAAAATGCCCCCCCAAATATTTGGAATGCACACATAAGTTTGCATATAAGCCCAAATAATTGAAACCTGCATTCAGTTGCACACATAGGAGTTACAGTGTAATGTGTGTTCAACCTTTTTACTTACTGAGATTTTAACAGGAATATTGTGTTCTCCTGTAGTGTACAAAAGGTGAGAAAAAGATGTGCATGTACTTTAAGCATTACAGTGTTAATGGGAACACAGTGCAGGTGTTGACATATACCTGTTAAAACTGTAATGTGTTAAGAGGTCTCAAAAGTTGCAAAGTAAATGCTCAAAGGAGGAAAATGTGTGAAAATAGTTCCAGAAAATGTGTTAGTTGAGCATTTTAAAGTCCTATCTGTATGTGGGTAATAGTTAAGCGTATGTGCTACTCTTTCCATGAGTTAATAGGATTTTAGAAAAGCTTAATTTTGGGAGGGATTCACCACCCAAAGGCGCACTCCTCCATTGTCTCCTGAGACAGAAGGGGACCAACAAATTATGATGGTTTTGTGAATATTTTTTTCGATTGGCTTTGGGACTTTACCTGTGTTTGTCTATAAGTTTTATTTGTACACCACTTTTTGATCAAGAGATTAAACATTTTCTAATTGAATAAACATTGGACTTCTGAAGCGGTGCAGTGCAATGTTTTATTTCTCTGTATGCATACTCTTGAGCTTTGGAGGTTGGGATGCAGATCTCAGTACATTAAAACCTCTCTTAGTTGTAAATCAGTTGTAAATCAGTGCATATGAATGAGGAAAGGGTTGTATGTTGCTGAGCTTGGCCTGCCTTAAGTGTTGCTGTGATCTGTATCTCATTTTGGTGATGTAAAGAAGGTCTAGCCAACATGGAGCTTTGTACTTTTGTATTTTCTGGTTCAAAAATAATTCCTTATGACTTTGCTGTAGGAAAATCATTTGTCTGAAAAGAGTAGTAACCTCATCATAGTCTTTCTAATATATCTTAAATCTGTGTTGTATGCAGTCCAATTGAGCTTCAAAGTATATGGCTTTTAAGATTATAGGTTGAGTGCCACAAGCACCTGAAATAGGTGCATGCCTATAAAATCATATGGTTTTAATATAAGATACATAATGAAAATGATCGAAAAATATTTTGTCTCATTTACTGAGAAAAGGGTGAGAGTTGACATGGCACAATTTTAATGCAGCCTTCCCCAACCTGGTGCCCTTTCCATGTTTTGGACTGCATCTCCAATCAGTCCCAGTCAGTACTGGTTGAGGCTGATTGGAGTTGTGGTTCAAACATCTGGGGGACAGCAAGTTGGGAAAGGCTTTGTCAATACATTACTGGGAGCACTTGGATGCTATGGTGTAAATATGGGATGGGATCAGGGCCATAGTAGGGGGTGGCAAGGTGGGCCCCCACCAGGGGTGCCGGCAATGCCCCCCCCCCGCAAAATCGTCTAAAAATATGTCCATCAATATAAATATCGATTATTGCCTCATAAGAAATGGTTTTAAATAGAGGGTGAATTGAATGGGTGGAGGAGAGGTGGAAAGAAGAGGTAATTTGTCCATGGCTAGGGGACGCAATCTGGATGGTTCTGCCGGGGTGCAAGATCACCTAGCTATGCCTCTGGATAGGATATAATAAAACAGTTGGATTATGCCAGTAGGAGGTATTTCAACAGCATACCATTTATCAAGATTCAAGCTGCAGAATTCTAATGTTACTCTACTGCTGATATTTTAGGAGAGTGAACGATTATTGTGGCACTCTGCTGTTTGACACTTGAATGGCTGTAAGTTCTTACTCAGGCTGACAAATGTGTATGACAAATGTTTTATGATGACAGAAGACAATTGCTAATGGCTTTGAGTATTGACCCAGACATGCCCTCTATGGTGCAAATGGCTGAGAAATAACATTCTAATGCTTTTACTATTGGACAGAGATTACTGGGCTTGTCTTCTCTTAGCATGATGATGTAGAAATATTTATGAGGGTCTCATCTGCATTGATGATGCATGCGAAACTGCCATTTTATTATAAGGGCCTTTCAGATTAGGGTTGTGCATGCTTTCTGCATAGTAAGTATTGCAGGGGGAAGGATCACAGGGGACGGTTGCTTCTTTTTCTTGGATTGGGCAAACAATTTTTTTTTACCAAGGTAAGTAAAGTGGATCTTTAATATCAGCCTGAGACTTACCGGTACCATGCTTCACTATTTCGGTTTTTGATGATGCAGTAAGGCACAGCACTAATTCTGATGCATCTATTTGCACTTTGCTTAGTTTCTTCATAATTTCCACACAGTGTATGTATATTACAGCAACTAACAACTCAGATGTATATATATTTTTAGTAAAACCTTTTGGCTTCCACCTTCTTCAACTGCTATGATATGCTGTAGCCAGTTCTAGAACACTGAGGATAGAATCTTAAGGTGTTTGGTTTGGAGTAGCTGAGGTATGTCAGTTATTATCCTCCAGACTGACACCATATGGTTTTAAGGTGTCAAGTCTTTAGATGCAGAACCCTTGTTTCAAATCTTCTAGGATCAGATAACTTTTCTATTGCAGTAATAAATAAACCAGAGAGATTGTGATTCTTTGAATTTAAGTGCTTTGCAACTGGTTGTTGAAGTGTTTTTTGTTTGATTGTCGAGACTGTAGATTCATGGTTCCTAAAATGACTCTGTAGGTTAGTTATAGTTACAGGTAGGTAGCTGTGTTGGTCTGCCGTAGTTGAAACAAAAAAAAAAAAAAAATCCTTCCAGTAGCACTTTAGAGACCAACTGAAACAATGTATCTGAAGAAGTGTGCATGCACACGAAAGCTCATACCAACAACATATTTTTCGTTCTGCAAGACGCACGTTTCCCCTCCTAAAAAGTAAGGGGAAATGTGTGTGCGTCTTATGGAGCGAATGCAGGCTCCATGGCTTCAGCGAAAGCAACACGAAGCCTCCGGAGCGCAGCAGGAGTGCTTCGCGTTGCTTTCGCTGAAGCCAGGAGAGCAAGAGGAGGCAGTGCGCACCGACCCCTCTTGCTCTCCTGGCTTCGCTTCGCTGGAGAGGCGCTGTGCAGCTTTCCCTCTCTGCGCAGCACCCCTTCAGCGAAGTGGGAGGAGAAATGGAAGGGGCTCTGCTTCTCCTGCCGCTTTGCTGAATCCTGGGGCCTTACTAAGTTTGTTCTGAAGAGGCAAGGCGTGGCCGCACAGGTGAGGCTGATTGGTAACTCACAGCACCTGGTGGCAAGAGCCAAAGGGAAATGCCATTATATCCCTTCCTGGCTCTTACCACCAGGTGCTGTGAGTTACCAATTGGCCTCACCTGTGCGGCCGCGCCTTGCCTCTTCAGAACAAACTTAGGAAGGCCCCAGTCCTGCAAAGTCCTACTGTTCACAGGGCCTAGTCCTCCACGCACTCCTGACACTATTGTCTCCATTCCAAAGTTCTGAAGCAGGTTTTGCCAGCACTTCATCATCAAGGGGACTCTGCCATATGCACTGGAGATTCCCTTTTTTCTGCAGACTGCATATCATTTATTTATTCATTAGGAAATTGTGCAGAAATTAATGCTTCCTATTATTCGGCACTGTTCTTTTCCCTCCACAGATTGCTTTTCCAAAAATGGTAGCAAGTTGTTGTCGGTTCCTGTGCTATTTTTGTCGAATCAGTCGCCAGAACCAAAAGGCTATGTTTGAGCATCTAAGCTACTTACTTGAAAACAGCAGTGTTGGACTTGGTATGTTGTATAATTTTGATAGTCATTCACCTACATTTGCCATATCACAAGTTTAACTTATGGCCTTTTAGCTTTGGATTGTGCTACGATCTTGGTTTGGCAGTTGTTTTTTATATGCGAATAGTTGAGTTTCATCTAAACTGCATTTAACTACTGCCCTCTGCTGCATACGAATCATAACTGCAAACCAATTATTTTAATTACTGTGCATTATCATGTCTTTGCTACAGCTTCTCCTTCAATGAGGGGTTCCACTCCACTTGATGTAGCAGCTGCCTCAGTAATGGACAATAATGAGCTTGCACTGGCGCTGGAGGAGCCAGACCTTGAGAAAGTAATCACTCACTGTCTTAATTTCTTCTTCTTCTGGTCCCCTTGTTTTGTCGTCAGTCACGCCATGTATTACTTAACAAGGCTTAGTTTTCACTTGACATATATTTTTAACTTTTATTGTATGACTACAGTCCTTTCACTCTTAAGTAGAATAGTAAGCAGAAGGTAAAAATAAAATAAAATAAATCTTGAGTTCTCTCATTTATGAATTGTTCTCAATATATTAAAGATATGAAAGATACTTAAAAAAAAAGTATGGTGGTGCAGAGCCATGGAGCCACATTCCTGATACAGGTGGCATTGCTACATCTTACCAGGACACAGCAGGAGCAGGGCTACCTGGATACACCTGTGCAAGCACTGAGTCTGCTGTATAGCTTCAGCCCCAAACTTGCTGCTGCCCCACCCCATTTTCATCCAGGTAAGATGCAGAGTCAGGAGGGCAACTTGGCTGCTCAGCTTCACCACACTGGCCACTAACATGTGTAAAATAAATAAGCAACTGCCCTACCTAAAAGTGAGCTACTGGGAAGCCTTCGGAAAGTGAAAAGTGTTGGGAGAAGCTTTCATGATCAGAGTGAGGCCAGGCTATGAGCAGGACTGATTGTTACCTCAAGCCCTGATTGTTACCTCAAGCATTTGGTCAGGGACACTAGTGTTTGCGAGTGTCCTTGACTGAATGCTTGAGACATCTATATTTCTGTCATTGTTGATCACCTCTTTGGGGGTGAATACGTCTGGATTCAGTGCCACCCCACTGAAGGACTAGTGTTGCCAGAGCTAATCTTCTCTTGGGCAATATAAAAATACCACAAGTGTTTTTCAGACTTCTTGGTATCGTATCCTCCCCTGCCAATAATCAGTTTTGTGCCAGTTAGAAAAAAATCCATGTATGAAAAATAGTTTCTTTCTGCAAACAGATCCTTTCTTTTCTCAATTCAGAGTGGTAATCGCCAGTAAAATTACCATATTTTTTGCACTATAACACTCACTTTTTTCCTACTAGAAAGTAAGGGGAAATATCTGTGCGTGTTATGGAGGGAATGCCTACGGGTGGCATGCCTATGGATTTCCCTCTAAAAACTACGTGCGTGTTATGGTCGGGTACGTGTTATAGAGCGAAAAATACGGTAACTGTTCCACTCCTTCTACTCTTTCCAAAGATTTGCACATAGATTTTAAAAACTGAATCACCTTGTACTTTTAATTCATTGGAATAAAGCTCCTGTAGATATTACCAGTCTTTGTGTTTGACAGGTTGTAACGTACTTGGCAGGCTGTGGTCTCCAGAGCTGCCCCATGCTTTTAGCAACAGGATATCCTGACATTGGTTGGAATCCAATAGAGGGTGAACGATATCTGTCATTCTTAAGATTTGCTGTTTTTGTTAATGGTAAGTTTAGTTACTGGATTGACAAATATGTAAAAATGCATATTTTACTATGACTGAATCTCATGAGTTGCTATCTCAGGAAAACAAATCACAAGCTTAGTTCAAAATCATAAGCTATTTTAACTGTAGGTTTCGGTTTTGGTCATTTGTTTTTATTCAAATTTTACTTGTTTTATGCAGATTTACGGTTTGAACTATAATTCCCCCTTTTTTTTTCATTTTGGCTTTGTACATTTTTGTCATGCCCTTCAATACTAACATTCCAAGGACAGCCAATGTTATTTAGGATAACAACAACACTGATCTAATGAGTAGCAGCAGATAAAATACACCAATATCCCCACAATATGTTTATTGAAGCATAAAATCCACTCCATCGTACTTTAAAATAACAAAGGTTTTACCCGGTGCTGGAAAGACACCAGGTATGCCTCTATGGGAAGAATATTCCAGATAAGGGCCTCTGCGAGGAATAAACTCCTTTCCCCAGCTGTTACCTGTGCTAAGCCAAATAGCAGAGGCACTAGGAGGAAGGCCTCTGACGATGGCCTCTGATTGTGGTTCCATTATTTGAGGCTGAGGCTTTTCCTAAGATCAGTGCCTTAGTTACCACACAGAACAGCTCATTCAGATTTCCTCTCCAATCTTTCCTACTGAGTTCTATCTCGGAGAACCAAAATTTTGATACCAGAAGAAAATAGCTAAACCAAATCTGAATCAAAGATCTGAAATCTGAATGGTTAATTCTCTACACAAAATTTGGATTTTGGGGTGTGCGTGCGTGCGTGTTCTTTTAAAAATAATGTATAGCCTTCACACAGCATTACTGTTTGGTTTTCTTATTCATGTCAGTAAAATTTGCTTTTTTGTTTTTAGGTGAAAGTGTAGAGGAAAATGCCAGTGTTGTTGTCAAGCTTCTAATTCGGCGTCCCGAATGTTTTGGGCCAGCTCTGAGAGGAGAAGGAGGAAATGGTTTGTTGGCTGCTATGCAAGGAGCAATTAAGATATCTGAGAACCCGGCTCTTGATCTTCCCTCTCAGGGATATAAGAGGGAACTGTACGTGGATATACACAATACTTGACATTATTTTGGAATATGCCATTCAAAGTCTGCCTTGATGATGTGTCAGTTACAATAACATACCATACGGTAGAAAAGGACACTTAGCAATTGCTCTCACTTCTGTAACCATGTAGAAATACTTGGCATAATCAGATGGTAAAACAAAACAATACTCCCTGGATGTTTTGCCTAGAAATCTTGCTTCGCTAGAAGTATGGACATATATCTTTATATAACTGCAATACATAGAGGCACAATTTCTTTCCAGAACTGCTGACCTGACCCTTCCATGAAGTAATTTGGTACTGGATATTATTTCTTAATACTAATGAACATGCACCCATATAATGCTTTGAATCGCTTTGTTTGTTGAATTTGAGATTTCAGAAACAAAGTGTTAGGTATACTTAGGGTTATTATGTACAATGTTAATCCTCCTCACAGTAGACCCATTGGAAACAAGAGACATGACTAATCTAGGGCCAGTAATTTCAGGGGGTGTACTCTGAACAGTCCCTGATCAACTAAGTAAAAGTTAGTCGAAACACAACCCTTACAGATACTTTATTTACATTTATTGTCTCAATATGCTCTTCATCACACTGCGTGCCTCTGAGCCAAAAATGGGAATATAAATAAAACAATAACTCAAATCAGCAGGACTCCAGCTCATTTGTGCAGACTCCTTTATCTACTGTTTGAGCTCAGTAATGCTCCCTGAAGACCAGGGAATCCTCATGCCAGAGTCATGTGAAATGAGCTACTTTGAGAAGGGGTGTTTTAGAGTGAAGGAAGAAGTGGAAGAGAGGGAGGTGCACAACCGTTCCCCAGTTGTTGCTTCTCTGTTCCAAATTAGGAATTCTTCCTGTTAGGGAGCCATTTGCTTTTCTCCATGGGTTTTCAAACACATAGTTATGCTTGTGTTTGTGGAGAGGGGCTGGAGCAGATTAGGAAAGGGAGAGGAAAGAGGAAAGCGCACACCATTCTCCACCCTGAATAGCTTCCTCTCACAGCATTCAATCTTTCTCTGCTGGGATTCCAATACATGCATTTGCATGTAGCATTTAGTCCATCTGGATTCAGGGAGTATATATACCCACTCTAGTTGGCTGCTGTGCATTCCATCCTGGGTGCCAGACAATACACACGCTGCCCACAGGGGAATCGGATGGAGTTCATTCTAGGGTTTGTTTTGGGGTGAAAGCTCGAAAGAAAGAAAAGAAGGCATTTCTATTAGTACCAGCTTGCTTTGGGTTCACACTAGGAGACAGAAAAACAAACCAGCCATTATTCCCTGCTTAGTTGAAGCTGGGTTTTTCTTTTAATTCTTGTTGTTATTGCTATTTTAGTTTCCAGATCACTTTGGATTTTATCCATGCCTGCTTGATTTCTTTTTAACAGTCTTGAAGAAGATGAAGAGGAGGAGGAGGTTGTGCATATGGGCAATGCAATTATGTCTTTCTACTCAGCTCTTATAGATTTGCTTGGGCGTTGTGCACCAGAATTGCATGTAAGTGGGGGGGTTTTTTCTTTGTGCAGAAGCAGCAAAAGGTCACACGGCACACTTCAAGCTCCAAATATTATCAAGCAACCTAAGTCACTTTCTTACATCATTATCATCAGTATAAATAATCTCTGTTTACTAAAATGACAATTTAAACTAAGATAAAACTATCCATTAAAATTTTCAAATGGAAGGCCAGAATAGTATTTTTTTGCTTAGAGGGCTCCCTCCTGCACTGAAATAGTTGTAATCTTATGATACTCTTAAATAAAGTAAAGAGGAACTAGAGTATTATAAGAATATTTAGCCAATTTTATATAGTACTTTATTTATGCAATATTTATATTTATGTAGTACAAGTATTTATTAAAAAGGAAGACTATTTATCCCATAGAATGACCCTTTAAGTAGCAATATTTAAACAGTTCATATATGTAGAAAAAGAGTCCATAGTTTTGCAGTTATTTACATTTTTAAAAGAGAGAGAGAGAAGTTAAAGAGAATATTGCCTCTGTTAATTGAATTTTGTGTAAAAATACAGCTCATCCAAACTGGAAAAGGTGAAGCTATAAGAATACGTTCCATCCTGCGTTCCTTGGTGCCAACTGAAGATTTGGTTGGGATTATAAGCATACCTCTAAAATTGCCAGCAGTAAATAAAGGTAAGGCATTTTTAAAAGTGTTGGGTAAATACCACTCAGTCCATTTCTCTGTATGCCATCTTTCCACAGAATTTGTTTTCAATGCAGCTTACAATGATTAAAAAATAGAATAAGAAATTCAGTATTAAAGACAGTAATGCATAGCAAACCCCCCCCCCCAAAAAAATCTAACTATATCAGTATATCAACTATTTCATTAACAATTCAGACATCTTCAAATATCTCAAGGGCTGTCATATGGAAGAGGGAACAAACTTGTTTTCTCCTGGTCTGGAGAGTAGGACTCAAACCAATGGCTTCAAGTTACAAGAAAGAAGATTCTGAGTAAGCATCAACAAGAACTTTCTGACAGTAAGAGCTGTTGAGCAAGTGGTACAGACTCCTATAAGAAGTGGTGGACCGCCTTGGAGGTTTCTAAGCAGATGTTGGATGCCCATCTGTGATTGATGCTGTACCTGAGATTCCTGCATTGCAGGGGGTTGGACTAGATGACTGCTGGGGTCCCTTCCAACTCTACAATTATATAATTCTATGATCAACCAATCCCCTGCTATTATGCAAGGGGCAGTACTCCATCTTCTATAATCAGCTGCAATAGAACCAGTCCCTACAGAGGAATGCTTCTTTGGCATATATTCAATCTTCTTCGTGGCACCCAAAAAACATGGTGTTTCATGGAAAACCCATTCTGAACCTAAAATTTCTAAACCAAAGGGTAACCTACAGGAAATTCAGAATGGAAAGTCTTCCATCTATCAAAGAAAATCTCCAAAACTACTCACATCTCAAAACTTACTTCTAGGTAACCTCAGCCAATCAGCTAGTCCACTTGGGGCCCCTACTGGAAACCTCCAGAGGCCTAGTTTCTTTCTCTCTGGAATGTGTGGAAAAGATCAGCTGAGGTTCTGACTTTCAGAAAATCCAGTATAGTGGATTTCATGTTTATGGCAAGGGTTCTAGCTCTGGGCATCTGAGTGGTGCATAACACTCCGTTTGCAAAGCACCATGCCCATCATCTCCAATGGGCTCTATTGCCTACCAGAAAGATTGCATCGAGCAACACACCTGCACATCAAACTGCCCCACCACCTCTGCCAAGCCTTGAGATAATGGGCAGTGATCCAGCCTGTAGAGGGCTCTCCTTTTTGTGATCATCCGAGAACAATGATCACCTTAGATGCCAGGCTCACAGGGTGGGAAGCTCACTGTGGAGAGCTAAACATCCAGGGCCTATGGTCTCCCACCAAAGTGTCAATGAGCATCAATTGGCTCGAGCTCTTAACAGCTCCCTTGCCCTACAACACTTTGCTCCTCATCTCCAACTCAGCAACATCCTAATCTGCATGGATTCCACCACAGCAATACCCAACATCAGCAAACAAGGAGGTACCCAGTTTTGGCAGCTTCAGGCAGAAGCATCCCTCTTCCTCAGCTGGGCAGAACACAGCATCCAGTCAGTCACAGCCAAGCACATCTCCAATCTCCTAAACATGCAAACAGACTGACTAAGCCTCAGGAAAATGGACCAAGTGGAACAGCAACTGTATCTGGCAGTTTTTCAACAGCTTCTGTCAAAGTTTGACCAATGCCAGGTGTACCTCTTTGCCTCAGACAGGAATCATAACCTCCCAGATTCCAGTCACCATCAGTGAAGACATGGGATGCCCTCTTCTCACTATAGCCACCAGGTCTTCTCTATGCTTTCACTTCACTTCCCATCATTCCAACGGTCCATTGAAAGATCAGGGAAGAGCATGTGAGAATCCTCCTTTTCACACCATTCTGGCCTCGCAGACCTTGGTTCCCTCAGATATGCCACCTGTCAGTCTCCCTTCTGTGGCACTTTCCTCACACACCAGATCTCTATCAGGGCCCAATTCTTCATCTGGATCCCAGGTGGCTCCAGCTGACTGTGTGGCGTTTGAACGGTGGCACCTAACCAAGCTGGACTTACCTGCAGATGTCATTGATACACTCCAGAGCAATCAGGGCTCAATACTTTCATGCAAGGGGCGGGGAGAACTTACCAACCATTTTCTCCTCCTCCCATGGTGTCTCACAGACTCCCACCCTGTTTCTTAAAATTTGAAGTCCTGCACCACTTCCAAAGTAATTCAGATTGCTGTGTCCTGTTGTATTTTAAAGGTTTTACAATATGACCATGAAAACCAGCAGACCTGGGATACTTTGATTTGAGTATGTGAATAGTCATATAAAGCTAAAATTGTATGAACAGTAACGTAATTGGATTTCTTTTCAGATGGAACTGTTACAGAACCAGACATGTCTGCAAGTTTCTGCCCTGACCATAAGGCACCCATGGTACTTTTTCTAGATCGTGTCTATGGTATAAAGGACCAAAGCTTCCTTCTCCACCTCCTGGAAGTTGGATTTTTACCAGATTTAAGAGCATGTGCCTCATTGGATACAGTGAGTATTTTGTTACTACCTTAATCTACAACTGTACTCATAGTGATGCATAATGTAAAATTTTGTTGTTCATTGGCGTTATAAAATACAGCCAACAAACAAACAAAAAACTAAATCTTAAAGTTTTATGTTCTTAGCTCTCATTTGATGATGCTACAATCAAGACTGGTGCCATAAATTCACAAATTCCTGTGTGTTCTTATAAAATATTTTCACCTCATGGGAAATGAGGGAGAATGCAACCAAGCATTCAACAAAACAAAACCTCTTCTTAGTTGTTTTCTGTAGGATAAAACATTTCTGCATATGGAATTGAAAAACAATCACAGCTTAACTGTTGTTACCTGAGCGAAACCCAGAAAATTTATTCTTCTATTAAATCTACAACAGGCCAGTGCAGACAAAATATTAAACGTGGTCAAGGAATCATAAACCAGGCTGATGACTACATGCTTCTTCATTGCTCAAGCAGAAATTCTGCCCAGTGTCATTAAGCATGGTTTCATCTTAGACCTACATCCAAACTAAGCATGGTTCATGCTAACAAGGATTTACAACCAGAGTCAGATCTTGGGTTAGGAGTGATACTGTGTAAATGGAAATATAAGACTTAATATATTCAGAGTTAGAGACTTGGCAGGTACGGAAGATGTAATATATAAAAATATAGAAGAGTATATAAATACTAGAACTATCTCTGTTGATGTAGGGATATGTAAAGTTTTAGGCCACACGGAGAATTTTGTGAGGTAGAATAGAAAATGAAATGATTCACTCTTCATGAATGAAGAGTGTAGTTTTAGTTCTAATGACACACTTATGCCCCATCAAGATGAATACAAACTTCTAGACATGTACTGTTGCCTTCCAGATGCTTGAAAACCCTCTTTTTTCAGTCTAGGCAGGTTGGAATGACTGGAGTTTTATCCAGCCCTTGGACTGCTGCTATATATACATTGACCAAGCAGTAATATGTATACATTATATGTCCTTTATGCAGGTTTCTTTGAGTACTACAGAGACAGCTCTTGCTCTAAATAGATATATTTGTACAGCTGTGTTTCCATTACTCACACGGTGCGCTTCTCTCTTTTCGGGGACTGAGCATTATGTCTCTCTGATTGATTCCACACTTCATACCATGTATCGACTATCCAAAGGACGCTCTCTTACCAAAGCACAGAGAGACACCATTGAAGAATGTTTGCTTGCTATTTGCCAGTAAGTATGTATAAATATTTTTTTCTGTTTCATATAAACACGCTGCCTTTAGAATATAACTTATTGTATATCTGTTGACTCTGGCTCCACACAGGTTTTAGTGCTATAACAGGTTTATTAACAGAGTTATATTCACCTCTCTGGCTGGTCTCTAAATTACATGCAGCAAAAATCTCAGGTGAAGAGAGCAAGCAACGAGGCTGGGTGTACACAAGGAAATAATACACTATTAATTCATTGTGCTTGACTACAACACAACATATCAAGTGTGTTACAGATAATCGATTCTGATCCTCAAATGAGAACTTCACATTATATCATGTACAAAAATTATATATTTATCTATTTGCAGGAAGGGTTACTTGGGAATTCATTTGCTACTGCAGCTGTGTAACAAAGTGATCTGGGAAGCTTGTCAGAAGGGAGGCCTTTCTCAATAGAATCCTAGATAGGCAGGAGAATACAGCCTCCTTGGCAATTAGATGCCAGTTGTCTAGAAGGCAGTTAGCCCTCTCTAAAGGAGAGAAAGTCAGAAATAAATGGATGTAAACATGCAATTTCTTACCTGCCTTTCACCATAAGGTCCTGTGTCAGGTTGCAGGTTAAATAAAGGGATGGGTTTTTATTATTTATTTATTTATTTATTTAACAAAATTACATGCCACTTGATTGTAAATAGAACCTCTGAGGAGGAGTTGTTGTTTTTTAAGTTGAATCCCTGGTGTGCCTCTTTATTGGCCTGACAGTTTTCTGCCAAAGGACAAGGTGGCACCTCTCCCTTTTCCACGTGCAGAAGCTGCCTAGAGTGGCAGTTGAATCTTGGCCGCCCCTGCTGCCCAAGCATTTACCCCCTGAGGTGGTTGTGCTGCTCTGCCTAATGGTAGGAGCCAGTCCCATTACTAGAGATTCCTTCCCCATAGTTCTCCTCTACAACACCTTACCCTTAACTCTGCTTACATGGGTGTTCCCAGGTCAATGTGATAAATGAATGAGTGGGGGCATCAAACCCACCAGGAAGAAATTGGGCACGTTTTCAATCTTGTTCCAGTATTAGAGGACCCTCCTAAGTCATAGCAGTGATATAATCTGTCATGCTTCCCATTTACCTTCTGGATCAGCCCAAAGACCCATCTAGTCTAGCATTCCGCTCTCACAGTGACAAATTAGATACATATGGGAAGTCTCTTTCTGAAACTTTTCTTGAGGGGGAAATCCCCCAGTAACTTAGAGTTTGTTACACACGCAAGATTGTTACACTGCTCACTACTACACTAAATTCAGTTAATTAGGATCATATTATAATTTGCTTCTTTCATATGGTCAAATACAGGCCAGTTTAGAGGTGGGTATAGAACTTTCCTTCTCTATTTTTCTTGTCATGAGACACAATTAGAATCAGAATTTTTCTGCTTATGCGATTGCTTCAATGGAATATTGCCCCGCCTTTAAGAATGTTTCCATTGAACATAACTGAGTAGATCCTAATCACTCTGCTGTTTTCCTTTTAGGTAATCTGTTTTACAGAACACTTGCACTGTTTGTCTCGCATTCCAGTCATTTGTGTAATTGCCTTGCAGCTTCATCAACATGTACACATTACTAATTATGAGTTTCTTTTTTAATTCTAGTCATTTACGGCCTTCTATGCTACAGCAGCTATTACGACGGCTGGTTTTTGATGTACCCTTACTTAATGAATATTGTAAAATGTCACTTAAGGTAAATCCTTCTCTTTCTACTAAGGATATTACATCTTTCAGTAGTATGAGAGATTTCTTTCTTTTAATTTCAAAAACAGTTTGGAAGGCTGACTGAGCGCACATCTTCAAGAATAAAGGCCTTCTTATTAGTCAAAGATAATTTAAAGCGCAATTGCTTTAAAACAGAAGATTTGCCATTACATTATAAACAAAGCTGCTAAGAGTTTTCTATTTAAAAAGGAGTGAAAACTGTTGTGATAGTTTTCTTTAATGTATTATTTTTTCTGTCATTCACAGCTGCTAACAAATCACTATGAGCAATGTTGGAAATATTATTGCTTGCCTTCTGGATGGGGAAATTATGGAATTGCAGCTGAAGAAGAATTACATTTATCTGAAAAACTTTTCTGGGGAATATTTGATTCCCTCTCTCATAAGGTAAAGGTCCAGAGTAATATTTGCAAGAGACACTACAATGCACACCTGTGCTTCTGTACACAGCACAAATCGCTTGCTTCCACTAAATGCTATAAAGATGCACCTAGTGAAAGGAAAATGCCCTACTTAATCACTAAGAGCTCTGTTCAGACTAACATACCAATTGATTCAATAGAAAAACAGACCTTGGGACTTTTTTTACATTATCAAATAAACTGACAAAACTTCTTTAGTCTTAAAAAAATCAGCTATGAACAAAGCCTTCAAACAATTGATTTAAACAATATATAAATGTAGTTTGGTTTTCTACTAGGTGCCTGAATTAAAAAATAAATAAATCTTCATTTATCAGCATCTACTAATGCTGCTTCTTTATGGCTGTGTTGCCTTAACTAATATTTTGCATGTTTTTCTATTGGACTTTCCAACCAGTTCCTATCTCTCCTGCAGAAGTATGATCCGGAGCTTTTCCGAATGGCCTTGCCTTGTTTAAGTGCAATAGCTGGGGCTTTGCCACCAGATTATTTAGACACCCGAATTACCTCAGTTTTAGAAAAACAGACTTCAGTGGATGCTGAAGGGAACTTTGATCCCAAACCTATCAACACAGTGAAGTAAGTCATAAGTGCCTCACTCATAATGCACTAATCAATCTGGGATTCTTTTTCCAGCCTAGCAGGGGCCTTGCTATCTCTTTAACACAAGGGCTAGAGAGCCTGTGGCTAAAGGGTTGCAGTATTTATCCTGCAGGCCCTGGCCTAATTTCATGAAGCCTGGAGGGAGAAAAGTATGGTTGGGAGGGAAAAGATTGAAGGGTAGAATGTGAAATGGATCAAGTGATGGAAAGAGTGAGTGGCGAAAGACCAATGCAAGCAATCAGTTCAGACCTCTTGCAAGAGCAGTCTGTTCCCAGCAGCCCAGTGGAAATGGAGGAAAAGTGAAGGTGAGTAAAAGAGAATGAGGCATACACGACAGTATAAAGCTGTAACGACTCCTTGCTTCTCCGGCCCCTTATTATAAGTCAACCAGGTGCATCATTGCAATTATTTGGTTGGCTAGTGCATGTAAACAGAATCATGATGAGAAAACATAGGTCCTTGAGAATATGTTAACAACGTAATCTAGGCCTTTTACCACTGTCATCATTATCCAGATAATTTTTTTAAATATTTATTCATGGAAATTGATGTACCGTATTTTTCATCCCATAGGCGCTCCGTCCCATAGGACGCACCTAGTTTTTTTGGGGGGGAAATAAAGGAAAAAAAATTTTCCTTTATTTCCCCCCAAAAAAAAACCAGGTCGGGGAACAGCGGGATGGCGGTGCTGCGCCTCCCCGCTGTCCCCCAAGCTTGTGGGGCTGGCCGATGTCTGCCTGAAGCGCGGGGCGCTCTGCTTCAGCGTGCCCCGCGCGCCGGGTGGCAGGCTGCTATCCGCAGCGTGGGGAGCCCTGCAGGAACTCCCGCAGGGCTCCCCACGCTGCGAATGTCTGCCCGGCGCGCGGGGCGCTCTGCTTCAGGGTGCACTGCGCACCGGGCGGCAGGCTGCTATCCGCAGCCTAGGGAGCCCTGCTGATAGCTTCTTGAAGCCTGGAGAGCGAGAGGAGTCAGTGCGCACCGACCCCTCTCGCTCTCCAAGCTTCAGCGAAAGCCTGTATTCGCCCCATAGGACGCACACAGATTTCCCCTTCATTTTTTGAGGGGGGAAAAGTGCGTCCTATAGGGCGAAAAATACGGTAAATAGGTATATCCATATATGCCTAATTGGAGCAAATTATAAATTTTATTGCTCTTTTGTGTTTCCAGTTTTACACTTCCTGAAAAGTTGGAGTATATTGTCAACAAGTACGCTGAACATACACATGACAAATGGGCCTGTGACAAGGTATGGATTATTATAAATCTGACAATTGTCAAAGAAGGACAATGAGAGTTGAATGTTAGAAATCTGTCCAATTTATCTCCCTGACAGATTTGCCTTTCAGACACCTAGACTGTTATACCAGAGCAGCACTGTCTAGTAATGCTTCTCTCTCTCTCTCTCTCTCTCTCTCTCTCTCTCTCTCTCTCTCTCTCTCTCTTCTCTTTTCTCTTTTCTCTCAAAATACCTGGGGATCTTCTGGCAGCTTCTGAATGCAATAAAGTGCTGTGGTTCTTGCAATTTCCTCATAAATTGACTCAACCTGAAATAGTCTGTGTCCTTAGCAATACCTTAACTTTTAACTAGTAGTGGGAAATCATAACATTTTAGCTTGTTTACACACATGGAAATGTGCAGATAATAATACTATGTGAACTGGAAGTATATGTATTGGGATGTGGGTGGCGCTGTGGTCTAAACCACTTGAGCCCCTTGGGCTTGCCGATCAGAATGTTGGCGGTTTGAATCCCCGCGGCAGAGTGAGCTCCCGTTGCTCTGTCCCAGCTCCTGCCAACCTAGCAGTTCGAAAGCACGCCAGTGCAAGTAGATAAATACACTAGGTACCACTGTGATGGGAAGGTAAACAGCCTTTCCGTGCGCTCTGGTTTCCATCGCAGTGTTCTGTTGCTCCAGAAGCGGTTTAGTCATGCTGGCCACATGACATGGAAAGCTGTCTGTGGACAAACGCTGGCTCCCTGCGCCTGAAAGCGAGATGAACACTACAATCCCATAGTCACCTTTGACTGGACTTAACCGTCCAGGAGTCTTTTACCTTTACCTAAATGTATCTACACAATGACACAGAACCCAGCAGCTCCAGAAATCATGTTCTCCCTAAAAGAGGGCACGTGTTGTGGTGAGACCTGGAGTTTGACCTCCTGGTTGTGGGCGGGTCTGTTAGATAGCCACAACGCCCGAGTGGCGGGTCCCTCATTGCTGGGTGTAATCTGGCCAATGGGGTGCAGTCTAAAGAGTTGGAGGGACCTATTTAATCTCTTGCACATGACCCAGAGATTCTCTTTCAGTTCGTGCAAACGGAACACCCACCTACCTCTCCCTATATTTAGGGCATTTTGCGATTGACCTTTCTATGCCGACGTGTGTCGTCTGTCATTGGGACAGGGGCACGGCAGGAATTTTCCCCACTTGGCTGATTGGCAGTTGCCATTTGGGTTTCACCTGCCGCGTAGCAAATCGTCACAACTTGCATATAGGCACTGGTTCATGTGATAGGGATGGGAGAACAGCCTCACCATCCCTATGTGAATGGTATTCTGTTAAAGGAATCCAGGGACTTGACTTGGTTTGGTCAACCCATGAGAGGGGGTTGTGCCCGTGCCTGAGTCCAGGGGAGCATCTGGGGAGTGAACAGAGTCTGCTCCCAGGCATTTCACCTTTTTCAGGTGTTCACCCTTGGCTGACCTATGATAGAGCTCTGGGTCAGCGCTACCTGCAACGGTGTAGGGAGCTAGTCGAACCAGAACCTATGCTACCATTCACTTTTCTGTAATCAATAAAGTTGTGGCCTAAATTCTGCCAAAAACAAAAACAAAAATTTGAGTCATGTGTGTATTTATTTAGGGGGGAGGTCTCTGGGTCTGAACACGCAAAGCACAAAATTGCAGAAATCCTCTGTGTTTATGTTCTTCCCGTTCACATGAAAATATTTCTCCAATCTTATCAGGCGTATGATTTAGACAATAATTTTGTGGAGATTTTCTTTCTATTTCATTTTTGTGGTGGATCTGTTTCTTCATTCTGTGTATGGTGGGAATGGAGCTATCTCCAAAAAAACTGGGATACATGTGCAGTTGTGCCAAAATATTCACTCAAAGCACAGTGTTAATAGCTTCATTTTGTATTTAGCATCCGGAAAACCAGGCAGTATCATATTTGGATCTGAACATGGAGTTTTGGTTCTTGCCTCTTGCCATTTTCTAAGCTACTTCATTTAGTCCTTTTTCTTTTTTTAAAAAAAGCAATTTGTTATAGTGGCCATCCCAGATAATTTGTTCCATCAGCTAATCACGTGTTGTGTGAATTATGTGTCTGTTTCAGAATAATTGTGGGTGGAAGTATGCATCTTCACTCGATGAAAATGTGAAGACACATCCTTTAATGAGGCCTTTTAAAACACTGACTGAAAAGGTAATAAAGGAAAGATCAAACTGCATTATTTAATGAAACAACAGATTTTGTGTGCATGTTTTGTTTGCATGTTTCATTAATACGTGAATATCACCGATGCTGCAAGGTGCATCTTTTTAATAAGCATTAAAATATGACAAGATTTAAATCCAAATCATGTTAAGTTTAGCTTTCCAAATTATATACAGTGAGATGACCTTTGTACAATACTCCAGTTTAGACTTATTCTAGGTGAAATGTTACAGAATTTGTATATATCTTTTTTTAAGGAAAAGGAAATCTATCGATGGCCTGCCAGAGAATCTCTTAAAACCATGTTAGCAATGGGATGGAGCCTAGAAAGGACAAAAGATGGAGATTCAATGGTACAACAACGTGAAAGCGAAAAGCTCCGTAGCATATCACAGTCCAGCCAAGTAAGGCAGAACTTTCTTATAAAAAAAGACTAGAGAAAAATATGAGTGCATTTTTCTCCCTGCAAACTAATGCTATTTCTGTTTTGCTATTTTTATTTTTTTATTTTTTAAAAGCACCTTTGTAGAAATATTGGTGTGGTGAACCAATCCTGTGAAATGTGTTAAGAATATTGCTTGCCACACTCTGAGATGGAGAGCATGTTGGAACATTCGCAATAGCAATTCCCCATGGCAAATTGTTCCAGTTGCCAATTTATTGTGACTTTTTCATATCTAATGATCAGGTGACTCAGCCCTTATTTGTGAGGAAAGTTTTTTTTAACACAATACAGTTTTTAATAGAATGCTATTTTCCCTCCCACTTGCTCCACAGGGAGGAATATGCAAACTAGATAGATCTTACCTTGCTGCGGGAGGACAGAACCCCTAGCTTTCTTCCTGCCTTGCTCCCATGCAGGTTGGGTGACAGCTGTACGCTGTCAACTACACTAGGCAGTCCGACCCCATGATATTGCACAAGAATCTGTGGACTTAGCACTCACACCTGTAGAACATGGCTCCACAAAGACACATCTTTCTGGTGCAGGGGTGTAAATTTGAGTTCATCATACTCCTTTCCACTTCATAGGTCTTGTGTGTCAGCAGTTGTATAGGCCCTCAGCAAGCCTCTCTTTCACTGTAGTGGCAGGGATTTAGCTTGTCAGGGTCTGAAGAAACATGGCTCCTTCCAGGCTTCCATGCCACCTTCCACCCTGTTCTAGAGAATTTCCCAACACTCTGGAGCTGATTTTTAGGGGATGGTGGGGACTGCAGGATATTGGCAAAAATCTGCTCTCCTGCTGCATTCAACGATGCTTCCACGGGATCAAAAGCCTTTCCACGAGTACTATGGTACTAACTGAATTTCACCCTAATTTAAGTTTTTAATAACACTTAGCATCGGGCATTTTGCATCCTTAAAATAACTTCATTCAATATAGATTGACATGTAAAGAATCTAAATATGCAAAAAAAAACCAACAACCACTAATTCTTCCTTTTAATAATAGGGAAATGGATACAACCCAGCACCACTTGATCTTTCAAATGTTGTACTCTCCAGAGAAATCCAGGTTTGTATAAGGCTATTCAAAAATGTAGGAAAACACCTATTCATACTTAAATAAGAGCAGAAAGGGCCAACAAGAGAGTGTCCTTATGTTCAAAAGTACTGTGCTCTAGCCACAGAACAGAAAGTATCATAACCATAAGGCATTTCAAACAAACCACATCCAACATAAATAGGTCCTCATTTTCCTAGGACCTGCACCATAAAGGGCATCCTTTATGGTATTATCTGCCCTGACTCCCATCTATGTAACAAAGCATTGGGAGACCGAAATAGCCTTTCCCTAAGCAGATGCCCTCATTAGGTATTCCCCCTTCCCAGCTTAACACTTACTATAAATGATATATTTAAATACTATAATATATATTTCTGAAAAATTGTATTTCTTTTGATTTTGGATTATTCCTTCTTGATTTGGTGGTGATACAGGGAATGGTTGAAGTGGTAGCAGAAAACTATCATAACATTTGGGCTAAAAAGAAGAAAACTGAATTGGAAAGTAAAGGTAAGACTGAAATGTTTTGTGTGAAACCTGATATTCAGTAGGGGAATATCTGAAAATACAGATGACATGATAAGAATAGCCTTAGGCTGCAATCCTAAACCCACTTACTTGGGAGTAAAATCAATGGAATTCAATGGGACTTACCTCTAAGTAGATGAAATGACGATCACAGCCTTAGTTTGTCTGTCAATTCCTATTGTAAATATTAACACTTCTCTCATCTTACCATAGGTGGAGGTAGTCATCCTTTATTAGTACCTTATGACACGTTGACAGCCAAAGAAAAGTCTCGGGATAGGGAGAAAGCACAAGAACTGTTTAAATTTCTTCTAGTGAATGGCATTGTCATATCCAGGCAAGTTGTATATCACTGTGTAAATAACTTGTGTTGCCCAAGTTTTTTGTTTTATTTCTCTTGCTTTGAACATAGCCAAATAAACCTTTTCCCAATGAGCTTTGGCCCACTTGACCTTGTTGGCTACTCATGTATACTCTTCCTTCATGGTTGAACCTTTCTTCCATGCCCTTAAATCTCGGCTCATCTGTAAGCTCCTTATGAAGCCATACCATATACTTTAGATGCCTCCCACTTTTCTTACTTGTTGGAATTGTCTGCATTTGTGCCTTCAATATTTCACCTTTAAGAAACTCCCATCCATCCTGAATCCCCTTCGCTTTGAGTATTTTTGACCATGGGGCCTTTCCCAGTAGTTCTTTCAGCTTTTTCAAAATTGGCCTTCTTGGCATCTCCAGCTACACTCAGCTTCCCCTTGCCTCCATATCATGAAACCCAAAAGGGTGTGATTACTTCCTCCCAAGGTTCCCAGTACTGTCGATCAGTTCCTCCCTGTTGGTGAGATTGTGGCTAGATTCATCTTATGCTCTGTCATTGAGAGACAGATGCAAATTGACATCTGGTCTGAGCTCCATACGTTGGGAAGAAATTGTTGGGTGAAGAGGCTCTGAGTTATATATTGAAAGGTAAGAAGAAGGTCATGCCTTCTGGATCCAGTAATGAAACAGCAAAATTTGTTTTAATGATACCATCCATATCAAATTAGTCATTCCTTACAATCCGGTTTCAGAGACCTTGATATTTGGTCCAGTTTTCCTTCCCGGGGGTAGTCCAAATTTCAGTCTAGAGAGCAGCAGCCTAGTTCAGGATTCCCAGATGTTATACCATCCAGAGGAGGAATGCAGCAAAATCAATTTTGATTCTCCATAGCCACCATTGGGGATGCGGGTTGCTTCATGTTGCTACCAGATGAGAAGCAAGCAAATTTCCTCACTGGGTGAAGAATTATGTTAAAGATACTGGATAGAATTTCAAACCCTTCTGCCAAGTCACTTCACATGATAATCAGAAATCCAGAGAAACAGGAATTGATGCAAGCGGCCATAGGTCATCTTCTTCAGATAGCTGCAGTCAAGCAAGTAACCTCAGAACAGAGGTTTTCAGGTGTTTATTGTTCCAAAGAAAAGGGGCACTTGGCAGGTGATATTGGATTTGAAATTCTTGAACAAGTTTGTAACATACTGAATTTTTTGTATGGAAACGTTGATCTTCCTTGGGGAGGCATAACTAGCTGGCTTCAGCAGATTTCACCAAGGTCTATCTCCATGTGCCAATCTACCCAGAGCATTGACAGTTTCTCAGCTTTGCCTATGCAGGTCAACATTTTCAGTTCAACATTTTAGGGCCCCCTCAAAAATACATTTATGGTAAATGAATGGTACTCTTTTCCCACTTAGAAGCTACAACCCTAAAAAATGGGCAATTTCAAATAATGTTTCAAAAGTAACATGTACAATATGATAAGGTAGCTCACTTTGAAGTCATTAATATTAAGCAAACATGCTTCTTTATACTAGAGGCTTAAGTGGCATGGAGATGGACGCTTCATCCATGGAAAAGAGGTTTGCCTATAAATTTCTGAAGAAGATTCTCAAATACGTTGACTCTGCTCAAGAATTCATCGCACATTTAGGTAAGTTTCTGTAGGCTACTAATCAGAAAGGCAGATTTTACCCTAATTCAGTTACATTCCCTATTGTTGTCATTTCCTTGTGAAGTGGCATGGACTGTGCAGGGCTTTGATCCTTACTTGCTGTGCAGAAGTGTTTGCAGGATTGCTTGACCTTGCAGATTGAGCATCCACAAGCAGCCTCTGTCTGCCCCATCTTCCTGAGCCCACCACCCAACATGTATCTGCGCAAGAGAAAGGGAGAGTAGTGGCGGCCATGACAGGCACCCTTAATTTAGCTTTCCCTTTGAGGAAACATGCATTGTCCAGAGTGAATGTCATGCAGAAAATGCCAGTTCCACCCACATGGTGCTTTTTTCTCAAAGGAATAGCGCGCAAACTGTTAATGTAGAGTCCCCAGTGAGAAAAGATCACCCTGTGCTCTTTCCAACAGAAGAAAGGGTCCTCAGCACTAGTTTCCCTACAGAATGCTCCTCCCAGGAGGGGCAAGGGTGCTTGGAGCTTTTTCAACTGCTGCCTCTACTTCCCCATCTTCTGCCTCAGGAGGGAAGAGAGAAGCTTTGATGGTGGGTGAAGATGCTGGCCAAGCATCTTCAAGGGAATTATGTGCACACGAGCTTTGTGGTCTTTTGTGTTCACACATGTCTTTCAAGAAAGAAAAAAGGGATGCTCACTTACCCTTAAATTCACATTTAAGAAGCTCCTTTCAAAGCAATGTTGAATAGTGTGAAGAACAGGAGGGTGAAGTTAGGCATGCTACTGATTCCTCATTTGAGTTAGTATGGCCACCCAAGTGCAATTTTTATTTTTGAAATTTGTATACCATACTTTATCAATTGATTCCAGAGTGCTTTACAACATTAAAACAACAAAATTCAGTAAGAAGTATAAAATTAAGAGAAGGTTATAAAAACAGCAGAATAATGATGATGATGATGATGATGATGATGATGATGATGATGATGATGGGCCTGTGGTCATGTGAGAGGATTTACCCAATCCACTGTCCCCAGCATCCCACTTCTAAATCTACGCTGCAGGTGATCCAATAGTTCTTTTTCCCAAACCTGTAACTTATGGGCCATATCTCACCCTAAAAAGAGGCACCCTAATACTCTCCCAAAATCTGTCATTAAAAAATATCTCTTGGGTTTGTTCTTGCCTGTTCCAGTGATTCCCTCACTGTGATTGCATGATGCAAAAAAGTTATTTGTGCTTCACATAAATGAAGCAGCAGTTAAATGAAAAACTATTTCAGAAAAGGAAAAAAACTCATTTTTGGGGGGAAGCTTCAAAAATAGGAGTTGAGCACACACAGATGGACTTTCTCACTTCATCTTCAGCGTCCACAAGATCTTAAGCAACTTTATCATTTATCACGTTTGCCTAAATGGAGATAATCACTGAACAGGAGCACATAGTTGGCTCTTCTGTTCCTCTGTAGATCATATGGTTGGTGCTTCTGAAATTTTGACCTCATGTATTTCAAAAGCCCATGGAAGATGTAAATTGATATTTTTGCCTAGTGTTATTTACCATTTTATTGTTTCTCTCCAGAAGCTATTGTCACCAGTGGAAAAACTGAGAAATCACCACATGACCAAGAAATTAAGTTCTTTGCCAAAGTGAGTTGTTACATTAAAAAAACAAATGAACTACTTTAACTTTCACAGTAATGCAAGAATATAGTATGTATTAATGTTAAGATTTTGTAAAGAAACCCAAATAAATTGGTATTGAAAATTAGTTAGTGCTTTAAGGCTCCCTCTCCCTCTCCCTCTCCCTCTCTCCCTCTCTCCCTCTCCCTCTCTCTCTCTCTCTCTCTCTCTCTCTCTCTCTCTCTCTCTCTCTCAATGTAGGGCTGCCATCATGCAGCCCGCATTGGAAGATTTGTAGTGCCTCATCACAGTCTTGGATTTAGATGATGTTGAGGCAGGGTTGGAGGGCAAAGTGAAGGCAGGTTATACAACAGCAGTGGCCATGGCATGGGAGCAAGAATGAAGGGACACCAAGAGGGGAATAGTGGTGGTTTAAAACAATGGTGGAAGTTTAAGTAAAGCAGCGATGGAGGGACACATGTACCTCCAATGACAGTGTAAGATCCACGAGTACCCTCAAGCAGCTCACCTTCTTCTTCAAGGAGAGTGAAACCTCATCCAAAATAGGTTGCGTTCTATTCATTCAGACTGAAGAACCACCCCGGTTGCAGTCTAATTTCTGTGAGAGAGAATTTTCATTTTGTCTAGGATTAAAACCTCACTAAACACTGAGAAAGATGGTGGGTAGATAAGGAACAGGAAGTGGAGAGGTATGAAGGAAGGGTGTAAAGTAAGATATGGACTGAAAAAAGAATGAATGCCATCATGGGAATTAGTTAATTAACAAGTTAAAAGTTAAAGGAATTGCTAACTGGTTAAATTTTTCAACTGTAAACTTCACTTTAAAAAAAGTTAACTTTATCCTTTTTACAAGTTAAATCTAAAACTTTGTATCTGAATTCCCTAGGTTCTGCTTCCACTAGTTGACCAGTATTTTACCAACCATTGCCTGTATTTCCTCTCCTCCCCAACTAAGCCACTCAGCAGCAGTGGATATGCTTCAAATAAAGAAAAAGAAATGGTAGCAAGGTATGTAAGCAAGAAAAAATACAGTCTATGACACTGGAAAAATCATGATATAATACAGGTATTAGGCTCTTTAAAATATTTATTTCATATAACTCTAGCCAGGTTTTTTTTATATAATCCAAACTTGTATTTTAATTATATCATCAGATGTCAAAGAGATAAACAACTACCTAACATTTAGAAGACATCTGCAGGCAGCCCTGTTCAGGGAAGTTTTTAATGTGTGACATTTTAATGTATTTTTCATCTTTGTTGGAAGCCGCCCAGAGTGACTGGGGAAACCCAGCCAGATGGGTGGGGTACAAATTATTATTATTATTATTATTATTATTATTATTATTATTATTATTATTATATTATTATTATTATTATTATTATTATTATTATTATTATTATTCTAGTCTACATTGAGTGGTCACACATGTGCCTCTTCATACAGTCACCTTACACTCTAGTGATGCTGATAATAGAACAATAATATGAAAAATAACATGAATAACTTTATATACATATCTTTTTTGTCAATTTAGTTAGAAATGTAATTACAAAAAGAAGTAAAACTCCTTTTAAGCCCCTTTCTTGCTGGTTAAGAATTCTGTCATTTTTATTTATTTCTCTACATTATTGATTTTCTCACTGATTCTCTTGTCTTTCCTTCAAATTATTATCCTGGGGGAGATAGGTGTTTTTTTTTTCTAAATAGATTTTTTTTAAGATACTAAATAAGATTTTTCCAAAAGTTTCACTTTCAGTGATGTTTTAATCTGGATATAATTCTCAAATTTTATCTAAGTGTTTTCATTCACAATATACTGATTTTATTGCTCATGTTCAGTATTATATATAGAACACTTTATCAGACATTTTTCTAAAATGCAAATATGTTGCTTTTGGTTTCTCACTTTCTGTTTGTAAGTCCATTAAAATACTATCCAATCTTTCCTGGTATTATTTATTCTTTAGAATCCTATGTTGTTGTTTATTCATGGCTTTGGTTTTTGCTCATGGAAGGAGGGCATCCTTGTGGGTGAGTCCTCCTATCTACCTCAAAGATTCAGAGGTTCCAAAGGCTTCCAGAACCTCTGTTGGGAGAGGGAGCCCTCTCAAACATTGTCCATCCTCACCTAGAGGTAGCATGGTATCCATTACTTTCCAAGGTATGGGTTGTTGCTGTTTTCTTGACTCTTCCCCATGACTAGTTTTAGCTAGTTAGTAAAGTTTCTATCTTAGGTTTTCGTTTGTTTGTTTTGGGACTCACTGCTGAAGAGGTGATAGAGTAGTCAGCCACATACAAAACAAGTTGACATTCTGACATCCCCCCAGGAGCTGCCTGGATCCAATTCGGGAGGGTTGATTTATTCCACTTGTGTCTAAAAGCATCTCAGCATCTAGGGCAGAGATGGGCAGCACGTGACCCTCTGAATGTTGTTGGACTGCAACTCCCATCAGCCCCAACCATGATGGCCATAGAGAAGACTGTAGTTATATCCAGCAACATATGGAGGGCCGCAGATTCACCATCCCTGATCAGTGGGTAAAATCTTAAGTGTTGACTTCTACTGCCATCCATTATTGATGGCAAATCATTCTGTCCTGGGTATAGAGAGTGGTTGTCTGAGCAATGAAAAAGGTGTCTGACAAAAATAAGGAATGAAGTGCAATGAAAATCAAAGGAATTGACAGCTTCACTCTTTGGAGACTGGTGTATTGTGCTTTTCCTTTAGATCTAATACCATGGAGACAGTTACAGATAACTGTAAACGGAATTGTTCTCCCTATGGGTACAGTCTACCTACTGTTAATGTAGTCCTTGTGATGAATCCACCATGCTCCTTTTTACAGGAGGTTTGGGGGAAGACATCTCAGACAGGTGTATAGATCTTACTGAAGAGGGAAATCCAGGGGACATTTAAACTGCCCCCCAGGAAGGGGGGAGACTGAATAATGGTGGGTTTCTTAATCCAGCCATTCTCCTACAGCTTTTTAAACTGCGT
Organism: Podarcis melisellensis; assembly: GCF_964234715.1. Classification (NCBI taxonomy): domain Eukaryota; kingdom Metazoa; phylum Chordata; class Lepidosauria; order Squamata; family Lacertidae; genus Podarcis; species Podarcis melisellensis. The sequence continues at coordinate 40,464,076 of NC_138528.1, forward strand.
ACTTGATTAATACAAACCTCAGAGCACTGGAACGTCACCACCTTCCTTTGTTGAAAGCTGGTGTCAACCATGAGCTTCTAATGTAAACTCCCTTTTTCAGTCTAATCCAGGGTTTGTTGGAGCGGCATACTAGCTTCCATAGCCTGCTGCTTGTTTTGCCTAGGAAGAATGCTCATCTACTGTGTCAACTCCCAAGTGGAGGAAGAAGGCAGGCAGGACTAGGCAGAGGGACACCTTCCCAGCAGGGTGGACCAGGAGTTTGGATTGCTCTGTTAATCAATTGAGTGCAGATTGCTAGCTTCTAATCTAAAGCCCACCCTATTTTGGGGTGCTAAGCTTTTTGGTGATTTCCTGAATGATGCACCAACTAAAATGAAGTTTAAAAGCCTAAGTTATCTCTTCCTAAATAAGGAGAAGCAGAAGGTTAATATGAGTCAGAACTCATTTTGCAATCATAGAGTTCCTTTTTGAGCTAGCTAATTTTGACCTATCAGGTATTAATAGTAAAATATAGCCACTAGCCAGAACTAAGCAGCAGTAGAGACAAAATTCTGTTTGATGCCATATTTTATCAGTGGGAAACTTAATATTTCTTCTACATGTGGGAACCGTTAACTACTCACCCTTCAGCCTGATGTCCAGTCTTTTGGAAATTTGTATAAGAAAGAACTGTGTACCAAGGTGGTCGTTGTTGCCTTTTTCTGTTGAGCAGACCAAAGTTCTGGAAGCTTAAGAAAATTGCAAAATCAGATCAACAGCTTCTATTATTGTTGATGGACCTATTCCCATAATGTCCAATGTAATATTTAGACCCAGCCTAGCTTTGCCTCGTTGCATGAAAATTTAACAATTTAAATGGGCTAGGATATGCTCGTACAATAATTAATATAATTGTGGCTTCTCATAAAAGATATCCAATCAAACCTAAAAACTGCTATAAAGTGTGTTTAAGCTGTTGCCAAAGAAAGAAGGTGGCCCTCAATAAGACTAATGTCTCTCATTTACTGAGACTTCTAATGCAGAACTTTCACAGGGGCTATGATCTGATGCTACACCTGCTGAGACACTCACACAATAAGCACACAATAAGCAAAATTTGAAAATGGTCGGTTTAATTAGTCTACTTCCAGTGCATATATTCTCTTCATATAATTCTTCCATCAGGCTCTTCTTATTGCTGACAAAACCATATTTTAAGCCAATTCATATGCTCTCAGACCAACTCCTGACCTTGAAAGTCCAGTTCCTGGTGGCAGTTAGGATATCTGGTGGCAGGAAGGATGTCTTAGCTGTATGCTCTTGCCTTTCAGGAACCCAGGCACTGATGTCTTTATTTAGAAGATTTATGAAATCTTGCTTTAGCTGAGATTCCTGCATTGCAGGGGGTTGGACGATGGCCCTTGGGTCCCTTCCAACTCTACAATTCTATGATTCTGTGATTCCCTAAAGTAATTTGTCCCACAAAATGCAGGAATTGGTTCTCTCCTATTTTCCCCCTAACTCATTCCACGAGAGAGGGGGGGAGGGAGGGAGGGAGGGAGGGAGGGAGGGAGGGAGGAGGCTGGCTTACGTTGGATACATGTTGGATACTCAATATGTATTTATGGAGAACAATATTTACTAAATAAGTAATTGGACTTCAGATTCCTTGTTTATTTTCTTCCATAGTTTCTTGGGACAGAAAGATTTCTAGAGCAACTCTAAATATGTGGCTTTGGACTCCATGTTCCCTGGAGTAGTGTGATGCTCTAAATAAAGATATATGTGCCTCTCTTCCTCAAAGACTGTATGACATTAGTATACTAATTACCTTTTAAGCCACCAGGAGGTATTTTGGCACATTGAGGGTAGGCACCATAGCTGCTCTGATTACCAACCCACCATTATCTCATATCTGAAGAGTAGCTGCGGGATGGGCACTCAGTACACCTACTTCTGTATAGATGCCTTCACTGAAGCACAATTTGAGTAAAGAATCCTATCACAGATGTATTGAAGTTAGGCCTCACCTCTTGATGGGTTCTCGTGCTTAACATTAATTTGAAGGATATCCTTGCATGACCTAGGAAAATATTGCTTATCCTGAGGGTTCTTTCTGGTCATGAAAATGGGGACATCCTGCATTATTTCACACTAGAATCTTGAAATGACCTCTTGTCCTGGTTGAGTTAACTAAAGTTGCAGTATTAGAACTTAATAATAGTCATTTATTTCTGGTTAGATGATCTTTTGTTCCTCAGCTGTTGGAAGCCTCCAAAACTGAGAGGTTTCCTCCTCCCAGCAGAGATTCCAGAAGCCTCTGGAAGTCCTGCCTTCTTGAAATGGATGGGAGGAGTCAGCCATCAAAGGATGTTCTCCTTTCCATGACAAGAAAGAGCCCTCATAAGTAAGTCCAATAATTATTTCCATTATCTTCTGATGACTTTTATCTTCTCAATTTCATTTTGTCTTGCTTACTATTTGGTTGCTAAGAGTAGAACTGATGAAGCAGAAAATATAAGTTGGTTTTTTTCCCTGGTGCCATAACCTTATGTAGCAATGCTTTAACATAACTGTTATTTGTGATCAATTTTTTTTTTAAATTTGAATTCTGTATTTTTTCACATTCTTAAGTTCTTTTATTTTGTACCTTCAAAAAGAAATGACCATTACAGAATGATTTGGTTACATAACATATATAGTGGTCAAAGAGCTCATTTGTGAAAGAAAATTTAATTTTTTTTAGAATAGTATTCACTTTCCCCCTAGATGTATAGAAAATAATTTCTAAATGCAGTTATTATCAAACTCAGCTTCTATTTAACTCAAAACATACTTTGTATCTTTGTTTCACATCTACCATTCTCACAGTTGCTCCTCACTACTGTATTAATTTATTATCTAAACAAATCTTTAACCCCTCTGTATTTTTCCTGCTGTTTTGCATTCTTTTCGGCTTTAGCCTTTTCTGCAAACTTGCTGCTCTTGTTAGACATAGGATTTCACTTTTTGGTAAGTTAAGAAAGATTTTCATTAAGTTATCATCACAAGTTGTCTGGGATATTTCTGGGTTGATGAGAAATTGTTGACTGCTTTTTAGCTAGTAATCATGAAAAGATTTTTTTTTTAAGATAAAGTATCCCTGAACTGTCCCTTTGTAGTGTCCTTTCAATCTCTCCTGCTGTCATACCCTGGAACAATTCTGTAAAATTGTTTACGAGTCCCATTTCCTGCATCTGTATCAACAGATATCTACTTTGTTTTCTGACTACGGTGTTATCAATAATATATTTAAGCAAATGCAGAAGAGCGTGATAATATCATGCAAAGTACTAGATACTGGAAGAGAAATTTTAATATGTTGTGGAGGAGCAATCGTAGCATCTTGCTAAGTACAATATACTATCCTTGCACAAACTGCACAGAAACTTGATAATTTGCAGAGTGATGCTATGGGTGGTCATGGTGGTGAGTTTCTTTGGTGGAGCTCCCACCATTACCTAAACCCTTTTGGCTTCAACTCAGATACATTTTTCCCCATAAATGTTTTTTTCGGCCAGGAGCTAAGACTATGTACTACTCATGAGTGAGGTCCTTACTCACAAGTGTGAAGGGAGGGAGTGGAGGGAAATATGGGAGAGCCACTTAGAAGAGGCTGAAGATTGGAAATGCCAAGGAAGAAAGACTTCTGAAGCTTCTCTTTGAGACAATCATAGCTCAGAGCTGAGAAGGAGCATGGGTGAGATCCAGCTCCCTTCTACTGAGGCATTAGACCACAGATTGGAGCCTTAAAGGTGCAAGGCACAGATGCACATTCTGCACATCTTCTAACCTTTTGGATTTTTGGTTCCCCTGAACACTCTAGATATTTTCTGATTGGCAGTTCTCTAATCAAAGAAATCCAAGTAAATTATGAATGGGGAAAAATATATATATAAGGCAAGTAGAAAGGGCAGTCTACATGCTCTCCATTAACCTGATAATTAGATGATGTAAGAAGAAAAATTAACAAAGATTCCAACTTTTGTTAAAAGAATAATATATCAGATTTCCCCAGCATAAGTATGTTCAATAAATGTATTAATTTTTATTTTACCTTTTTAAAAAGAGAAATTAAAAGAGCAACACGTTTCCCCATTCATTTTGAATAGGTAGTGATGCTGCTACAATGGTTAGCTGCCTACACATCTTAGCTCAGACACTAGACACAAGGTAAGTTTACTCCTTTTATCAATCTTATATATGAATACTATTTCACCCAAATAATTTTTTCCCAGCAGAACTTTTTTCTTGAAAGCTATGTAGTAACATATACCATATACTGTTCAATTTAGGCTGTAATCCTATACATATTGGCAAATATGCTCACTGAATTTGAGGAGACTTACTTCTGAGTAGACTTCTGAGTAGACATCTGTAGATTGTATGGTCAGGAGGTTTAGTTGAAAGCAAGGTGTAAAAGTGGTGAATTTTGCAATACTTAAAATTCATCATTAAAACTTAAGGCTTGGTGCTATTTTCATTTTCCGTAGAGGTAAATTTCAAAAGCAAAAGTAGAAAATGGTTAAAAATGGTTATAAAATTGCAGTTTTTAAAAGTAGTTCACTTCAGCTTTACTAATCTATCCTTTTTAGCAATTGCAATCTAAGCAGGAGTGCGTCTGCTATTTCCCAACCAGCGCCCCTAGGTGGCATCTGAGTCTGAGAAAGAATCTGCAAATGCACACTGAGCAATAACTGAGAAGCAGAGGCAAGCCTCTTTTCCTGATACATGTGTAATGTTGGTATCCCTGTGCAGAAGCCTACTAGAAGTAAGTCTCATTTCATAGCACCAGGGTAAATAATCTCACCATTATAGGACTTGGTGCAAGTGCACTAAAATTAGCTTCCTCGCCATAATTTCCCACATAGTTTCTTAGCGTGCTTAGTCAGAACTGTTGAATAGCCATGTAATTACTGGTCTATGTCTGGTCAATGTAGACACCTATATCTCAAAGAAACAGACATTAATTGAGGAAGTCTAGATTTGCTATGGAGAATTGTGGGCATTTGATTTCTAAGTGACGCTCTATAAATTGTCCTGTAGAACCGTCATGAAATCAGGTTCAGAGCTGGTTAAAGCAGGACTGCGTGCCTTCTTTGAAAATGCAGCTGAAGATCTGGAGAAGACATCAGAAAATCTTAAACTTGGAAAATTTACCCATTCCCGTACACAGATTAAAGGGGTCTCACAGAATATCAACTATACAACAGTGGCATTGTTGCCTGTTCTAACATCAATTTTTGAACATGTTGCTCAGCATCATTTTGGCACCGATTTGCTATGTAAGTCTTCTCAGTTTTCTCTTTGATTTTCAGATATTGTTTCAGTTGTAACTAGGAATGAATGAGGATTCCACTGCTCATTCCAAAATGGGTCAGGGCTTTGCACTCAACTGAAACTGAAACCATGTTTGCTCTTTTAGAAGTGTTCATTTAACTCACTGTCTTGTTTATTCTAATATGCTATGAGCTATGGCAAAATCTGAAATTAGCTGCATTATATTTTCATTTTTAATACATAGATTCAATGGAAGCTGTATGGCAGCTAATATGCTTCCAGCCTCATGTATTAATAAATTTTGAGCCCTTTGTGATGAATACAGTGGTACCTCGGGTTAAGTACTTAATTCATTCCGGAGGTCCGTTCTTAACCTGAAACTGTTCTTTACCTGAAGCACCACTTTAGCTAATGGGGCTTCCTGCTGCTGCCGCACCGCCAGAACACAATTTCTGTTCTCATCCTGAAGCAAAGTTCTTAACCCGAGGTAATATTTCTGGGTTAGCGGAGTCTGTAACCTGAAGCGTATGTAACCTGAGGTACCACTGTACAGGGATTTTTTTTCATTCAGGGATAAATTAACAGTAGCCTCCTGAATGTTGCTAGATTTTCATTCTAAGTGGTCAGTACTTCCATCTTATTTATGGAGGATTGTCACATCTTGTCTGAGAGGTCTCCTGCAGCAGACATTCAAGTGATGCAGCTTGTCCCAGAATAGGATGCAGTGAAGGGTGGGAAGTTTGCCTGTTGAAGCTTTGCCTGTTATTCAATTGCTAAAAACAGAGGGAATAGTTGTCAACCTCATTAAGTACTTTTCCTAGGCAAAGGGTCTTACATCAATGCTGCGCTGAAATACACCAGGCATTGGTGGAGACTGATATCCTATCTTCTGTGTGGTTCACAGGGGCCATGACTGTTTGAAGTTAATTAAAAGACACCCACTGATCCAAAAGTCTTTTACATCAGGTTCATAGGGACTGTGTGGGATTAGAGAGCGAGAGAGAGAGAGAGAGAGAGAGAGAGAGAGAGAGAGAGAGAGAGAGAGAGAGAGATGGGCCTTGTGATTAATTAAGACAGCAGTCCAATTTTAAAATTTTGTTAAGTCCAGGAACATATTGGATGGCATGTCTTCCATGAATCCTAGAGTCTTTGATCCAGCACAGGCCTCCATTCATGGAAGGAATGGAATTTTTATCAGTTATCTTTCCCATCTACAACCTTCTGTTCCAGCGAGCCCCCTAATCTTAAGGGGCAAGTTTTCAGTGGGATGCAGGGAAAAGAGCAAATCAATGAAAACCACCTTCCCCTTCTGTGAGGGGAGGATAGAAACTCTCTTCCTGTGAGTAGAATTCTGATTACATGACCTTTGTATCCAGCCAAAATGGCTGCCTTGGTATAATCATATCATTGTAGAGTAGGAAGGGACCACAAGCGCTGGCAATTCAGAAATCTCAACTAAAGCATCCCTGACAGATGGCCATCCAACCTTTGCTTAAAAACCTCTAAGGAAGGAGAGTCCACCACCACAATTTTATTTAGAAAATTATATAAAATTGAATAAAGCATTAGGAGAGTACTATATACAACAATTGGCTGTTGTTTGGGTAAACTGTATAAAGAGGTCAAAACATTCAATTTTAAAATATGACGTAGCTGAACATAAGTGTTTTCTTTTCTTTTCTTTCCCCCAGTAGGTGATGTCCAAGTATCATGCTACAGAATTCTTTGTAGCCTGTACTCTCTTGGAACTGGAAAGAACATTTATGTTGAAAGGTACTTAACAGAAAAAAGCTGAATACACTATGAAAAGCTGCTCTAAGCATATTGCTGAGTTAAGAGTGATTGTGCCTCTATAAAGCACACCAGTAATCTTTGGTAGCTGAAGCATTTCCTTACAAGCAAGCTAAACATTGTATTCTCCACTGGGCATTAGGACACTTCCTAGTGTGACTGCGTTTGTCCTACTGCTCGAAGGCAGGAAATTTGGTTGCTCCAAAGGTAGTTGGTGTGTCCACCTCCCTTCTTGTATTCAGAATGTATTGGGAAAGGCTTCTAGAAGGCAGCCTTGAGGCCTGCAGTTCTCACCATGCCTCCTTTTACACTTCAGCCACACCCACTTTTTCATGCTCCTCCCCATCCCAGGTTGTCAACTGGTCAATGCAGCCTTTGGCTTGATAGCCACTCTTGGCTCACTGGAAGCCAGAAATGTTTCAGTGAAATGTTGCTCTGGAGTTTTTCAGAGCACCAGTGTGTCTGCAATTTTTTAAATATCAGTTGTGGAAAACTGAAGCGGCGGGGGCATACAAATCAAGACAAAATAAATGGTGGCTGAAATGAGACAGGCAGAACAGCTTGCCAGTATTAGCTTGCAAGTGGAAATTCACACAATTGTGGTGGTCACAGGACTCCCTCCTACATATTGAGTACATTGGTGACTGTCAGGGAAGAGAATGCAATGGTAGACCACCCTTGCTTGCCTGGCTCCAAGAGTGGGCCACGTGGGGAACAGGCCACTTGCCAATCACTCGGCAGGGCCTACCAAGAGCTGGGACCAAACATGGTGTGTAAACAAGTGCTGCCATGCCTTCAGCTCCCACGTGGCTGCCTGTTAAATGTGCTTGGAAATGCTCTAAAGCCTTAAATGTACCAGTATTGCCTGCCTGTAAGTCCGGGCTGGCCCACCCATGAGACAAGGTGAAGCGGCCACCTCAGGAGGCAGCAGATCTGACCTCCACAGAATGCATTGTCCACTGCTGCTTCCGCCGCAGCAGCAGCAATGGCTGCAGTACGTTCTTTGGAGGCCAGATCCGCCTCCTCCTTGGAAGCACCCCTAGTGCTGGCTTTATAATGGCCTCTTGACAAGTAGGAGGCTTGTCCCCCAGGACAAAATGGCAGGGGCTGCCTTGTAGAGTCTCCTGGATTCTGCACCCGCCCAGTGTGATTCAGAGCAGGGTTATTTTCCCCCCTTGTGACGGCCTCTGATTCCCACTTTAACCATTGGGTAAGGTTGATTTGACACACAGCCTTGTTCCCAATGTAGATCTTCACTCACCCCCTCCACCCTGGTGTAGCGTGTGTGCCATTTTGTGGTTCACCTCGGGCCAAAATGTCTTGGGTGGCCCTGCTACAAGTTTGCCAAAATTTTAAAAGTGTAAGGCTGTAAATGCCTCTCTGTTGTTTAAGCAGGTGAGGTGGGGAGTGGGAGTCTAGGACACAGAACTAAAAACAACAGCTGATCAGTGCAGTTTCACTGTTAAGCAGGGCAAACAATGGTCGCTAAAAAAAAATAGCATCTTGCTATTTGCTCAAAAAATCTGATAGAAAAGTATGTGTTAGGGAGGGGGAGATAGAGAGGTTTTTGTTTTGTTTTTAACTGCTTAGGTTTTCTCTTTCCCCTCCTCAGTTTGACAAGCCCCACACTCAATGAAAGAGATCATATTATGAGATAATTATTTGCAAGGCCATCTATTATTATCATCTCTCTCCCCTGCATCTAACTGCTTAATGAGGTTCCTTCCTAGATGTTCTGAACATTTTGTAAGTCACTTTGAGTAACTTTTTGTAAAGCAACTCATAATTGCAGTTAAAACTTTTTTAAAAAAACCTTCTGCATTAACTGCTGATGTTAAGGAAACATTTCTGTAAGGGTTGTTTCCCCAATTCTGAGTTGATTTCACATTCAGGCTAAATTGGCTGACATTCTCCTCAAGTGATTAAAATATTTTAAAGGGGCTACTCAATTTGAGATTTTCTGACCCTCAACAGTGTAAGATTGTGATAATCAAAATTATACTGCTGAAATATAGGAAGCTTTGACTAACTAGGAGGGGATTTTTGTGTGTGGAAAGACTAAGCTCTATCCAGCTCTGGTACTGAATTTCTGGGCCAATAATTCTTTAATCACTGTTTTAAAACAACAAAGTGTGTTGTTGTGGCATACTAAAGACCAACGATTATGTTATGACAGAAACTATCATGGACTCAAGTCCACTTTTCAGATACATAAAATCTTGGAGAAAATTATAATGTGGGAGTTCAGTGGCAATGAGTTTCAAAAAGGTAGTGACTGATCATGATAGATTAAATCTGTGTTCAATGTGCACACCTTCTGCAGTAGCCAATTAGTGATAATTGGTGGGGATAAAAGGGATGGGTGAGTTTTGTGGAGGAAAGGAAGGGCCATTGGGACCTACTGATATTGTGTCCAAGGGCACCCGTTAACTTGAAGCCAGCCCTGCACCCTTGATCTCACACCCTTCTATTTTCTGTGGAAATCGGTACAAACAAAATATCAATCCATAATAATGAATCCAGTTTCTTCTCCTTGCCACCAGATTTCAAATCAAATAATATACAATTGGTTTATTAATTTGATCAAAATAAATCAATCTATTCATTCCAAAAAGTTACTACTAGTATTGAATACTGTGAGGTACAGAAACCTGCCTGTGCCAACTAGGATTATGACTTGAAATTTGGTCCCTGAGAGTGTGGCTTCATCTATTGCTCAAGGAAAACAATTTCTTCGACTGTTACTTTGGATTATCCACAAGATGTGGTTGAACATGACACTGCCTTCCAGATTTAAATATACTTGCCACCCAATTAGACTATCTAATTTGGAAACATTGTTGATAGGGAAGGACTGTTAAGAAAACATTGCAAACCCAAACTTGCTACTGATAAAATAAATGTAATGTGTGAATTGGATTTGAAAATAATTACTTCAAATATATTGTGGGGTTGGTTTTTTACTTCAGATGTATTGTGAAAGAACTGATAGTGTTCTTTGGTTTACAGACAACGTCCGGCTCTTGGTGAGTGCTTAGCGTCTCTTGCAGCTGCCATTCCAGTAGCCTTTCTTGAACCTTCTCTCAATCTTTACAATCCACTGTCTGTCTTCAACACAAAAACTGCAAGAGAGAGAGCTAGTAAGTACAGTACTCTGCTACAAAAAGTTGGACTGAGAAATAAACTGCATCCTTATTGTCTGTTTTTAGACCTTTATTGCACTATATTTGGAACTATCATCATATATTTCCACTTACCTCCATTGATAGTAGTGTTTGATTGAAATTATTGTGGAAATGTCTTGGAATGGATATGTTTATAGCTTAGTTAAATGCTAAGCATTTAGCCAGTTCGCCATGCTATTTTATCTCTGTGCCCATTTAAGTGCATTTGTGAAATTAGGTAGCCACACTAATGTATGTATGTACACTAATCTGTACATACTATATTCATACTTGACTCTTCATGCATTCAAACGATGATCTTATTTAGATTGTTTACACCAATACAGTCACAAACACCCAGACATAATTCTGAAGATTGCAGACGCTGGGGGGGGGGCGGGATCATGATTATACAAATGGTCAGGAAATTAAGTTTGGTTGTCTCTGTCATACTTTACACTCTCCATGAAAATCCAGCCATAGAAAACCTAAGGGCACATTTCATGAAAGTGGTTTTGAATGTTTAAGGGGGCCCTGGATCACCATTATTCGCCAAAACAAAAACTTTGGAAGAACAAGCGCTTTGAAGGGAATCAAATTGTTAAGAATTTGGAATGCAAGGAAATTTGCTAATAGAATGGCAAAAATTCACTCTCTACTTTATGAAATCTTGAAAGGTCTGAAATATCATTCTGATAAAATCAAGATTTGGACTCTGCCATTTGTTATGCCTCTGTAATCTAAAACATTTCAGAGTAAATGAATTTCAGAGCAGGGGGTGCTGTAATCGCAGCAGGAATACAATCTGTATGACACCTAAAGTATAATGAATGTGAATGAAAGCTTTCTGAGGCCCCTCTTTCTCCATGGCTAGTGTTGGTTCCTGATTTGGAATGGGGGGGGGTGACTATCCATCAATGTTATCCAAGCCAAAAATTATTGTTGACCAATTGCTTCCCTTTCCTCCACTCCCTGAATCAAAGCAGTGGCTGAAGAAGCCCTCCTATGGGAAAGAGGCAGGGGCATACTGGCTTTAGCTGATCAAAGCAGAGAGGCTTAGAGCTTTGCTTCTCAACAGCAGTTGATGAAGCCCCTTGTCCCCAAACTTTATTTCCTCTGGAAAGAGAGATGAGGGGTATCTTGGCCTCAGCTGCTGGTGGGTGGCAGTGTTCATGATAGTGGTGAAGGACAACACTCAAGGAAGCCTTGCTGATTTATCCTGATGTGGACAGGCATTCTGGGCACCAGGACAACATAGCAGTCAAGTGATCCTCAATCTTCCTCACAATCTTTGAGCTAGAAAGGCAGGGTGATCATTCCATAGTTGGCACAATATGCCTCACCCACCTCCTGCAGCTTCAAAGTTGGGGAAAAGGCTGGTTGCTTATTACATTGTCAAAGAGCGATGCCACACACACCATCCTAAGCACGATGACCATAAATGTTAAAACCTAAGTGGGTAGCAGAAGACAATCTGATATTTTATCATTTATCCGCTGTATCTGATAAATGCATTGCATTTATAGAAATAAAGGTTCAGTTGGTTCCATTATTGGAATGGAGTTGATTTTAGAGTGTGTGCTGTTACTGCTTTAAACTGTTTTGTATATGCAATTGTTTGTTTTTAATTGTTTTTAATTTGCAGTTGTTTCATATGTTTTTATTATATTGCTTCAAGGTACAATTGGTGATTCATAAATGAAATAATAATAACATTAAAACCTTTTTCAATTGCTTCATGACTATTTAATCCACAGAATGCAGTAAATGTAAAGCCATCTTTAAAGGAACATGCTCATCTTTTGTTCAACTGTACTTTAGTTGCTAACATGCTATTGTTTTTCTGGCATATAGTATTCTGGCAGCACAATCATTTATGCCACAACATCTGCTTTGTGTAGATTTTTTAAATGGCATAGCATTCAGTCATGTGACTCCACATTACTCAGAAGTAGTACACATTGTAAACACAGGTTTACCACATTATCTGATTGTAAGAGCTCGGCCCAAAGTGTTAATAACTTAATAAAAAGCTCCATGTAAAGCATGGAACCAAACAAAAAACAAAAAACCATTACTGTTGAACAGTAGAGGGAACTAATGAATCATGTTTGTATCCATGCAGAATGTGTCAGAGTTACGGTGGAAGTAAAATGATTTAAATTGTGCTTTAGCTATTTTAAGCATTAAGTATGTTAACCACCCCAAAATTATTGTGTCATAATATGAAGTTTTAGGCATGCCTGAAACCGTAGAAGAAATGTGTCCAGAAATCCCTCACTTGGATGGCTTAATGAAAGAAATAAACAGCTTGGCAGAATCTGGAGCCAGATATACTGAAATGCCACACGTGATTGAGGTGATCTTGCCCATGTTATGCAACTATCTATCATACTGGTGGGAGAGGGGGCCTGAAAATGCTGAAAGTACTGGCCCCTGCTGCACAATGGTAACTTCTGAACATCTCAGCATAATACTGGGGAACATTTTGAAGATCATCAACAATAACCTGGGGATAGATGAGGCAACTTGGATGAAGCGAATAGCAGGTACCTCGTGACAAATTTCATTTAAACAACTGATTACTAGAGCTGCTTTATTTGTCAATACCAACAAAACATTAATTCTCCAATAGTTGTACTTCTTTTACGAAAGCTTTCTCTCACAGTCAGATTTACATTTTAGAATCAATGTTTTTTATTAAATTAGTTAAATGGTAAAATCTCAGTAAAATCTAAATAATATATGCTTGGTTCAAAAATTGGGAGTCCTGCATTCCTGAACAAGTACCTGGTATCATTATGTGTTTGGAAATAATTTTTAATATCTGTAGAGCTAGGAGAAAATACTATCCATTAATTAAGCGCATGTAAGTCTCCCTGAAAACTCTTATGGCACAGACCTGTCCTGTTTTTAAAGCTACAAAATGGATAGATACATATATGAAGAGTTCTCATGGTTTTCATTTGATTGCATCAGATGTGGTCCACAGCAGTCAGGAAAATATTTTCATCTTTTATTGAGACAAAGGCCTAGTTTAGTTGTAGTGTTAGCATTTTTTTATTTTACATTTTGTGGGTTCTCCAAAAGAAAACTCATTGAACCATCTTAAGAAGAATGAAGAACAAGTTGATGCAGTCAGAGCACGGCGCTCAAAAATGCAGATGTTGTATGTTGCTGGCATGGTGGAGAAGAGCAGAAAAAGAGTGTGCCCAGGCAGGGAGGATATATAGCTACTCCCTCTTCCTGTCAGGGCACAATGGGAGTGTTCTTGCTGAGTTCTCTCTAGCAGATTTTACAAGAAGACTCTGTGAGCCTCAGCCCCTATCATGTGACTATCTAGCAAATCATGAATTGTTAGTTTGACTGCATTTAAATATCCAACAGTCCAATTGGTTACTTACATGTGGCTTGATTAAGCCACTTGATAGTTTGAGTACATTGTTTCACATATACAACATTTTTAATGAAAGAACCCAAGATCAGATACATAAATTCCCTGTCTTGAGGCAGGATTACTATACATTTATTAAACATGTATAATGTTTATGCTTATTTATTTAAGCAAATTCTATGCTGTTTTACATAGCCAAAACAAATCTCTAAGCAGTCTACAGCATATCTTAAACCAGGCATAGGCAAACTTGGCCCTCCAGATGTTTGGGGCTACAACTCCCATCAGCCCTAGCTAACAGGACCGGTAGTCAGGGATGATGGGAGTTGTAGTCCCAAAACATCTGGAGGGCTCAATTTGCCTATGCCTATCTTAAACCATCAAATGCAATATTACAATATGTTGTGATACCTGAAATTTGGTGAATGTCAACCTGCAGATGTGACTATTGATTATCCCAGACAGATTGTCTGGATTTCTAAAAACTCAAGAGATACACATCAAAATATAATGGTTAGAATTGACACTTGCTGATAAGTAGGGAAAATCTTTTCGGGCATTCCCCAAACTCGGCTGGAATTGTCAGCATTCGTATGTGTATGTGAACATTCATCAAATTCTTGATATCAAGCATAACCTAATATAGAAGTATTTCTGCCTGTATACTTTCAGGTTATACATAATCAGGCAGATATGACTTTAGACTCAGTTCATATATAACAGTGAACCATGGTTTATTGTTATGTTCACAAGTAGCATGAGCCTTGGTCTTGTACAATCCCTCACTATCACATGCAAGGGTAAGAGATTTAACTCTCCTGTGTTTCATTTGAAACAAACAATGATTTGCTGTTGCATCCAAACTCACCATACTGTGGTTTGTTCAAACCAGTTTGTTAACATGCCAGGATATCAAACCATTATCAGTACAAACCACCAATTGGTGAGTTCTGGGTGCATCCAAAATTTCAGGTCATTCCTATACAGAGACAAGTTACATTTCCTCCCCAGAGGAGTGGGGAGCACACGAGCCCAAGATTTAAGTCAGCCCGTGCAAATTACAGGAAAACATGGTTTGTTGTTGCATTGTACTGATGTCTACAGTCACAGTGCTATTATTAGAATGAATGCATTTGTTACTTTTTACAGAGTAACAAAATATGTTTAAATGTATATTTATAGAAATGTGTTTTGTATATAGTGTATGCTCAGCCAATCATTAGCAAGGCCAGGCCGGATCTGTTGAAAAGTCATTTTATCCCAACACTGGAGAAATTAAAGAAGAAAGCCATAAAGATAGTGATGGAGGAGGAACAACTGAAAGCAGACAGTAAAACGGATACCCAAGAAGCAGAACTCCTCATTCTAGATGAATTTGCAGTTCTTTGCCGCGACCTTTATGCTTTTTATCCTATGTTGATCCGCTATGTGGACAACAACAGGTAGGAGAATCTGTGACTAAAGGGGATTAAATGGATTTTTGTATTTATATCCTGCACCTCAACATAAAATTTATGTTCCTAATTTTGCTAACAATAAAACAATATAAAACTAAAAATGGAAAACTACCAAAACGGTTAGTTTAGTTTAAAACAGCAACAGTCCATTTGAATAGATAGTAAAACCAAAACTGCTCTCCTGCTCCTGCCCTAAATTTTGTTATGGACCACCCCAACCAAGCTCTGCTGTGTGGTGTGAGATTCTAGGGGTCTTGGCACTTAATCAGGGTTGGTGTTTCCTTCAGAAAATTTAGGCACAGAGGAGACTGTAGTGTCTTTAATATACCGGTATATGATTTTGTTTATGCATAACTTGTGCCCCAAAGGTAATCTGGTTTCTCTTCAGATTGTATAAATCTTTTGTCTTTCACAAAATAAAAAGGTCTCCCTAGACCCAGTTGAAAGGCAGATAGTTCCTATCTAGGCCATACAATTCAAGGTCGTTTCATGGATCAGCAAACAGTGTTAACTAATGCCAGCAAGTGGAATGCAAGTGGAAAGTTTGATAGCTTTGACACCTGACACAAGGAAGAATAGACTGCTTTCTTGAAAAAATCAATAAGGAATAGAACAAAGTGAATGTTTCTGACCTCAAGCTTCACTAAATTTAGGTTAGGCAGAGAAAAGAACATGTGAATGATTGCCTAAACATTAACTTTAATTCTGTGAAGTACCAGAATAAAAAGAAGAATTAAAAATGTTAAAGATAAATGAGAGTATAAAAATGACACAGCCACAAAAAACAGTTTAATTAAGTTGTGTCTGCTCTCTGCTTCCTGATACAGCTTGCTTGTAACATTTTTACAGTTCAGAATATTTTAGTGTTGTAAAATTCTTATGAATGTCTAAAGGTGTTTAAATGGAAGAATCAGCAATGCCCATTAAAGTATAAAATGATTTTCTGACTTGAAAGCTTGAATCCAAATGCTGCATGGCAGTTTAGACAATTCATCATCAACAAGCACACATACATATTTAAACACAGCACAAACTTTTTCTTAAGCCATATCTGTTTTAGAGACAGTGTATAATTCTAGGGGAAGAAACATTCTAGACCACTTTATGCATCTTATAAAGTGGGCTGTATGCCCTGGAAGATTATACCAAAATGAATGTGCAAATCATTAAGGTGGCCACAGGAGTTACTATCAGTTCTGTTACAAAGAAATCTACAGATGCTCTTGCTACAAAGTAAATCTAGTTGTATCAGATAGGGTGGTGGTTTTATGAAAATTGAATTCAGGCAATGACTGATTTAGGTGTGTCCAAATGACGTGATCGTGCATGTGCAGACAGTGCTGAACCTGGAAGTAGCCCCAAAATGCCATTAAGATGTCACAAAAAGGGCCAGAACAGGGGCAGACTGGGCTTACACATGTTCCACCGACACATGCTGGTGTCCGGAACATAACCCCCACATGAAAAGGATTGCCTATACTTTGAATTGTGATACATGTCATAAATAAATCCTATTGGTTGAATTGAACTTACTTTGGGGTTAATGTGTATAGGTTTGCAAAGGCTGCAATACTCCACAGGCTGTGGAACCTCCAGATGATGCTGAATTACAGCTCTCATCATCCCTGGCCATTGGCCATGCTTGCTAGGGTTGATGGGAGTTGTAATTCAGCAACACCAGGAGTTCCAACAGTTCCCCACACCTGCTCTACACACATGCTTGGAGGTATGTGCCATAGAACTGAGTGGGCAATAGCCAGTTAAACAGTTCTGCTCACTCAAGCACTTTGGCTGCACAATGAAACTTTCTCTCACGCTCCCAATGTGTCCATCACTTGCTCTCTCAACCTGCTCTGGAGGGTTGGGTGAACTCCCAGAATATATTTGTGGTGGGCATCTGGGGAGAGGAAGTTCAGTTGCAGAGAACTTAGGCTAGTGGTGCTGTTTACTTGGCTACTGTCCAATGAGACTGCTGAGTAGATGTATTAGCCCATCAATAAAAGGCAGTAGTGAGCATCCTTCCAACATCCAGAAACACACAGTTTTACACTGCAGTATGGTGCTGCTATCACGCTTTTCAGAAAAAATGCAGGAAGAAGCAATTGAAAGGGGAGTTGTAGGACTGGTAATGTTCAGTATAGAACGTGTTGAAATAATACTGCAGTCTAATAAATGTATTATGGTTTTTTTATTTAGATCAAACTGGCTTAAGAAACCAGATGCAGATTCTGATGAACTTTTCCGAATGGTAGCTGAAGTCTTCATTCTCTGGTGTAAATCACATGTATGACAAAGATTCATTTTTTTATTCTTATAATACACATATTTAGAAATGTTATGCATATTTATAAATGTCACCAACCTGTTTCTCAGCATTTATGTAAACTGCATTTTGGTATTATATTTATTTCAGAATTTCAAGCGAGAAGAACAAAATTTTGTTATTCAGAATGAAATCAACAACTTGGCATTTTTGACAGGAGACAGCAAGAGTAAGATGTCAAAAGTAAGTCAGAAAGTATTTAGATTGGTCCAAGTGTATCTGCTAAATTATCTGTACTTTGTAACAATGACACAGACTGTCGCAAACTGCATTTCTTTGCCGATATGTTTAGAAGTAGTTGCTTCTTAATATGAAGATCTGTTGTATTTACCATATATTGCCATGTAAATTTTCTGACTAAAAGCCTTTTCCCCTTGATGCACCCACATGATGGGGTGAAGGTTTACCAAAAATGGATCTGAAGTACTTCTTTTTACTTTAGCTCCTTCCCTTTCCACCCAGCTGGTCTTGGGATTTTGATTCTCCCTCCCCTGCCAAATGTTTCTATTGTACTGATAGTGAGTTTTCATCCCCTATTGATACAGCAGACAGTTTGCTTTTCACTGTAGTAAAATAATATTACCTAAAACATAATACATTGTGGGGATATCAAAATTGTTAAGATATATCTGCTCGATCTACACATAGCCCAAACTGTCACTAGAAAAACCTGTATAAGAATATCTGTATGGGAAGAACTGGGGATGCTAAAATGTCTGAGGTTACATCTGAGAAAGTCCACTCTTTCTGAGATGATCATGGGTATTTATTTTTTTTGGGAAGAGGATTGTATTGCATTTCAGTAGAGGAGCAGGGAAGGTCTAAACAAAAAGGCATGGTATCAAATTAATTATCTGAAAATGCAAAACAAATGTTTTTAGCATTTGTCGGTGTTAGAAATAGTGTTATAAATTAAGTCACTTTAATGCATATGTACAGCTGAACACAATGAGATTTGTGAAGCATTCCTCCTTTCCAGTGTCCCTCTGCTGAATCAATGTGCGTGGATTCATTTTTTAAAAATGCATTGACTCAGTGAGGGGCACGAAAATTCAACATTCAGGTGAGACCCAACTATCCATTTGTCTCCCAATGATGGAATGTGGACCATAACACTGGAGCTGATGTGTCTTTAGGAGGAGCTGTCCTTACGTAGATTTATCACATAGGGGTGGGGGGTACATATGGAGAATGTATAATTGTGCAAATCTATTGTAGTGTATGAGCACAAATAATTACTGCCTTATCCAGCTGTTCTAGTCTTCTTAGTCTCTGAAACATACATGCTAAATGATTTTATACATTATAACCTGACATGTATCTGGTACTTTTTCAAGCACCCAATGCTGTCTTGTTGAAAATTATTTTTTAAGTATTTTAACCAGATATTGCACCACAGAAAACCAAGTGTAATTAAGTACCTGTGGTTGGTTGTTATATGAAATTTATTATAAATAATAATACTTTTAAATTTGGCTTTCTGCTATTAAACCAGTTTCCTGTTGTTAAACCTTTCTTGTCAACAACCATATATATATGAATGACCAGATTTTCTTTAATTGTGTAATTACTTCACTGTAACAGTATTGAAGTATCTTTGTGCAATGGAAAAAAGCAGTCATAATATGTTTGTTACTTTCAATATGTCTGTCCCATAGTATTCAAGTTTAATTGGAAAAACTGTCCCTGGCTAGGACTTTAACAGTTGATAACTGCTTAAAAATTTGGGATTTGAGACCATTATCAATTGAAATGCAAGATAAAACAATCCTTTTTTTTTTCTTGTTGAGCGTAGGCATCATTTCTATGTCAATTTCACAACCAATCAGGGGCAGATTTTCAAAAAGAATCCTTAAAGTCAAGATTAGGGACAATTATTACTGGAACTAAATCTTCCTCCCTTTAAGAAGTTCTGTCAGTCTGGTTGTTGTTTGTCCCCTGTCTTTTTCCCATTGAAAGTAATCATCCACTTTGTTTTGGGGGCACATACAGAATTGACTTATGCAGACAAGAATAGCTTGGGAGCTTTGAAAGACTGCTTTCTCCTATGCTAGCAAATTGCCTTGGCAGGCAATGTGTTTCACATATACATGTTCTAGGAGTCCTCTGAATTAAGATCTTTAAGATACTGGCAATAGCACATCTCGGCAGATGTAACTTACACTCATACGAGTCTTAAAAATTGAGATGTTGTTTCTTGCACACACACAGAGAATCAAAATCTACACATTATTAATACTTCAGTAGGGAATAGCTTAGCAACAATACTTGTTATGGCAGTGGGAATAGCTTGACAATAATATGCACTTTAGTTGAGAAGATGAGCTAATGGAGTCTATCCATGACTAAACTAGCATGCACACATGAAAGAGCAAACCCAAAGGCATGAGAGGAATTGGAAAGGCTGGATGGGTTAAGCCAGGCATAGGCAAACTCGGCCCTCCAGATGTTTTGGGACTACAACTCCCATGATCCCTAGCTAACAGGACCAGTAGTCAGGGATGATGGGAATTGTAGTCCCAAAACATCTGGAGGGCCGAGTTTGCCTATGCCTGGGTTAAGCACTGCTTAGGAAGGCATAGTAGACTTCTTCCTCTCTGGGCTGACGTCGCAGACTAGGCCTCAGTCATGTATCACTGGGCAAGGAGGACCAGAAGGTGGCTTCTAAAACAGTCATAGTACACAAAGGTAGGAAGCCAAAATTATTCTTAAAAACACAGTTACAGAGAGAGAGAGAAAAAGATAAGAAAATGGTAGGCAGGACAGAAACAGGAGACACTGTTCTCAGCCTTGGTGGGCAATGCCAAAGAGGTAGAACTGAGGTGCATTGAAACTCCTGGGTCAGGCAAGGAAAAGAGAAAAGGCAGCAGGCAAGAGAAAAATGACTTCTTGAATCTCTGCTTCAGCTAGCAAAAATCTAGGGGGAGCAGGAAAAATAATGGAGCCCTTAAAAGCACTGGCGGAGGAAGGGGAGTGCGGGGGGAGTGCACCGCCCCCGGCAGCGTGATCCCAGTGGGGTGCCATTGTGGCTGCTCCCCCACCCACGCTGGGTACTACGCTTCTGCAGATGGCATGCCACGCCCCCCCAGGACGCCCCTGTGGGCGGCGCGCCACACCCCTGGGATGTGCACCAGCCCAACCCCTGCCTGCTCTCCACCCCCTGGTGCTGGAGCATGAAGCTCTGCCACTGCTTAAAAGGGCTTTTGGAATAGAGAAAGTGTTGGAATCAGCACCTGAGACTGAGAAGCCTAATGAGCTCCCATGACTGCTTGGGGGAGACTTGGGAATCTTAAGGGTGGCAGAGGAGAAGAAGAGAAAGAGCAGCATCGATACCAAGCAGTACAAAGCTGTAGGATTGACCAGACTTCATCATTATCCTGCTTTGGAAGAATACGTTTGTAAGAAGGAGTAGTCTCTACCCAGCAGCGGAGCATATGCCCGCGCTACCAAGAGCGTGCGCGCTCCGGAGGAGGGCGTGGCATGTAGGGTGCCCTCTCCGGCACGGGATAGCCACTCAGGTTCTCGGAGTGGCACGTGCGCCCTACAGCTGGGGCGGAGCAAGCCTCTCATAGGGGCAGAGTGAGCTGCCCCTGGCAGACATTTGGCACGCCACCCACCCGCCACTCCCAAGCCTCCCCCAAGCAGTCAAAATGAAGGGGGAAGGGGGGAAGGCTTGGGAGTCGCAGGTGGGAAGTGCACCGAATGTCAGCCCCTTCAGTGAGGGCACCCGGGACGATCCGCCCCGCCCCACTTCCTACGCCCCTGCCTCTACCCCAGGTTTTTGAAGAAGGGGGTTAATACTGGCTGTTTCCTATTGTCTGAGGTATGGGAAATGTCCATTTTTAAGTGGTGCCTAAACATCAACTTAACAAAGAAGTCTCAAAGGTAAGGCATCCTCCAGAATGCCATAAAACAACCAACTTTCCATCCTTTATTATTCTTGATGATATCCCAAAAGAATGACCAAAAATGTATGATTCACTTTTCCTATGTTACTCAAACTCCGTGTTGTGCTCACTGGCTAAAGATGGTTGGCTGGGAAATTAGAGTGCATTATGAATATTAAAATTGTACATATGGTATGGAATACATAATATATGTATCTGTTGAAATATGTTATACCAACTTTACTATTGTATGCAGAAGATACGTAACATAAATATTACAGATTTACAGCTGAATGCTACTTTTTTTTAAAAAAAATGCAACTATTTTGTTAACCTTTGTCAAACTGAATTTATTTAAAGCTGAGCAAGTTTTTTTTTAACTTTTTTTCTGATAATATGGCAGCAGATTGCTCGGAGGGGAATGGTAAGTTAGTGAACATTTAGTCTGAGAAAGATTGGGTTACTTGGGCTGTACTGTGAAATAACAGATTCTTGTCAATAGGTTACTGAAACAGATACGCCACTCCATTAATCTGTTATTTTTAACTTTGTGTAGGTGTTTTCATGAAGGAGGCATGCAGATGTAATTATTTCTTACTGCAGTTTATATCACATCTCTATTTATCTAAACATTATACAGTATTTACATATTCATTTATTTCATGTAGCCCAGTTCTTAAACTTAAGACTTACTGTTCGTTCATAGGGTGATTCACATACCCCAGCCTTAACTAAGAGAACTCAGGGTGAACACTTACACTTTAAGAGCAAAACAGAAATATATTCTAGTTCCACAGTCAAGGCAGAACTCTATACAGGTAACTCACAACTTGTGTGCATTCAGCTTTACATGCTTGATAAATAAAAGTAAAAATAAAAGGGTTGGAAAGCGGACGAGCATTTGGGAAACAATACTTTTGCAATCCCACCCAGCCTGGAAACCAGTATGTTTTAACAATATGCAATTTTGGCTTCACATGCCACCTCCGGAACGTAAGTTGAGAGTCGCCTGTATAGAAATGGCAGATATAGAACGTTTGTTTGACAACCAGTGTGCAAACCCAGGGCGAATGCATATCACAGTTCTAAAATGCAGGGGGAAATGCAAAATTTGTTATTCATCACAGAACTAATTTTTTAAAACTCTCAGGTTTCGTTTAGAAAAGCAATGTCCTTATCCATCCATGTAATAGGCAAGTGAGGCCTAATAACTAGTAGGTCAAGATGTAGAATCATCAAATTCTAGAGTTGGAAGGATCCCTGAGGATCTTCTGGTCCAAACCCTTCCATGCAGGAATATTTAATTGTCCCTTACAAGGATCGAACCAGTAACCTTGACGTTAGCCACACCATGCCCTGACCAGCCGAGCTATTGGTGGACTAGCTGTAGTTGTGTGTCTCATTAGAAGAAGCTAGCCAGGTGTGCCTACATGTTTCTATGTTACATTATGCAAAATAAGAAAAATAATGCAATTTTGCTTAATTTGCATAATTGATTCAGTCATATAATCCAACATTTCTTGTTGTTGCATCCTAATAATATTTAGCAGCCCCATGAAAAACTTGTATACTCACATTGAATACAAATTGGCATCCAAATGATGCTAAAATTATCAAATCATTATGTGCAGATAGATGCACAATTTATTCAGTGTCAAATACACGTCAACGGCAATAACTCTGAATACAAGAGTTGCATGTGAAAAGTATGTTTGAAATGCATACTCAGATTTTCAGGATATATACATTTATATTCCCTTATATTCCTCGGACATGAGCAGACAAGAAGAAATGTATCTTGAATTTTGAATCCTACAACTGATTTGAATGGCTTTATATAATTAAATCCAAATTTATAATCTGAGAGTCATGCTACATTTTTGGAACAAACAGATTGAAGTCTGATCTCTAAATGCCCATAATATGGCAGCAGACATGGGGGGGGGAGCAAGGTCAACCTGAATTTAGCCTCTAGGCACCTTTTCATCCCTCCCAAACAGGTGTCCAATTCTGACAAAACTGGTAGTAGTAAATATTAACTTGTTATGGTATATGTGATTTCAGCCCATAACTTTATGCACAACCACATGTACTAGGTCAGGGATCTAACAATAGAAAATATTCACACAACACCTTTTCATGCAGAATCCAAAATAGGAATTGACTGTTTTAATTGAATCAGAAATGGAGTCTGGGTTTGATAACTGGCACAAAAATTGAAAGAACAAACCCCTTATAAACATTACACTCTTTTTAGGCTATCTAGCTTTAGCATATTTAAATATTTTGCAGAAATGCTTTAATGTACCTCTATCCTCCAAATATAATTTCCCAGATTCATTTTTTCATGTATTTCAATACACTGTTTTTGAATCATGGACCCCATTCCCTTACACAGCTTTCAGATGTGCAAATCAGAAACTTCAAATAGAAATCACTGTTTTAAGGCTCAGTATTAAAGCATCCTGGTAAATGAAGATTATAAATTTTATAAGGCGTTTGCTCTTTAACTTTTACCTATGTAATCTTACCTACATAGGTAGCAGCCTAAAATGAGGAAAACACTTTGATTCTGATCCTATGCATGTCTACTTAGAAGGAAATCCTACTTCGTTTCGTAGGATTTGTGTCTCAGAGTGCTCAGGGCTGCAGGCTTTGTGAATTTGTGCATGAGACCCGACAATGTTTTCAAAATGTTTGGTGTTCATTCAGTAGAAGGATAGGATTTTAGGGCAGAAGGAACTTTGGTCTTTCCAGGCTGGGGAAGGTCTTTCTAACTCCAGACATGGGGACCTGTGTCCCTCCAGATGTTGTTGGACTACTACTCCCATCATCTATGTGCATTGGCCATTCTGTCTGAGGCTAATGGGAGTTGGAGTCTTATAACATCTGGAGGGACGCAGGTTCCCACCACTGCTTTACCTTCAGAATTCACAGCAATTAACTTTATTTATCTAAGTTGTTATTAGCTGACAGGGATGACCGAATTACCTAAGGCAAGAAGCACCTGACAAATTTCACAAGACGAATCACCTATTACAGTATATAACAGTGTAAAGAATAAACATCATGTGACATAACAGTTTTAAAAACCAGCAAATATCTCTGTGCTCCAAATATGGCTTTGTAAATTTTCTCCAATATTGTGGTTTTATACAGTGCCCCCCCCACTGCTATCAGTTTCACACATTAGTGTATAACTTTTATAGGCTAAAGAAATAAAGATGCACTGAAGAATAGATCCAGAGGCATTCATAATCCAGTTTTCAAGTACAGTCGTACCTTGGTTGTTGAACACTCTGGAACTCGGACGTTTTGGCTCCCGAACGCCGCAAACCCGGAAGTGATTGTTCCGGTTTGCAAATATTCTTTTGGAACCCTAAAGTCTCACGGGGCTTCGGCAGCTTCTGATTGGCTGCATGATTTGGTTTTTGAACGTTTTGGAAGTCGGATTTCATTCAACTTCCAAGGCACAACTGTAGTAGGCTCCACTACTTACTCCCCAAGTGAACAGACCCCGATCCAAAATGTTAGCTAAGCAATGTGTGAGAGAGAATCTCACTTATTTCACGCTCATAGTTTTTAATGAACATAAAAAAATTAGAAAGAGCCCACGACGTATTGCTATATAGTAAGAGCTGTGAGTGCTATACTGTTGTCCTCTTTCTGACTTGTTCCTGTGTGAAGTGTACTGTTGTTGCTTAATATTAATGGCTCCAGTTAAACATATATGTAATTAATGTTGCAGGACTATCAACACCGTTTTTCCATGACCATCTTTAGATAAATGTTTTGAATTATAATACAAGGACAAAACTAGTAGCATGGCATTAATTGAATGAATGCAGTTAATCTCTACATTTTAAAGATAAGTGGGGTCTTTAGCTGTGCCATTATGGGCATGGATTGAAGAAGGAAAGTTGATCTCAGTTAAAATCCCTCCACTTCCCAGCTATTCAGAATGAAAGCCATTAAAGCAGGGGTCAGCAAGGCTTACCAGGCATGGGCCAGATCACTCGTGCAGAGATCCTCCTTCGGCCAGACCGGCGCAACGCAACGCCGTGTCTGTGCATGTCCGCGGTGCCATAAAACGCTTCTGTGCATGCCCAGACGCCGAAAATCTTGCCTTCGCAGATGCGATTTCCAGAGCCGTGGAAGAGAGTCCCTGTGCCATGAGGCCGGTTTAGCGCAGCACGCAGGGACTCACCAAGCGGGCAGCTCAGTTCAGGGGTGGCTCGGGGGCCAGTTAAATGGCCTCCGTGGGCCACTGCCGCAGGTTGGGGACCCCTGCATTAAAGGCTTCTCTCTTAATGTAAATAGCAGCTTTTGGATTGGGGGGGATTGTTGTCAGGGTATGATGAGAGGAGTTAAACCCCTTCCCTTCTGCTTCAGTTGTGATACTGTGGACCCTTTCATAGTTGCTATTTACATTTTTAAAATGCACATGTAAGTTGCATTAAAGGGACGCAGGTGGCGCTGTGGGTTAAACCACAGAGCCTAGGACTTGCCGATCAGAAGGTCAGCGGGGTGAGCTCCCGTTGCTCGATCCCTGCTCCTGCCAACCTAGCAGTTCAAAAGCATGTCAAAGTGCAAGTAGATAAAAATAGGTGCCGCTCTGGCAGGAAGGTAAACGGCATTTCTGTGTGCTGCTCTGGTTCGCCAGAAGGGCTTAGTCATGCTGGCCACATGACCCGGAAACTGTACACCGGCTCCCTCGGCCAATAAAGCGAGATGAGCGCAGCAACCCTAGAGTCGGCCCCGATTGAACCTAATGGTCAGGGGTCCCTTTACCTTTACCTTTTAAGTTGCATTAACATCCTCTCTAGTTTGACCCTTAATAACAGCAACTCATTCTCAGGAGATTTCCTTTTTCTTTTTATACTACCGTTTTGTGCACAGTCCCTTCTCTTTGACACTCCTAGGGCACAATTCAGTCAGAATTAAGCACTTGTAAGTCCCATTTTTTAAAAGTAGGGGATTTATCTTATTTTAAGAAATGTGTATCACACCTTATAGGATAAAAATAAATTTCAGTCAAAGCAGAAAAAGCTTAAAAATACAACAAATAAATATCTAGCATTTAAAAGCATTTTTTTGGGGGGGGGATCCAGAGCACAGATGGAGCAGAGAGAAAAAAGCTAAACTAGGAATAAAATTTATACATTCAGTCTAGCCTAAAGGCTACATGGAAGAGCTGACTTTGGCCAGGTGGCTGAAACTGTCTATCAGTCTGGTAGGTCTCTCCAGGGAAAGCAAGCAAAGTTTAGCAAGAGCTTGAAATCCATAGGACAAAAGTATTCAACTTTATCTTCTACAAGTTAAAATATATTTGGGAAAAGTAGATGTGATTGTAGACCTCAGTCCTTAACTTCTAACTTTGAATCGTGGCATTTTAAAGTGCCCAAGAAGGCCAAAAGGAGAGGAGGTCGAGAAATAATTGCAGAATCAAACTTTCTGTAACCTGCACAAAGTTTCATGTAACATTAGTTTTCCATGTTAAAGCAAAAGCACTTGGTTTGTTGCATTTCTTGTGAATATTGTTTGTTAACAGATACAAGGCTAAAAAAATTGGTAAGTGTGTGTTGTCAAACATTCATTAGTATTAAGTTCAAGTCATATTACTAAACATCAATATTAAAAGATTATAAAGATAGTAAATGTATTGTTCTTTATTGTTTTCCTTTATTCTAAACTGACTAAAACAGCAGTATGGGGGTTTACATAATATATATAGAATAAAATATATTGCCATTGGTAATCCTCAGTATATTCTTTATTTTTAACCCTCAGTAAACGTAATAATAGAAGAAATTAATCTAATGCAGTAATTCATTCTTTTATTAAGGAAGCACATAATGACACATGGTAATGGTTCATTGTAAATGCAAGGTATTTTAGCTACTTTGTTGAAAAAAAGAAGATACTGTTTCTAATTAACTTGTAAAATTCCCATCTTTTCATCAAGTTTACTTACTTTTTTCCTTGTATTTTTTCTTTCATACAGGCCATGCAAGTAAAGGTACAGGTCAAAGTGCATGATGTGTCTTTATGTTTTAGTTTTAGAGATGACCAGGCTCTCAGCATTCTTTCCATTGATCACAGCAGTGGCGTCACAAAGGGAAGGTACATGTTCTGCCCAATATAAATCCTATTGGAAAGTTAGGCAGATTTTGCCAGAACATCTGTTTTTATACTCCTACACACTTTTCTATACAGGCCTGGGTATTGATTTCATGGGGAAGAAAATGGCCCAGCAACATCTCTCTTCTGCCTCTGTTACCATCCTCATTTTATGTAAATTAGTTTAGTATCTTTAATTGAAAAAGTGTTCAATTGGAAAAGTGACTCATTAATGTATTGGGATTTTTAACATTAGAAATTAGAAACATTAGAACTAATAGTAGTAGTAGTAGTAGTAATAAATGTACTGTGCTTGTCATTGCTATGATTGTCCATTAAAATATCTAGATTACTTTATCAAATTATTCTCTCCCTCCTCTTTGCCCTCCTTCCCTGCAATCAAGACTTATGGATACAAAATAAATTTGGATCACACTAAAATCAGTGTACGCATCCTGTATCAAATTTATTTAAAAATTTCCCCACAACTTGGAAACAATCAGGAAAAATGTAGTTATTATGAATTGTATTTTACAATCTTTTACTGAGAGTAAACCCATTGACGTGAATGGTCTTGACTAACTTAGGGCCATTAATTTTAGTGGGTCTACTCTGAGTAAGCTTAGTTGCATACAATCCGGGGGAAAGTTGATGATGATATTGGTAATAATGATGCCTCTGTGCTGGATCTGCCCTGGCAAAACACAACGACTTGGGAACAACTAGGGAAAAGGTGGTTATTGTCACCATTGTCATCATGACGCCTCTGCCGTGGGCTCTTCCCTCCAAAAAACAACAACCACCAACCACAGCTTTGGAACAATCCTGCTATAGGACATGCAGCCGAAACAAAACAAAAAAAAAAGGGTTGTCATATTCTCTTTCCACCCCCATGTTTAACCGAGGATGCTCTCAAACAGATGCCTGCTTTTTGTGCCAGTAGGTAGCAAAACTAACACAACAGCAGTGGTAGGATTCCAGACTTTCTTTTCCCCATACGCATATTTAAAAAAAATTAATTCTCAAGATGCTGCCTGCTGCCAACTGCTCCACATTGCTGGCAAGGAGCAAAGCAAAGCAAAGCAAAGATAGCAGCAAATGGGTGAATCCAATAACTAGGAAATAAAACAAAAGTAAAGTTGCAACCCCAGGAATGCCTTTTGCCTGGTCCAAACAACTCACTTATCAATCACAGCTCTGACTTCACTCATTCACTAAAAACAAAGGTTTACTCATTTCACAGAAATTGCTTCAAAGGGTACTGTGATGGGACGATGAGCTGCTTGTGCGTAAAATGCAAGTCCCTCAGAGTTTGATCAGGTTTTCAAACCTCTGCCTGTGACGGAGCCCCTCCAGCATGGCTGCGTCAATCACTAGTAGAATCCGAAAGTGGCTGCTTTCGGAATCGTTTCCAACATAAAAGCTCTTTAACGGAAACACGTCGTCTGGCCTCTCGGCGTGACAGTTTCCGGCGAGGTGTGGGTGTCCCTATAGGAGGTCCTGAGACCTCCCCACTGTTTTCGCTGGAAGCGTCTCTGAGCCATCCCTCCGACTCACTTTCCCTTGGAGTTCTTGCTCGCCCTCTACTGGTTCCCTCTTCCGCTGCTACTCCTCTCTCAACCTCAGTGAGCCTTTGCGCCCCCGGCGCTTTAGATGGCAGTTCCCTGGCATCCACCTCCCCTCCAGGGCCCCCTTCACCCCCTCCCGTCTCCTCCCCTACTGGCGGTGAGGAGGTAAAACCCCTGAAAGAACCTCCTTCGTCTTCCGACGTCGCGAACACTTCCCTCCACTTGTTGCTGTTCCTACCCTCTCGGTAATCTTCGTCATCGGAGTCCACTCCCTCTTCCAACTCCGACTCCGCGAACCCTTCCATTTCCTCTTCCTCATCGGTGGTGCCGAAATACTCCCTCCTAAACCTTGCTATCGGCTGAGGTTTCCTCGGGAACCTTTGGTGGAACGTTTCTGTTAAAACCTCGTCATTGACTTCCTCTGCATTCACCCAGGTGTTTTCTGACTCCGGTTCCCCTTCCCACGCCACCAAATACTCCACCTGATTTCCCTTCCACCTGGAATCGAGGATTTCCGCTACATGGTTGCGGCGTTCCCTCTCTTCCAAGGCTGGTCCCCTGACGTACTCCCCTTCACGTCCCCCCCTGTATGGTGACAGTAACGACCTGTGGAACACTGGGTGCAATTTCATGTGGTTGGGTAATCGGAGTTTGAAAGCTACCGGGTTGACCTGCTGAATGACCTCAAAGGGTCCCAATCTTCTGGGCCTCAATTTCTTACAACCCCCTTTGAACGGCAACCCTTGGGTTGACAACCACACTTGATCCCCCACCCTTATGGTTTCACCTTCCCTTCTGTTCTTGTCTGCCTGCTTCTTATATTGTGCCTTAGCCCTTTCTAAGTTGAGCTGGAGCTGATGATGGATCGCTTCCATCTCTTCTACAAAATGTTCAGCCGCTGGGACGCTCCATCTCTCCCCTCCTTCCCCTGGAAATGCCCTGGGGTGACACCCGTAATTAGCCAAAAAGGGACTCATCCCTGTGGACACATTCTCCGCATTATTGTAGGCAAATTCTGCCAACGCCAACTTTTCGACCCAATCGTTCTCTCTGTCATTGACATAACACCTCAGATATTGTTGAAGAATGCCATTTGCTCTTTCCGCCTGCCCGTTGGTTTCAGGGTGCCGGGCAGTTGAAAAATTGACTTCCACGTGCAGCAAGCTCATGAGCTTCCTCCAGAACCTGGAAGTAAATTGTTTGCCGCGATCTGAGATCACCCTCAAGGGAGCCCCGTGCAACCTAAAGATGTGTTCTACAAACAACTTCGCTGTTTCTTCCGCTGTGACTGCATGTGAGCATGCTACAAAGTGGCACATCTTAGTTAACAGGTCTACTACTACCATGATGGCTGTTTTCCCCTTGGACTTTGGCAGATCCGTCATAAAATCTATTGATATCGCTTCCCAAGGCCGTTCTGGTGTGGGTAATGGTTCTAATAACCCTGCCGGCGCCCTTCTTTCCCCTTTGGCTCGCTGACATTGGTCACACCCTCTTACATACTCCCTTACATCTTCCCTCACCTTAGGCCACCAAAATTCCCTGGTAACCAACCACATGGTCTTGTGTTGTCCAAAATGTCCCGCCGTGGGGCTATCATGCAACTGCTTGAGTACTCTCCCCCTCAATTCACCTTCGGGTATATACAGTGCCCCTTTGTAATACAATGCCCCATTTCTTTCCTCAAAACCTCCGGGGCTCTCGCCCTCCCCCCTGAGACCTCTGAGCTTATCCTGGGCATATTCATCATTTTCCGTTTCCTCTACCAGTTCTCGTTGCCCCACCAGCGCCGCCCCACACACCCAGCGGTCCTCAGGGATGACATGTCTCTCTTCGATCACCCCCTCCCCTTCCCAATACTCTGGTTTGCGTGAGAGCGCGTCCGCCCTGACGTTTTCTGGGCCTGGCACATAACAAATTTCAAAGTTGAATTTGGAGAATTCCTGTGCCCATCTCACTTGTCGTTGGTTGAGCACTCGAGCTGTTCTCCAATACTCTAAATTCTTGTGGTCGGTGCACACTTGCACCTTGTGTTGTGCCCCAATTAATAAATGTCTCCACCTCCGGAATGCTTCGTGAATGGCAAGTAGTTCCCTGTCATACACCGTGTAATTCCTCTCGGATTTATTCAGCTTCCGCGAGAAGAAGGCACACGGTCTCCACTCCGACGCACTCCTCCCCGGTTGAAGAAGGACCGCCCCTACCGCCCGGTCGGATGCATCGGTTTCCACTCTCATGGGTTTTCGTAAATCCACATGCAGAAGTTGTTCTTCCGAGGCGAAAGCCCTTTTCAGTTCTTCAAAGGCTCGATCCGCCTCTACCGTCCAAACAAATTTCTTCTTGCTGCTGAGGCAGTCGGTGATGGGCGCCGTCAAGTGGGCAAAGTTCTTGATGAACTTCCGATAAAAGTTCCCAAACCCCAAGAATCTTTGCACGTCCTTCTTGGTCTTCGGTGTCTTCCATTCCAGTACCGCTTGGACCTTGCCTGGATCCATGGCCAATCCCTTGTCTGACAAGCGGTACCCCAGGAATTCCACCTCCTTGGTATGAAACTGGCACTTCTCCAGTTTCACCCACAGCTGGTTGGCTTGCAGCCTGCCCAACACTTCTCGAACGTCCCTCACATGCTGTTCCTCATCTTCCGAATACACCAACACGTCGTCTAAAAAGGCCACACAATTCTTGTAGAGCAAAGGTCCCAGAACGTGGTTTATAAAAGCTTGAAAACACGCGGAGCCCCCTTGTAGACCGAAGGGCATAACGAGGTATTCAAAGGCTCCCAAAGGGGTAAACATGGTGGTCTTCCATTCATCTCCCTTCCTTATGCGTATCAGATTGTACGCCCCCCGCAGGTCCAGCTTTGTAAAAATCTTTCCCTTCCTTACTCTGGTCAAAATGTCATCAATTCGGGGCATAGGGAAAGCCAGGGGCTCCGACACTGCATTGAGGGCCCTAAAGTCACACACCAGTCTCGGTTTGTCTGTGTTCTTTTTGTCCACAAAAAACACTGGGCTGCCCCCCACCGCTCGGGACTCTCTGATGAAACCTCGCTTCAGGTTTTTGTCAATGAACTCCCTCAGCTCCTGCATCTCCCTGTCTGACATGGCGTACAGTTTGCCTACTGGGAGTTGGGCCCCAGGGAGTAGGTTGATTTGACAGTCAAAGGGTCTATGCGGTGGCAGTTTGTCTGCTTCCCTTTCGCTGAATACGTTGCTCAGATCTGCGTATTGCGGGGGCACCTTCCCTTTGTCCATTACTTCCATCCCGGCTAGGGTGACTCTGTCTCCTCCCGAAACCTTCCCCTCCT
Organism: Podarcis melisellensis; assembly: GCF_964234715.1. NCBI lineage: Eukaryota > Metazoa > Chordata > Lepidosauria > Squamata > Lacertidae > Podarcis > Podarcis melisellensis. The sequence continues at coordinate 40,496,385 of NC_138528.1, forward strand.
TGCAGTGTTCTAGGCAATGCGCTGACCCAAAGGAGACCACCCTCTGATGCCAGCCCACTAGCGGATCGTGTAGCGCCAGCCAGCTCATCCCCAAAATGATGGGCGCTCCTCCCAGGATGGCCACATTAAACGCTATCTGTTCGGTGTGCCTTGCCACCCTCATTATCATCGGGACAGTCTGTTGGCTAACTTCTCCCCCCAACAGCTCTCTGCCGTCAATCGTAGTCACCTGCAAGGGGTTACTTAAAGGGATGGTTTGTATCTGGTGCTCAGCTGCAAACTCCTTACTCATGAAATTACAGGAGCTGCCTGAATCCAAAAGCGCCTTGATCTTTAGTGGGTGTCCGTTTGGCAGTTCTAGTAACACCTCTATCACTAAAGCGGGTCTGGGAGGTTCCGGCATGGGCACTTTCACTGCTCTTTGGCCTGGCTGCTGTGCCCCGACGGTGGCAGCCAGGCGTTGGCTTTTACTTGCTCCTTGCCTTCCTCTTCCTTTCCCCCAACAGCTCCTGCCATCCCTTGCCATTCCTTTCTTTGTGGGCAGACTCTGGCAAAGTGCCCTGTCTGTTGGCAGAGATAACATCTCTTGGCGCTCCTTCCCTCCTTCTTCCGCCCTTCACTGGGATTTGAAACTGCGCGCGCCCGCGCTGTTCCAACTTCCATCGGCTCTGCCGGCGGGAAAGGTGGCTCTGGAATGTCTGGAATGCGGAACTCCCTCCAACGGTCTCCTTTCCCTTCCCGCTTTTCCAAAGCCCTCGCCTCCTGGCGCGCTCCTATGCACAACGCAGATTTGGTTAACTGATCCATAGACTCCGCCCTGGGCCCCCGGGAAAGCTCATCTTTGACGGTTGAAGAAAGCCCCTCTTCGAAAAGCATTTGGATGGGCTCCGCCGATAGGTCCCACCCCAATTTATGAATCAGCATAGTAAACTCAGTCCAGTACTCACGGACAGATCTGCTTCCTTGCTGGCAAGCCATTAACTGCCTTCGCACCACCCCCTGCTCAATATCGCTGGAAAACATCAGGTCCATGGCACGAAAAAACTTCCTCGTGTCCTTTAGGATCTCATTATTCGCTGCCATCAGGGGTCTAACCCAATCTTTCGCCCCGGATTCGAGATGGCCAATCACAAAAGCCACTCGCGATTCCTCGTCGGGGAAGTCATCAAACTGCAAGTTTAGAGCGTATTGCATCTCTGTTCTAAAGGCATGATAGTTCCTGGGATCCCCCCCGAATTTCTGCACCAATCCTGGCACCTTTCTGGCGAGCGGGGTGGTTTTCTCCTTTCCCTTTTCTGCATCCTGAGCCCTCCTCTCCTCAAGCCTCGCCGTTTGCAGCGCCAACTGGATCTCCAACGCCCTGTACCTTTCTTCCAGGCTTGGACCCCCTCCAGCTGCTCCTGCTCCTCCGGTTCCGGCTGGGTTGCTCATGATGCTTTTCCCTGCACAAGCTGGCTTTCGGTGACTTTCGGATTGCTGTGATGGGACGATGAGCTGCTTGTGCGTAAAATGCAAGTCCCTCAGAGTTTGATCAGGTTTTCAAACCTCTGCCTGTGACGGAGCCCCTCCAGCATGGCTGCGTCAATCACTAGTAGAATCCGAAAGTGGCTGCTTTCGGAATCGTTTCCAACATAAAAGCTCTTTAACGGAAACACGTCGTCTGGCCTCTCGGCGTGACAGTTTCCGGCGAGGTGTGGGTGTCCCTATAGGAGGTCCTGAGACCTCCCCACTGTTTTCGCTGGAAGCGTCTCTGAGCCATCCCTCCGACTCACTTTCCCTTGGAGTTCTTGCTCGCCCTCTACTGGTTCCCTCTTCCGCTGCTACTCCTCTCTCAACCTCAGTGAGCCTTTGCGCCCCCGGCGCTTTAGATGGCAGTTCCCTGACAGGTACTTGCACATTTTGCTTCATAACTTTCTTTCTTGGAAGTTTAGAGCCTTTTTTTCTTTTAATGAAAGCTCAGAGTCTGGAGCAGCTGCCTGAGGGCGCCCATGAAAGCCTTCCCAAATGCCAGGTTGGGAACCTTCATAACTAAGCCAAACCATGGCTTAGCTTATGGCACTGTCGCAGCAGCAAGTCTGGGAGAGGAGTGCTGCAGCTGCAGTCTCTTCTGGGAACCCCCCATGCTAACACTTTTGCACTAAGCCATAGTTGGACTTAGCTTTACATGTGAAGCAGCTCAATGTAAGCTGCCTGATGAACTTTGTTTAGCTAGGTGGGTTGCAAACATTCCAAACCTATCAGTAGTCTATAGCTCAGCATTACATTTGCACCAGATCAAATTGTAGCCCTCATTATAGAGGGGAAAGTAAGTAAAGACCTTCCGTGCTTTAATAATAAGGGTGATGAGTAGAAAGAAAGGACAGATACCCGAGATGGGTTTCTGCTAGTATAGAATAAATATGAACAGATAATTTTAAAGCACAACGCACTTCCTTACTGTCATGAATGTTCTGTGAATCTCCAGTTCTATCTTTGTAAATTAAGAATTACTGAGTAGCAATTTTAAAAGTCTGAAATTTGGTGGCAGAGACAGAATGGAGCATTTCTTCACTTTTAAAATGTATCCCCCCCCCTTACTGCGTTTATGTTAAACATTCTTACCCACTCATACTGAAGTAGATAACGGGGAATCTTTTCTGGAGAAACCTCTCCTCCAAGGAACAGAAGAATGAAAAACTAGGACTGACTTACCTCCTGTGTTACACCAGTTACCTCCCCTGATTAACAGACGAGTGACGCCACTGGGTCCCCGTGATACATTGTGGCATTTGTTTGTCTGCTATCAAAGTAGAGTACAAATTAATGTCATTAAATATAGAGCCATTATTTCATTGCTACTGTAGAAAACTTTTTCTAAGGCATTTTGACAAGCAAAGCTTTGAGGCAAAATACTTCCTGCATTTGTCGGTCCCTGAAGAAAAACCACCACATCATGTTTTTGTTCATAACTGAACTGCCAAACATATAGGAATGGCTAGATGCTTTGGTAGTTTTCATAAAAACGAGAGCTTTGCAACAATTTACCCAAAGTGCGTGCACTGTTAGACTTTTCTTTCTCCTAGAATAAAAACCGTGTGGTAATTGTTTGCAAACAATCAGTACTAACAGCTCTTACTGTACCAGCATAACAAGCTTGTACAGTTTACTCAGGGCCTTAAATTTTCATTTGCAGCGGCAATAAGATGTGGAGGGTTTATAGCAAGCGCCTGCTGTTTGTAGCAGTGAAATGCTATGAGCCCAGCTCTGAATTCATGTGTGTGGCAAATTCTCACTGTGGCGAGTGAGAGTCTATTTCAAGCATGGAATTCAGGAAGGGGACATTTTTTGTGTGGCTTTTTAGTGTAAGTTTGTTCATAGTATGATTCTGTTAATGATGACCTTGTTGTTGCTCAGAGCTTTGATCTGCTGCCTTAAATAAAAAGTTTTATTTTACATTATTTGGATAGAATAGGACAGATATGATGTTGATGTGCAACCTGTTTACTGTCTCTTTCCTAGGGCTCATTTTCCTTATGCTCTGGGTGACTGAAGCTGCTGACAGTGTAGTCTGATACATTTACCTGATTTTTTTTTTTATCAACAATGGAGTTAATGAAAAGTAGCTTTCTAGTGTACAAACTCATAGGCTTATGACTTTATTGAATTCATATATAGGCAACATGAGACTTTTTAAAAAGCAGCATTGCAGATACATTTCATACATGCATAAAATGCTCAGAATGTTAGAAACACTTACTGTCTTCTAAAAGTACAAAGCTTATTGTCAAAACTTTTATCCATTTCAGATGTTATTCGTATGTGTATGTATGTGTTTTTGGAGATGTGTAGATTGTAGAAAATTACAACATGTGTATTCTTAGATTTTCTGTGGTGAAGTAAATTATGAAGTGCTACTAAAATAATATGTATTTTCCACAGCAGTTCTTTGGTTCACTTATATTTTCCCAAGTTTAGCCATTAAATATATATATATATTACATATAATATATATTACATATATATTACATATAATATGTCAATATAAAAGTCTAGCTTTGGTTGGATAATTAGGGGAAATAACTGTTTCATATGAATGAATCACATAACTACACAATATATTTTGTATGTATCTTCCCTTTTAGTCTGGAGGTCATGATCAAGAACGAAAGAAATCAAAACGTAGAGGGGATTTATATTCAATACAGACTTCTCTAATTGTAGCTGCACTTAAAAAAATGCTTCCCATTGGACTGAATATGTGTACGCCTGGAGATCAAGAACTGATATCTCTTGCTAAGTTCAGATACAGCTGTGTAAGTCGAAGTTTTGCTCAGTTAAGAGTGTTCAATTTTGAAAATCCAGCAACCACATGGGGATTGTGATTCTAATACAGGCATAGGCAAACTCATCCCTCCAGATGTTTTGGGACTACAATGCCCATCATCTCTGACCACTGGTCCTGTTAGCTAGGGATGGTGGGAGTAACATCTGGAGGGCCGAGTTTGCCTATGCCTGTTCTAATACAAGGATTCTCAAAATGCACATGTTGCTATGCAGTATCAGGATATGCCCTCACTGCAACGCCTGCATCTCAACAGTGCGAGAAACAATGCTCAAGCCTTCTATATGGCAAAGCGGTTTATTCATTGGTCCAAATGCATCTAGAAAAATGAATGCTAGACCAAAGCACTTGACTGATTAAATACTGTTGCCTGAAATGGAAAGCTATTCATAGATTTTAAAGACACAATGGCATGCTTATATTTACTGTATGCATAGAATATGTCATAACAAATAGAATAGTATGGCATCAGGGCCGTCTTTAGCATATGAGTTGCCAGGGTGCAAAGATCCGTCCAGCGGCCCCAAATTTGGGGAGGGCATGTCAAAATTGTTGAGCTTTTAAGGAGGGGAGCAGCGAAAACCACTAACATGAAAAAAAAATGGCAGCGATAACTCTGTCTTTCCATTTTTGCAATCATGCGAAAATGAAAGACACCACTAGGGGGCAGCGCCGGATACATTGGTTCTGCAGCTGTTTTGCAAAAGAACAGAAATGACCCATTGACCTCAATCATCCATGGCTCGCAGTTAAGAGCTTAGGTGGCTTCAGCGGTGGGCACCCCCTAGAATTTGGTGCCCGGGTGCACCGCACCCCTTGCACCTCTGGGTAAAGACAGCCCTGTATGGCATCTTAAAGGCATCCTAGCAAATTTACAGTACCCAAGCTGTCCTGGACCAGAGCCCGTATCATCAGATGTATGTAAGAAAAATGGGGCCGGTTGTGGGAACTGAGGAAATATCTCACATTAGCTATACATATTTCATTTACGTTTGCCATAGCTCAGTTGCTAGAGCATGAGACTCTTAATCTAAGGGTCATGGGTTCAAGCCCCAAATTGGGTAAAAGATTCCTTCATTGCAGGGGGGTGGACTAGATGACCCTCGTGGGTCCTTCCAACTCTGCAGTTTTATGATTCTATGAAACGGTTACCCTTACTGAATAAGGGATTGGTCAGATATGAGCATAAAAAATGAATTTGGCTTTGCACACCTACAGTTCTTATCACATTTTCCACACGGAATCCTATGTACGTGTTGCCTGCTGTTGCTTCTTGATGGGAGGCAGCTGTCTAGGATCCTGTTTTCAGCTTTCCAGCTATTCTTCCAGATTGGATTCCAAGAAAACAAATGGACCAGATTTGGTGTTTAAAAATATATATAGATAATAATTGGGAAGAAGAACAGTCAGAAACATTCACTTACTAAATCCACAAATATCAACATACAAGACTTTCTCACCAGCTGTTTCAGAACTCTCCCTGCTTCTCACAGCCTCTCCCAATCTTCACTCCTTCCCTAGGGAAATTGGATCCTCCTGTCTCTTCTGGGTTACAATATAATTATTCTGTTGGCAAAACTTTGCAGCCCAGTTGTAGATGGTTGCGGGCTGTCTCATCACCAGGATATTTGCTTTCTGGAAAGATAATTTAATAAGTTAGCCCAACTTTTATTATGGCACAGATTAACATATGCTTATATTTGTATGCAGAAAGACACAGAAGAAGAGGTGAAGGAGCATTTACGCAATAATTTGCATTTGCAGGAGAAGGTAATGTTCAAAAAGGTCCGTCAGATGAAACTTTTTTTAGCATTAGGCAAAGTTTTAAAACATTTAGATGTTTAACAAGGCAATCTTTTGCTTAAGTTATGCAGGCTGTGAGGGCTATAGGATTTAGCAGACACACTTCTGTGCTTTTGGTATAGAAACTGCCTTTGTTGCCCTGTATGATCACCTCTAGGGAGTGTGTCCCTAGTGATGCTCCTTGATCTGTCAGTGTCTTCTAATACCATTGATGATGGTATTCTTCTGGAGAAGGTGTCTGAGTTGGGAGTGGGTGGCAATGCTTTATGACAGTTGCTGTCCTGCTGGGACGACTGTTTTCATAGGGTAGTGCTTGGGGAGTTTGGTTCAGCACTGTGGAGCCTTAAGTACTGGATTCGATTTTATCCACCATTGTGTTTAATATTTACATGAAATTGCTCGTCAGGTTATTTAGAGTTTTGTAGTGCAATGTCAGTAATATGCAGATGATACATACACAGCTTTACTTCTCCTTTATGCTCCTGGCAAAAACACTATTATTTGCTCTAACCTTTGGATCACAATTTTCTGCTTATCTTTTAGTGGGGTAGGGTGGAGTTAGAGCTGATTTTGGAATTTCCCCAGTGGCATGCTTTTCCTAATCTTTTCGGCTGAGTGAGTATAAGATATGACAATCATATCCCCATGCTCCCAGGCCTGACATAATTGAAGTATAGGATTGCTGTGTAAGAGTGGGGCATTTTATTTCTTATTCCCCCCTCAAATGTTTATTTAAATAAGTCTGCTAAGTATTTTTAAACATTTTTGATACAAGATCATATGTGTTATTTGCAGTCAGATGACCCAGCTGTGAAATGGCAGTTGAATTTGTACAAGGATGTCTTGAAAGCTGATGAACCTGTTGATCCTGAGAAAATAGTGCAGCGTGTGCAAAGGATCTCAGCAGCTGTGTATCATCTGGAACAGGTGAAAGGGACCTCACCTATCAGCTATATATTTTCACAGCAGGACATGGAGTTCTTATCTAAGCACATATATTATAGCAGAGACTGTGTTTCAAATTGGGGAGTCCCTGGTTCAGATCTAGCTTCTGACATGTATTCAGTAGCTGGACTTACATAAGCTACTCTCAGCCTTAGCCCCTGTCTGCAATATGAAGGGTAATACTATTGACTTAGCTTACAGGGTAATAATAATAATAATAATAATAATAATAATAATAATAATAATAATAATATATTATTTATACCCCGCCCATCTGGCTGGGTTTCCCCAGCCACTCTGGGCGCCTTCCAACCAAATATTAAAAACAATACAGCATCAGACGTTAAAAACTTCCCTAGACAGGGCTGCCTTCAGTTGTCTTTTAAAAGTAAAATAGTTGTTTATTGCCTTGACATCTGCTGGGAGGGTGTTCCAAAGGGCAGGCGCTACTACCAAGAAGGCCCTCTACCTGGTTCCCTGGAACCTCACCTCTCGCAGTGAGGGAGCCGCCAGAAGGCCCTCGGCGCTGGACCTCAGTGTCCGGGCTGGATGATGGGGGTGGAGATGCTCCTTCAGGTATACAGGCATAGGCGCCGACTCCATGGGGCCTGAGGGGGCCTGAGCCCCCTCAAAAATTTGTTTGGGGGGGCTCTGCCCCCCCAATAATTTAAGAAAATTATTAGTTAAAACAAAGCCACTCCCGATCTAGAGAGGGGGTGGGGTTGCGGGCTCTCGACCCATCAACAATCTCGCGGGGCTGGCGTCAGCCCCGCGAGAAGCGGGGATTCCCCCTAGCTCATTAATATTCACCGCCCACGGCGGCAGCCAATCAGCGGGCCCTCACAGGTTCACTTAAGGTCGGGGCAGCCCGGGGCTCGCCCCTTTCGTTCCCCCAGCAGCAGCGGTTTGGAGGTCTTGGGCCCCCCCAATATTTTTTATAAGTCGGTATGGGCCCCCGCCCCCCCCAATATTTTTCATAAGTCGGCGCCCCTGTATACAGGACTGAGACTGTTTAGGGCTTTAAAGGTCAGACCAACACTTTGAATTGTGCTCGGAAACAGTATTATTATTATTATTATTATTATTATTATTATTATTATTTATTGAATTTATATACTGCCCTATACCTGGAGGTCTCAGGGTGGTTCATGGAAAAGATAAACATAAAAGCCCAAATATATATAATCAAAATAAAAACAACCTAATAAACACCCCCCCCCCCGAAAAAAACCATTTTTTAAAAGGGCATGGATGTCACATCAGATCAACCAAGGGCCTATTTAACGTTATTTGCCTGGTGCCTAAAGGTGTATAATGAAGGCACCAGGCAAACTTCCTTGGGGAGAGCCTTCCATAGATGGGGAGCCACTGTGGAGAAGGCCTGTTCTCATGTTGCCACCCTCCAGACCTCACAAAGAAGGGCCTCAGAAGGTAGATATACGGGTGACATCTAGACAGTTCTAATGTCAACATTTATAACTTTGGGAAAGCTCAGCCTGTTCTGGACGGGCTGCACTTCTGTTGAAAGACAAGGCATTGTATCCACGAACTTATTGTGTTCATGGAATGATTTCTGCTCATGCAATGAACTTTATTTCCTCCCTTGTGTGCCCTCCAAATCTGCTCTGGAAGGGCGGGAGGGGGACCCAGGACAAATTTGTGTGACGCACAGGAATGGGAAGTCCTACAAGTGATGCCCAGGTGCAGTGAGTGCAGAGGATACAACCCCAGGTTTTCAATATATGGATACTCCTGGATCCAGCTCTGCCTCTAGCCTCCTGTTTAGGAGTATTTTTGCACATCTCTGGGTGGTGTGTCCCCTGCAGTTTTTCCTGGGAAAGGTAGATCAGAATTCAGTCCCTAGAGAGGTAAATTGTCTCCATCTATTATGGCTTTCAGATGAACCCCAAAGATTCTTCTGTTTCGCCAAACATTTGGCTTGATGTGATTTTCTCTCCAGTGTGAGGTTAGGTTTAATCTTGTGTGTTTTGTGCATGCATGTGTGTGTATACACACACACACACACACACACACACACCGTGTATTTTCTACCATCGTAGATGTACAGATGACATCAGCTGAACTGGACTTGTTATTTACAATAGTGTTTTTCCATAGGTTGAGCAACCATTAAGATCAAAGAAAGCAGTTTGGCACAAACTCTTGTCAAAACAACGTAAAAGAGCTGTTGTGGCTTGTTTCAGGATGGCACCGTTGTATAATCTGCCAAGGTACATAACTTTTAATTTTTCTTTTTACATGAGACTCTTGCTATTGCGCTTCAGAACAGTGGGTGTTCTTACCTGACATGCTTTCTGTGACACGGTATTGAAAGTTCAGCCAGTTTCTTAAAGTTTCCTGTTGAGCCATATTAGAAGAGCATCATATGTCTTTGTAAAAGAGATGCTCTAATCCTTCATTCTGTTTCAAATGGAAATAGGTAGAACACAAGACTCGCAGAAGCATTTTGTAAAGCAGTCTTGAGCACACTAGGATCCAAAATTAATTCCAACCTCAACTAGCACTGCAAAAATACATTTATATTACATTTCATTACCTTTTCATTGCTTTTCTGAATATCAGAAAGTCTTGTATTAATCCTTTGCAGCCCCCAGCTGTTTAAAAACAGTGAACTGCAATCTAAGAAATGTACTTGGAAGTGGGTCATTGAACTCAGTGGTGCCTGCTTTTCAGTAGCCATTCACATATTTTTGAATTGCCAGGCTGCAATATTTTACCCACTTATTTGGGAGTTAGCCTACTGAACTATATGGAACTTACTTTTGAGCAGGCGTCCATAGGATTGTACTGTTGGAACTACCTATCCTTCCCTTTTGCCACTATCCCTTGGCCAGGCATGTGGGCCCAGTTATCTGCTGCTATGTATGGGATGTCTGTATGCACCTCCTATCTTAGGACTGCCATACGTCCGGATTTTCCCAGTCATTACCTGGATTTCAAAGAAAGAATTGACATCTGGGGGGCCCGCTTTGTCCTGGATCAATAAAAAATTTGAGGCTTGCTGGCGTTTTTGTAAAAACCTCCAGGGTGTCCTGGTTTTTGCTTTTTGGAATATGGCAACCCTATTCTATATGTAGGGCAAGCTAGCCCATTCCTTCCTAGACATGAGAGAATGGATCATGCCTTTAATATTTTAAACACCATTTAATTATTTATCCATTGTTTTAAGTGTGATAGGTTAAGGTCTTAACCCTAAAATTTGGGAGGCTTGTTTTATGAAATATGTTAATTGACAAGTTTCTACTTCTGCAATTACACGTGCATTGTTGTTGTTTTGCATGCTGCATCTCCTCCTGCATATTTCTCCTTTCCTGCCAGCCCTTACTTGGAAATGTGTGGTGCTGGGTAAACAGCTGTGCCATTCCTTGCAATGAAAATCTCATGCATGACTCCCACAAAAAAGTTTCCTAGGGCTGCAGATGTAGGCTGGAGGCCAGCCTGTTCATGCAGTATTCACATAAGAACAGCCTGTTATATCAGGCCCATCTAGTCCAGCTTCCTGTTCTCACTGTGGCCAACCAGATGCCTATGGGAGGCCTGCAAGCAGACCTGAATGCAGCCGCATTCTCCCCTCCTGCAGTTTCCAGCAGCTGGCATTCTACTGCCTTCTACAGTGGAGGTAGAACGTAAGCATCAGGGTTAGTAGTCATTGGTCACTATGTCCTCCACGAATTTGTCTAACCCTTTGTCATGCTCCTGCCCCAAAATCCAATTACAGCGGCTCTTATTTGAGAGCAAGGAAGGTATCTTAATTTAGTCTAATAATGGTACAGGCTCAGCGCTGGGTCCAGAAATCATGATTCCAACATATAAGCAAGGGTAGAGAGTTTGGACAGATCCTTTTAGATCCCTAGCACTGTTTATGCATTAAAAAGCACAGGTCACAACACCAGTCCCAGGACTCACTTTCTACATCCCTCCATTGGGAGAACTGTCCACTTATTTCTATCTGTCCTTCTCCCTGTTATTTAACCTCTTGTCAATTTAACCTGATTTACAAGAGGATCTCTCGTCTTATTTTATGACTGCTAAGCTTACTCAGGCAGTAAGGTAATTTGGTGAGGTACTTTGTCAAAAGCTTTTTGAAGGCCCAAATGCACTATGTCAATTTGATCACCTCTGTCTAGATGTTTGTTGGCACTCTAATAGGTTAGTGAAACAGAAGTTGCCCTTGCAGAAGCCATGCTGATTTCTGCTTCAGCAAGACTTGTTCCTCCTATATGCTTTGTTATCTTATCTTTAACAATGTTTTCCAGCAGTTTTCCCAGAACAGAGTTTAAACTTCCTGGCCTGTAATTTTCAACATCTCCCTGGAATCCCTTTTTTTAAAAGTGGTGTTGCATATTCTTAAGTAAATAAATTAACTTTATTGTACAGTGGTACCTCGGGTTAAGTACTTAAATTGTTCTGGAGGTCCGTACTTAACCTGAAACTGTTCTTAACCTGAAGCACCACTTTAGCTGATGGGGGCCTCCTGCTGCTGCTGCGCCGCCGGAGCACAATTTCTCTTCTCATCCTGAAGCACTATTTCTTGGTTAGCGGAATCTGTAACCTGAAGCCTATGTAACCTGAAGTGTATGTAACCTGAGGTACCACTGTACTAGCCAAAGGCCATGACAAAACCATACAAAAACCATTCAGAAAAGAAATATCTATACGACTATATAACTGGATATAAAAAACAGAGCCACTGCCTGAACCATCAAAATCAAAAAATGCAGATGCACGCGTAGATTGAGGACTCCACACAGCATACAATATTTTCCTATTTAGACCTCTGAATGGTGTTGTATTTGCCACTTTCCAATCCTCAGGTATGGAAACTTTGTTTCCCATTACCACTATTTTTGTCAGTTTCTCAGGCTCCCTTCATGCTGAAGTTAGTTCATGGACAGGCAAATATGCCCTACACTAGTGGCCAAAATTGTGGAAACCTTTTGGGGAAAGTGTATTTCTGAGGTTTGATGGCTCATAACACCACTTTTTTTGTAATACCATAAAATTATATATCAATGGAAAGATAATTTAATGAGGAATGTGATGCAGCAAAGTTTGTTCAATATCTGTATTCCATCAAAGGTTATAGCCAAATAACCAGAAAAAGGAAGCACAACTTGATTAGGTTGATAGGAAGTAGCTTTCCTTCATTTGAATGTAGCCAATGAGCATGTGTGTTTAGAGAGCCAATCAGGTGTTATGAGCCATCAAACCTCGGTAATGCACTATTCCAAAAGGGTTTCCACAATTTTGGCTGCTAGTGTATATGAAGAGAAGAAGGGGCTCTGCTTCTACTTCTTTCCTGGAGGGAAGCCGAAACCTCTCATTGCATGTAAGCAATGCTCTGTGCCTGTCAGTAAAAGAGCTGGGGCTTAAGAATATCCTCTCCCACATATTCAGCTCTTTGTGCTGCACCTAGGGGGGAGGATGGATTGTGGCCAAGATCCTTTTAGGAAACCACTTAGAAATTATTTCAAATAGACCTGATGGTTATGCAAGTGTTACGCAGTCCATTCTCTTTGAACCACAATCAGTAATATGTTAATTATACATTTCTTGCATTTTTCTTATTTTAGCTTCCAGGTTGCCTTGGGAAATGGAGAACTCAATATTTGATTATTTATTGGTGGGGCAAAAATGTCTGAAAATGGTTTAACAATATATTTCAGGATTGCTGAAGCTTTATTGATGTTAATGCAAACCTCTGGTCAAAATTTTGCAGTCCACCCAGATATACCTGCATCTCTCTTTTTTGTGTTTGGACCTATGATTGTTTGACTGGCCTCGATTGTTTTCATAATTTAGGATGTGTACTGCTGTTTAGTTCCTTGTGATAGTAAATCTTTTTTTAAAAAAAAAAAGAATGAAAACATATTCTCTCCTCAACAGCTGCACACACCTCATCTCATCTTGCTCAGGAGGCATATCTGACCCTCCAGAATGGATTTTGGAGGCTGTAGGTGGCTGCAGAATGGCAGATAAATTTTTAACATTAATTTCCTTAACATTTCTTTGAATCTAAGACATTGCTTTTATGGTTTAAGTAGGCATAACTAAGTGTGTGATTTCAGTCTCACTCTCTAATTTCTGTTGACATCTACACAATATTTTAAAAATGAGGGACACAATTTGAGTAACAGCAGAGATGGGGAACAAGAGTCCCAATAATATATGGAATTATTTGTGACTACCCTTCGTGACAATGGGATATCCCTGCTTATGCATACAATTTTGGCATGGTGGACTGCAAACTGTATGGACTTGCTATGTTATGAATGTGAATATCTGTATTTGAGTGTGACATTTGAAGAATTGAACCTTCGTATTTAAGAAGAATCCTAATACTTAGGATTGTCGTCATTATTTTTAATATAATCATGGCCATATAGAACTTGGACAGAATGAGATGAGATGCAAAACTATTAACATAAAATGAGATGTAAAATTATTAACATAAAATGAGATGTAAAATTATTAATATATTTTACATATTTAGATAACCTTTGCTCTTAACTGCTTTACTATAATTGTGTTTTTACTGTTAGTTGAAACCTATATGCTTTTCTTCAGACACAAAATTAGCAATTTCTACCTGAGCACCTTCCAACGTGTATGGCTGGAAAAAGTACATGAAAAAACTCAATATGACAGGCTCATACTCACATTAACGGTAATGTAATGGAGAGCCTCTTGCTTACGCACACACTTACTCCTTTCCCAGCCATGATATGATGTCATACAATGAGTTTGTACAATTTAATAAGGGATTCTGATTGGTCAGTCCAAACTGGCTCTGCTTCATGAGGCTCTGCCTGATGAGGCAACCGGCCATGCAAATCTGGAGCACATATGAGCCCAATTCACAAGCGGGCTTCTTCTTACATGCTTTTCTTTCTCTCTTCCTTTATTTTGAGTTATTTCCCCACTCTGCCTCTGACACTTCCTAGAAGGGCTGAGAGGCTCTCTGTGAGGATTGAGGCTGGCGCTTCAAAGGCCCTAGTTTTCCCACCCTCACTGCAGGTGGAAGAGGGACCAGGCTGCACAATGCTTCATCTCTTTGGTGGCACCCTTTGATCCTTATAGACCCATGGATCACCAGTGATGCCTCACCAAAGTCCAGGAAGAACAAGCTGCAACACAATTCCCTATTCCCAGTTCCAAGTCAATAGGATGGGTTGAAGTCTCTATACCCTTGGTTGAAGGCAAGCAGCAACCCTTTGGGACGTAGGGCTCCCATAATGCAGTTCTGTCCCTGCCTTTGGCAGCCAGTTGCCATTAGCTCCCACCTCAGTTTTTTCTTTTTTTTTTCTTTTTCACTCCTTTTACCTACCTTAGACCTTAAATAGCACAGATAGCTTAGTCTGTGTCTTTTCTCCCTCAATCCATAGCTGTATTTTATTTAACTTCACTTTGCCTTTATTGCGTGGCCAGGAGGAGACCCTCCAACCCCTGGTGACCCCTGTGAGGAATAATGACTCATGACAACATGTTATGGGATTAAAATTGGCCACAACTTTATTAAACTTTCAGATGTAGGGAGACCTTGGCATTGGGCGTTTATCCCTCCCAGTCCCCAGCTGGGAATCTGGGGAATAACAGGGTTATCCAAACTGTGTGGGGATTGGGCTGGTTCTGGAAAACGTATGTTTAAGCAGAGAGCCCGCCCCCATTTTGCCGCAACACACGGGAGAGCACTGACAACCTAATGGCGGATGGCCAGTGACTCCCCTCAACAAAAAAGAGACTTTAAACCCAACAAATTGTAGAACAAACCACACCACACACCCCAAGTGCTCTGAGGTTATTTAGATTCTGTTGTATGTGCAGTAGAATATGCAATGGAATGTAAAGATATGAAAGCTTTTTTCCCATACTCTGTCTATCTATTGTAAGTTACATTCTGTGTAACTTAATTTCCGTCAAACATTGGGGAAATTGCTTATTTATTTTATCATTATTTTTATATCACCATCCAAGGATCGATCACAGGGCAGTTTACAATATAAAAACACAAGAATAAATACCATAGTAACAGACAAAAACAATGATTGGGTTTTTTAAAAAATATTTACTGACCAATCAGAGGAACACAATTGTACAAAATCCATATGCTTACTAATCATTAACCGCATAAGCTTTTATACTGTATTCCGTTTATCCCTCTTGATCTCACTTTCACCCCCCCTCCCAGGCACCGCTCTATTAACCTGTTCCTCCATGGTTATCAGAAATATTGGATAGAAACAGAGGAATATTCCTTTGAGGAGAAACTAGTTCAGGATTTGGCTGTAAGTACAGATATGGCTGGTCCCGGTTTCAAATGCCCACACTGATCCATATTATCTAACTATATATTTATATCTGCATCTGTCTATATTAAAATGTGTATCACTCTTTTCCTATGCCAGAGTTAATGTTCTTAAATATATAAGGTATCAGAAAGAAATAGCCAAGCTGTGCAGTATAACACTGATATATTCTGTGCATCCATGGACACAGCTATGGCTTATGCCAATATCCAAAATTGCTTTTTTATTTTTTAAAAAATATAGTTTGAACTAAAACTTATCATTGTTCTGCTTTGTTCAGCTTGGCAATTCCTATGTTTTAATTAGCATTTTCTTTGAAGGCTTAACACAATTAATGCTTCTTTGTTGTTTGGATTTTGGTTATTGCATAACCCTCCTTTTTATTTTAACATTTCTAAGCTGTTATACAAGTTAATTTGGCTTTCTCCTGATACTCTAATAGAGTGGTATTCTAATGAACTATAAACTTGTATGACAGTATTAAGCAGCAAAAGTTTCCTTCCATATATTAAAATTGGAACTATTTATGCTTCTACTTCACCTTTTATTAGAACTTAACTCTAATTAAGATAAGTATATGCATGTATTTCTAAGCTTCAGACAGTTTTAGATGTCTTCTTTTTAACTGACAACCTAAGAAGTGATTTAATTATTGTTTTATTTCTGTGTACATGTAAAATGATTCGTTCCCCTAGCTATCGTTAATAGAGGTTTCCATCACATGAATGCAGTGGAGAAACCAAGTAATAGTTTTATTAGTTAATTACCTCTATTAGTTTGTAACCATTTCAACAGTTGATATGAAGGGGTATTAACCTATCACTGTGGGAAAAGTTTACTGACCAAAAATATTCCTTTTCTCTTAAAATACAAGTGTATTTCAGCTGTCCCTGATATAAGCTGCATCTACATTAAGCATTGAGTGAGGGACCACCATTTTGCATTCTTTCACATTTTGCAGGGCTCCTCATAACATCATCATCTGCTTGTAATTTTCCTAGTGCTCCTTCTGCCTTTTTCTTTTCTCACTGCAGAAAGTCTGGGTGCTTTTTAGAGGAATAGAAAAGCAGTGCAATACCTGAGAGTGTAGATGCTGCTTTTCCATTTTTTAAAGAGATGTGGTTTTGACAAGGATATTAAGTTATCAGGCAGGTGAAACTATCATATCTCATCTATCTCTTTGTAGTGGGCCAGTGGCGGAGCTTCATGCTCCAGCACTGGGGGTGGAGAGCAGGTGGGGGCGGGGCTGGTGCATGTCCCGGGGGCGCCCAGTGTGAGCGGGGGGGCAGCTGCAATGGAGCCCCACCAGGATTGCGCTGCCAGGGGCAGTGTGCCTCCCCGCCCCCCTCTTCCTCCGCCAGTGTAGTGAGCAACATTTTGTAATCCCCTCAATTTTTAAATCACTTCTTAAATTAGTACTAAAACCCTTTTATGACTTTTTTATAAAAAAATACTGAAATGGCAGCAAAAATATGGTGCAGTGCTATAACACTACAGCATTGATTTTAAAAAGAAAAACATATTTCTAGCCTCTGCAGTTTTAGCAATTTTTGTAGAATTAATATTTCCAGTCTATAATTCCAGTCCGAAACAAACATTTTTTGGAAATTGCGTTAATAGCAATGAACAATCACGCTCAAATTAGGTAAGTACCTAATGCTAAATAAATCAATGTTTTTAATTTTCAAAGTATTTCTTAGAATTACCCACCAAACTCTCAGTTCAGACAAACAGCTTTTTAAATCTTGTCTTCCACATCCACAATGGATATGCCATGGGAGTTGTCAGAACATAGCAGGATGAACATCTAGGGAAAGTGCAATAGCTGCAATTGCCTGGAAAGTCAGTTGCAATTCTGTTTGAAGTTTACTGTGGAAGAGCGATGACTTGATAGTGTTAAGAACCCACCCATAGATTATTTAGCGTGGTGGAAAATATTGTACAGAGGATTGTCTTTTAAAGATTGGCTTTGATGCTTTTACAGTTGAGTTGTCAGAGGTATTGAAGAAGCTATATGATTTGCGTGAGAGAGATTATATTATTGTGTTTCTTGTAAGAGGTTGTGTGGATGGTTGTACATAAAACCATGCATCATAGCAAGCAGAGAGAGAAATGGGCTACGCACTTCATTTGTCTGACCTAGGTATGTGTTATGCTTCATACGCTCTGAAGAAAGTGTAATTGTCATGAAAAGCGACAGCATCTAAGGGCTCAGAGACAGCTGCATTCTGCACAGAATAAAGTGCTCCCACCACCATCCATCTCAGATGACTCTGTAGGGTTGACAAAGAAGGCCCAATCCATGCTGTATAGACTTCAGAAATCATGGAATCGTGAACCATAGAACTGATGTGCCATCAGTAGCACCTGTTGGGTTCTATGGGTATCTAGGCAGGCCAGACAGAACAAATCAGACCCCTGACTCATAATGGGCATCTCATCAAAACCAGTGTTTTCCTATAACTAGTTACATTTCTTTATATACTTTGTTCAAAAACATTTATACATGTACTGGTTCCAGTTACAGATAGGTAGCCGTGTTGGTCTGCCATAGTCAAAACAAAAAAAAATTCCTTCCAGTAGCACCTTAAAGACCAACTAAGTTAGTTCTTGGTATGAGCTTTCGTGTGCATGCACACTTCTTCAGATACACTGTGTATCTGAAGAAGTGTGCATGCACACAAAAGCTCATACCAAGAACTAACTTAGTTGGTCTTTAAGGTGCTACTGGAAGGATTTTTTTTTGTTTTGACATGTACTGGTGTTATGTTAGAGAAGATCTTGTGACTCAAGATGGTTGGATTGCGAAAGGTTTATTGCATTTCATTGCATTTCTTTTATTACTCATGTACCCGATATAATTATTGCACAGACTCCCCCGCAAAAAAGTGAGGAGGAGGAGGAGGAAACAGAAAAACATCCTGATCCTCTTCATCAGATCATTCTTCATTTCAGCCGGAATGCTCTAACCGAACGAAGGTAACTGCACTTTATTCAAAGTTGTATTATAGACCCACCATCTTTTCTGCACTCTAAGTCGTCCCCCACTTCCAGAAACAGTTTGATTTGTTTGAAAACAAAAATAAGAACACGATCCATCAGGGAACTGCTCCATTTGCTTGGATGTCCCACATAGTTAGCCCATTGCTATAGTGCTGGAGATGACAGTCGAGATTTCTGTCAACTAGAGGGGAAATGGTGGTCTTTTTTTGAGTAGTGTGTGGGAAGATATGTGGGAAGCTATTATTGTTAGGTGTGGGTGTTACTGTGCCACTTTAAAATGGTTTTAATCTTAAATAAGATTAAAGAGTAGAAAGTAAGTCGATGTTAAAACTTTTAAGAAGTATGCCTGTTTAACAGTGAGATTACAACCTTCTCAAAATCCTCTTGTGGGAAGTCAATTTCATACCTGATACGATCGCAGATAATCATCAGCACCATAGAAAATTCGTGGTTGAAATCTCTGGCTGCTTGCAAGCACTTTTAGAGTACAATAGCGGATAAATAAATTCCACTCTTGTGAGGTACACAGATATATTATTCAGTTGTGAATGCACATGGTAAATATACGTTTTAACAAAGAATTTGACAAAGTTCCTAACCTTATAGGGTTGTAAGATCGTATCATGGGATTGCAAGAAAATGAAAGTCTCTCTGCTTTGATGATGATTGGAACTGCAGCTCACAGATGTTATAACTGCTAACTTTTAAGTCCTCTCCAGAAGCTGTTTTAATAAGACTTCCACTTTCTTACAGCAAATTGGAAAATGACCCTTTGTACACTGCATATTCAGCAATGATGGCAATGGTGAGTATCTAATTTCATTGTTAATTCTGCAGTGATGACAAAGGTGATTATGTACCCTAAAACAGATACTCTAGTTCTTCAGCTGTTTTTTTCATAGATCTCTGTAATCTGTTTTTATCCTATTGACAGTTCAGCTGCCTGGTTTTAGTATTACACAAAATTTATACCTAATGTGAAACTATGCCCTTGAAGCAGCCGCTTCTAATTCTATATAAGCTGTTTAAGGGGTACATTTAAGTTTTTGTTTAATTCCTAACTATGTAATTGAAACAGCAAATTACATTTAGCATTCTTGCTGTTTTCAACAGGTGAAGTTACATAAGTTCTGCTGATAGTTAAGAACTGATCCTGTCCTAAAAAAAACAGGTGCCAGAACTCACCATAAACACCTACCTTGTTCTCTTAGAATGTCAATGGCACCCACATGAGAGGTGCCAAAATTGAGTTCCCGCTGAAAAAAAGCCCTGCTCTTGTCCATCATCAGGACAGTACTCATATGTGAAGGGATTCCCATAAGGCTTAATAGAGCCCCATTTCCCCCTCATACCCCCATGACACGTGTACATAATATACCATCTTGGAAGCAGAGCAAAACATTCCCATAGAAGGGACTCATTTCTTGGAGGACAAACAGCTATCCTCTTATGCCAAGGATACTTCTCTGAGGGCTGGACGGATCCTGGTAGTGAGTGATTTGATTATTAAAACCATAAATAGTTGAAAAGGTTGTTGTTGTTGCACATTGCCTAGGTTGCCTATTAGATAGTGCTTGGGGAGAAGTCAGTGGCTGTGGTGGATGGTTGGCACCAGTTACATAGGGAAGTGTAGTTATGGGGTTCTGGAAGCAAAATTTAGTTGCTGAGTAGGATGCTGAAAGCCAGGACGTCCTAGGTAACTCTGGAATCTTACCAGTCCAACATATGGGGTCAGCTAGACAGGTGCAGCATTTTAGTCGCAAAGCATGGTTGAGATGATGGTCTTGGGAGGAGGGGTTTGGAATTTTTCAGGCACTGGGGAACCTTCTGGACAAGCCAAATTTTTAAAAAGGAAAAAAAAGAGGGGGAGGACGACCTCCACTTAAAGCAGGATGGAAACAAACTATTGATGTTTAAAATTGAAAGATGCCAAAGCAGCTTTTAAATTGATTGAGAGAGGAAAGTCAACAGTGGCTGAGGAGGATCTGATTTGGAACAAATCTTCTGGGATGTAGGAGATAAAATTAAAGAATATTTAAACAGGGGAGATGTAGAACTAGGCATCAGGAGTACAGGGGCACAGGATAGCAGTCAGAAAGGCCAAAGCACCACAGGTCAAAATGCAAGTGGCAAAGACACTTGAAGAGAGAGTCTGTATACAAGTGTGCATATGCTTATGCTACAAGTCTGCAAGCCAAGATGGGCGAACTGCAGTGCTCAATCATGGAGGTTGGCATTGTTGTAGTGGGCATAATAGAAACCTGATGGAACTGAGAGAACCAGTGGGTTCTCTGGATGTGGGCTCTATAGGAAGGCCAGGAAAGGACAATACTGGAGGTAGTGTTGCTTTGTCTGTCAAATACAGCATTTAGTCCAGCAGGCTAGAAATCCCCAAAGGGACAGACTTCTCGCAAAATTGTTGTAGATAATGATATCAGGTCCCAAGCGTAATTTAGTACCAGGGTATGCCTCATTTGCTATGCTCACATTTGGAGAACTCATTGCTTCACCTCAGAAAGTTCTCATTGCTTCACCTCAGAAAGATATTGTAGAATTGGAAAAGGTTCAGAAAAGGGCAACCAAAATGACCAAAGGATTGGAGCGACTCTCTTGTAAAGAAAGATTGCAGCCTTTGGGACTCATGATATGATAATCTTTATTGTCATTGTCCCATACAGAGCAACGAAATTGAAAAAATCTACATCAGACATTCAAAAACCAACAAGCCTGCTATCCCAACTATCTGAGCCTGGTTAACCCCTAAAAACTCTGATACCCCGTAATTGAATACAGTATGCTCACATAGAGACTATCTTACACTGCATTTAAAACCAAAATCGCATTTGGATAGAAACTGTTTCTCAGGCGGCTTGTCCTAGTCTTTATAACCCTGTACCTTCTTCCAGAAGGCAGAATATTAACAATAAAAGTTAATGAAAGGATTCAGGACATGGAGAAAGTGTGAAGAGAAACATGTTAATCCATGTCTTGTAACACGGAGACTCGTGGGGGGGGGGATGAAGCTCATTTTGGGATATTCAGGACAGATAAAAGAAAGTACTTTTTTTACACAGCACATATATGAAACTCACTCTTCCGGGAAGCAGTGTTGGTCACCAACTTGGATGCCTTTAAAGGATTAGACAAATTCATCGAGGATAAAGCTGTTAAAGGCTACTGGTCATGATGGCCATGTTCCATATCTACTGATAGAAATGAGCCTTGCAGATGATAGAGTGCTGTTGCATTCAGGTCCTGTCTTTGTGCTTTTCACAGGTTCCTGGTTAGTCACTGGGAGAACAGGCTGCCAAACTATATGGGCCAGTGGCCTGATCCAGTAGGCTATTATGTTATATTCACCCAGACCTTGTTCCTTTGCTTGGCCAATGAATTAATGCTTGAAGCTTGTGAGGAGTAGGAGGGAAGAGGGACTTTGTTGTGTTTTATGGGAATAATATTTATTGGCAGACCAACTTAAAAACTGTTAATCAGATGAAAGACATCGTCAGGTTTAGAATACTGATTTAGGGCTTGAAAATAGCCTCAGGTTTGGAAAGTTGCTAAAGATAGAGAATGACCATTCAGAGGATATACTGATATATATCAGGCTTGATAGCATTATGATAGGAGACACAATTGAGCATTCCCAGGTAGAATGAATTCTGTGAATGGCTGTTGCCATGGGGATCAGAGAACACTGAGAGAGAAACCAACTGAAACAGAACCCTAAATGAGGGTTGGTTGGAAGATAGCTGGCTTTTGTACATGGTTGGGACACTTACTCTGAGCTGCTAGGGATCTTAGCCTAATGTGGTATGAAAAGAAAATATAATTACTGGAAGCCAGTTCATAAATTGAAAAGTGGAGTACCTGAGGCCAGTTGATAATAGTGAGTTGACTTTTAGGACCAGCACCTCTGGAATATTTGTTTGGTTTGGCTGGAAAGACTGGGGATAAATCACTGTGTATAACTGCAAGTACAACATGTGAGAAAATGGGGAAGGGATGGGGAAGAGCAGGTGTAAAAGTTTTAGCCCTTTCTGATTCTTCCACTCTCTTTTTCGCTGTCCACACCACGAAAAGCATCTCTGTCCGCCATACACTTTTCTTGTCTGGGTACTTTACAATCATTGGTTAGGATGTGGGTGGGTGAGTTGGGGGAAATCTATATAATTTCTGGCAAGGTTTGAAGATTTAGAATCAGCACAATGTTTCATTCCTCTTGTGGGTGCTGGGTAGGAGGAAATAGTTTCCAAATGTGCCTGCCTTCTAAGAAATTCAACAATTTGTTAATGCATGTCTATAACTGTATTCATTGTCTGAGTCCTCTGTATGTGAAAGTCAGAAACAATTTTTGGAGAAAGGTTTAAGACTCTGCTTGGATATATTAAACCACTCTTTGACTTTACCTGCTCATTCAAAACAGTATAATCAAATAAATGTAAAATAGCACATTTTAATTCAATCTGAATCTATTTCCTTCTAATGAGAAAAGAGCTGTCAGAGTGGTGAAAGTGATGATGATGAAGAAGAAAAAGAGAAGACATTTGAGGTGAGTTAACTTTTCTTAAAGTATAAACCTTTTGCCTAATGAGCTAGAGTAATGTGTTATTCAAACTTACCAGAAGTTAGAAAGTTTACTTAAACTCTCCCTGAGAACTGCATACATATTTATGAATGTCATTATGATTATGATAATATTTTCAGTTACTGCAAACAATGTTTGAGATTGATCCTGCCTGCATTTTTAAAGATTTTTCCTCTTAACTTCTCTCCTACACTTCATTTTTTCCTACCTTTTGTTCCATATACCTGGAAAAGCTTCTTATCTTTCTTTTTAAATTCAAATTGTTCCTTCCATAGCTTTTATTTCATGCACATTATTACCCCAGTTGCAAGCGAAGTCTCATTATACAAAAGTGTTATGGAAAACTATTATAAAAATAAATACCAGATGTTGCTGCACTAGGGTTATTATTTGTCTGATAATCCAATTCACAGCTGATCTAGTCCTGTTGATTATGGCTTAATGGGATTGTGGGTAAATCTGTAAAACAGTGAGTTTAATATTTTTTTACTCTTACTCACCTTTTGGCTACTAATGGCAGATAACATTATATGTCAAGGAAACACAAATACTTCTGTCTGTATCTTCTCTCTCAGGAAAAAGAAATGGAAAAGCAAAAAACTCTTTATCAGCAATCTCGACTCCATGAACGAGGAGCAGCAGAGATGGTATTACAGATGATTAGTGCCAGTAAAGGTAGCATTCCGTAAAATGTTATATATTCATTTCTTTCTTTGGAAATATATTCCATTCTATCTGAAGGCCACAGAGGAGATGATAGTTGCACATTAAACATACTAACGTTAGAAAAACCAAAACACTTACAATAATAAATGACCACGCCATCCATGTGGGACCTGCAAGAATATGTTGTACTGTAGAGCGCTCCTGTTTCTATCTGGCTGGCTTTTACTTTACTCTATTTCAGGATTCTCTGTTCTATTCCCCACCCATTGATTTTCCTTCCCTGCTCTCCAACAGTCAGTCAGCTTTCTGTGGCAGCTAGACATGCTCAGTCCTCATTGGGCTCTTTGGAATGGCTTCTTCCTGAGGATTCTTCAGAATAACAAATTGGACTCCTGCACCTTGACATATCCCCCTTGTGGATGGATGGTGCCTCTTTGACTAAATAAAGACCAGTGCTTAGATTCATTGTTATGAATATATATGATCTGCTTTACTTTAGCAATTGTTATAGTGACATTCGCTTCAGCTTTACTTCAGCTCGAATCAAAGGAGTTGTGTGTGTGCACTGAAGTACAACAGTTCCACATATAGCAATGCTTTTAAACATTCAAAACTTTGAAAAGCATCTCAGGATGTGGAGTAAGGTGCTGCTGCTTAGAAATATTTTTGGAAAGTAATTACTTAACTATAAAATTATTCTGTTCTTGATTGACAGGTGAAATGGGACACATGGTAGTTGAAACTTTGAAACTTGGTATTGCTGTTCTAAATGGAGGAAACTCAGTTGTTCAACAGGTGGGCCATATTTGGATGTGATAGATCTGTATGTTACTTTGATTTTGCTAATGTTTACTGTTAAAAGCTTTGAGAAGTTGAATTACTACTGAGAATTCAGTTATGTTTAGAGAATGATTTTTTTTTTTACAAAAAAAATCTCCTTCTTTTTGCTTATGTTAAGTAAATTGGCAAATTCTTTACGCAAATAAGGAAAAACCAAATCTCTTCTTCTTTTGTTCAACCTTTCTTTTTCAGAAAATGTTGGACTATTTGAAGGAGAAAAAAGATGCTGGATTTTTTCAGAGTCTTTCTGGCTTAATGCAATCTTGCAGGTAAAGTCATGAAATCTAACGATCTACTTCTAACTATGTCAGCATGCCTATATGTATGTACAAGCTAGACATTTCCCTCTCTCCATGTAATCTCTTCCAAGTGATATAAAAATGCCAATGTGAGGTGGGATTTAAATGCTAGTATGAGAGGTAGCTATTGGCCAGCAACAATTCCTGCAATTTTGATATCTCCCCATTGTGATGACCAGAATCAATTATGGCTATATTCATGAATTTACTGCTTCAAACATGATTTTTCCACATGAACTTATATTTGTGGATAACTGGGTAGTATGGGGTATAGAAAAATATTAGAGACGAACTAGAAACTGACAGCTGTTCATTGCCATGAGAAACCATGATTTATTGCAATGGAAATGAAACATGGAGCTAACTTTTTTCATTAAACCATAGTTTAGGTTAACCACAGTTTAGGGTTTAGAAATAATACTAAACTTTGACTAATCAAAAACAGAAGTGGAAGCTTTTGATCTTGCAGCTATGTCAAAGGAGGAAGAGAGAATGGGAAGGTTGAGGCTAAGTACGGATTGTTTTCTTTACAAAAAAAAAAGACATTTCTCATGACATCCAATGACAGCTAAGGTGCTGTTTATGTATTAGAACTCAAGGATATTCTTGACATAGTTTAGACAGCAAATTGTCCCATCCCAAATAATCATAATGTTAGTTGAATATATCTCTTAATTTGTTTTAATATCACTTGCAAGTAAATAGACTAGAAATTGTTTCATACTTTCAACACATACATTTCAAAATGGAATTAGTAATATTTGCTCATTGCATCAATATGTATCTCATACTGTGTATCTGTGTGGACAACAGTATACACAATGGACATAATCATTGGCCACATGGATGATCTTGTGGCACTACTGTAACTGTAGATGAGGCATAATGCAAAAAGGCTGGGCCGGGCGATGGAGCAGCAAAAAAAGCAAATGCGATTATAGGGTGCGTCAACCAAGTATAGTGTCCCGATCAAGGGAAGTAATAGTACTGCTCTACTCTGCATTGGTTGGTCCTGTGTTTAAGAAGTTTAAGAAGCATATTGACAACCTGGAATGTGTGCAGAGGAGGGCCACCAGGATGATCAAGGGTCTGAGAACCAAGTCTTATGAAGAATAGTTGAGGGAGTTGGGTATGTTTAGCCTGGAGAAGATAAGACTGAGAGGTGATGTTTATGATTGTTGTTGTTTAGTCGTGTCTGACTCTTCGTGACCCCATGGGATGTGTATGATAGCCATCTACAAATATCTGAAGGGCTCTCATGTGGAAGATGGAGCAAGCTTGTTTTCTGCTGCTCCAGAGGCTAGGTCCCATACCAATGGATTCAAATTACAAGAAAGGAGATTCTGACTAGACAAGAAGAAAGTTATGTCCAGTGTATGCCACAAATTGTCCTAGACGCTGTTGTATCATAACACCCCTGCTTTACCTACCTACCACTCCTAGGTAATATATTGATACTCATCGTGATCAAGGAATGTGTGCATGAACTTGCATTTTTCTCAGAAACTGCATCCGTTAGGTTATATGTGTTACTTAAAATGCAGTGAGAAGATTTGGTACATGCACTTTTCACCCCCTGACTTCTCATGCCAAATCCCCAGAGAGCTTTCTCAACTGAGGTGAATTTAAAGAGCAGCTTAGGTTTCCATCAGAGGTTCTTTCTCCCCCCCGTTTAAATCTTTGATGTTACATAACGATAAACAGCAACACCATTAAACAAACAAAAATTGGGGTGAAAGAAACGGCCCTACAGACACAGTGACATGATCGCTGAGCTAACGCAATAGTCTTTATTCTTATGGGTATAATATAAAACATTTCCTACCAGAGGTGAGACACTTCTCCTGTCTTTGCTGGAGTCCTTGACTATCTGCTATTACATTTCCCTTCTCCAGTGTAAGGCTTTTTCCTTTGGAGACAGGAGGGCTTGCTAGCCATTGCACCTTTGAGTATTACTCTTAAACACTTGGAAACCCTCAAGGGAGTTTATCAAGTGTTTGATTCTGACACTTGAGACATGCAGTTGAAAATTTAGTTGACAACAGAGACATGGTAATAACAGAAAGAGTCGGTGGTATATGTTTCTTGTCTTCATGGTAGAGATGTTATATCAAATCTGGGTGTTGTAGGTTGTTACTGAAATAAATATTTGCTTATCCTGCCCCCCCCTCAAAACTGTGTTCACTAACATTTACCCAGTGTGGCCTAATTCCAAATAAATGGGCCTTAGACTGCACTGCTGAACAAACCTATCTAGGAATGAGCCCTGTTGAACTCAGTGATTCTAACCTATGAGAAGAATGCAAAGAATTGCACTGTTAGCACAGTAATTGTACACTGCCCTAATCCCCTCATCTTTGCATGGGGGTTAAGATATGGCAAATGCTTCGACAGCCTTGCTTGTGGATAGCTCTGCAGTTGCAAAGGTTCTTGCTGCACCGTTGGGGAGGAAGCTACCACTGGCAATAGGGTCAGGATGTCAGAAGTTTTAGATCCAGTGGATCCAAAGTCCCAGGGAGCCCCTCAGCTCCCCCAGCCTGGAGCTGGCACAGTATTTTCTTTAAACAACAACACCCAGCCTCCTCCTTGGCCAGCATAAGCAGGCACAACCAGATCCAGCAGGTCTGCCCTGCTGCTCCATAGCCAGAGATTCAGATTCTTCTGTTAATTTGATATTTAAAAGTGTGTGGGTTTCCTAAGAATATTATGTCTTCACCAAATGGTGGTAATTATAATGGAAAAGAAGCCAACTTCATTGTGATTCGAAAGAGTGAAGAGGAAACATTATTCTTAAGGTATATTCCGTTCATTTTCATCTCAACCTATCCACGCAGTCGCTTGCCCCGATATCCATAGATGGAATATTTTCATGTGTTATGGAGGGAACTTGGACCCCTTACAGATCAGTGAGGTCATCCACCATCTTCGGTAGTGCTAAAATTTCAACCGTCACCTTCCCCCTTTTAAAACCTTTATAACTCATTTTTTACTGTTTGTATGTTTTGCTTGTTGTATGCCAGCAGTTCAGGGTTTCTGTTGCTATTAGATACAGCAATCCTTTCTGAATTGTCTTTTTCTTAAAAAGTGTTCTTGACTTGAATGCCTTTGAGAGACAAAATAAAGCAGAAGGCCTTGGAATGGTTACTGAAGAAGGAACACGTAAGTATACTCATACTTCTAATTCACATAAGGATTACACTTCATTTCCCCCCTTTTAATACCAAATTGGTTGGGTCTTTTGAAAGTTTCTTCTGTTGATAACCTTGTTAAAATAATATAGCATTATACTATTATGGTTTTTTTATAATTTTCCTAGAGAAACAGTTAAACGAAAGATATTGTGTAACTTATAACTTGCTTATCCTATATTATTATTATTTTTCTTTGATCCACAGTCATCGTACGTGAGCGTGGTATGTTTGGGTTTACAGCTTTTGATGCTATTGTGTGTTGCAAACAGAGAAAGAAATCTTCTTTAATTGCATCTTTCCAGACACCCTTTAGGTTTAGTTTCATGGTCTGCAGCCGGTTGCGTGTTGAGCTTGGAGAATCAAGTTGATGCTTAATTAAAGAAGTGTCTTTCATATTTAAGGCATGGTTTGATAATGACTAACCATTTCCTATTAGATCTTTAGTCCTGTAGTTTTGATCATGAATGCTTTGGAGTGCTAAATATTTGGCTTTGCTTTTTTTCTGTTTCATAGTTTATTTTTTATCATTCTCTCCAGTACATTTCTTTTTTAAAATTACTGTAAATCAGCTTACAGTATTTGCTTTTTATTGAAATCACTTAGTTTGAAGGATGCTGTTGGAAGACTATCTGTTCTGCATGTTTTGGAAATGACTGATGATTGCATAATTCATTGTACTGTATATTTTCAAGGTGAGAAAGTACTACAGAATGATGAGTTTACTAAAGATCTGTTTAGATTTTTACAACTGCTGTGTGAAGGTCATAACAATGGTAAGTGTTCTGAGAAATTTATTGTTTCATTGAAATCCTTCATTGAAAGGACTAACAATACAATATATTTTTCATTTAAACTGATTTTTGGTCCTTTAGCATAGAGAATTAATTACAGTAATCAGTTTCTCAGATAAAATGGTACCTCAGAATTCTCAAAAAATATTTTTAGTTGTTTCTAACTAGAAATCAAATTGCCATTTTATAAATTATGCATATTTTAAGTGGCAAAATAATATGTGTAGGAGGAAATGCAAATGCTATTTCTGATAGTTCTTGCTTAAGAAAGAATACTGCCTTACTATTAAGAATGTTTCTGTGGTTGTATCCATCAGCTACAGTTACTGAGAAATTCAGATTTTTCATTTTCTATGTCAGGGGCAATGTGGACTCCAGCTCCCATAATCTCCAACCATTAGCCATTCTGGTTGATGTTGAAAGGAGTTGAACCCAAGCACATCTGGAGGGAACCACCTTGCCCACCGCTGTTCGATAGGAACACAAATATAGAACTACTGTAATAATATTTTCATAGCTTGCATTTACTCACCACCTTTTATTTTAATTTTCAGATTTTCAGAACTACCTGCGCACTCAGATGGGCAATACCACCACAGTTAATATTATTATTAGCACAGTTGATTATCTTTTGCGTCTTCAGGTAAGTTGGAGAGTTATTTTAATTTCACTTCCTACTTTAGAAAGTTTCCATATTGAGATAGATTTTGGGGTTTCACTACTGTTGCTGGTTCTGTTCTTCACTTTTCCTAAAGAGCTCCCATGACACTGGGCCAGTTAGCATGGAACCATCCAACACAAATATAATTATTACTGTATTCAAAACAGAAATTCAAAAGAGGGTTACATTGAGTTTACATGCAAACTCTCTTAGGGATTATTGTAGAGCCTAGGGGCTTGAGAATCAACAAGATTCTGATGATGCTTATCAATGTGGATGTTAAGGCAAAATTGATATCTATATTGAAGAAGTAATGACATTTTGTCTATCGCAAATATATTGTTGTTACAGCCATGCACCTTCAGCAGCTGTTTGTGGTTATCATATAGTATTGTGCCCCTGTATGTGATTTAGTTGGAGTGAGATCCCATTGCTCTATCCCAGCTTCTGCGAACCTAGCAGTTCAAAAGCACACTAGTGCAAGTAGATAAATAGGTACTGCTGTGGCGGGAAGGTAAACTGTGTTTCTGTGCGCTCTGGCTTCCTGTGTTCCGGTGTGCCAGAAGCGGATTAGTCATGCTGGTCACATGACCCGGAAACCTATCTGTGGACAAACGCTGGCTCCCTTGGCCTGAAAAACGAGATGAGCATTGCACCCCATAGTCGCCTTTGACTGGACTTAACCATCCAGGGGTCCTTTACCTTTTTCTTTAGTTGGAGTCCAACAACACCTGGACTGTCATTGGTCCTATGCCACACTTGCCCTGTCCAGTCTAGAGGCATAGTGACTGAGAAAAGTGAATTTAAAGGTTTTTTATTCCTCAGTGGTGTTTGCGGTGGGTGTGAGGGAGAAATAAGGCCACAACTTTACTAACCAAGCTTCCATCTGATATGGAACTGATTAGAACTGCTGAATAGATTCTCAGCGGTTACTGCCATCTTTGAGCAACTCTCAGAAGAGAAAGAAAAGCTAACCCTTTGGCAATGTTGATTACCTCTGAAGTGGGCAGTTTCCTGCAAATGCAAACCTACACATATCTACTCAGAAGAAAGCCACGTTGAATTTAGCGGGCAATGTTCCAAGGGAAGTTGGTATAGGATTCTAGTCTGAGATTAGCTATACGAACTTTTTCGAAAGTTGATAAGAAACTATGGACTTGCAGGTTAGGGTGGTTTGAATGTCTTATAGACAGGGTGCCCTTATGGATAGGGTGCCCTTGTGCTTGCAGGTTTCGCAGAAGCATATGGTCGGCCACTGTGGAAACAGAATGCTGGACTAGATGAGGCATTGGCTTGTTGTGATTTTATGTCCTAATATCAAATGCAAAGGTAGCTGTGTTGATTCATAGGTATTGTAGATACTTTGTAATATATTAGTCCAACGAGGAGGGTATTGAAGTAGGGGATTAAGTTAATCTCTCGCAACTAATGATAAACTATGGCCCATTTCTTTCACCCTTGTGAAGGGATTGGATCATTGCTTGGTTGAGCCACTGCTGAAAAGAGCAGATACCCTTCAGTCATGCCCTGAAACCACCCTTTTCTCCCAAGTGTTTGATGACTAAAAATATAAATATGCTTATTTATTTGCTGTCTATACTCTTGCTGTTCTGCATATGTTTATTATTCATTTGTGCTTGATTATAAAATCTGAGCATTTACCCTTTGGCTAATGGCATTTTCCATAGATATCTATTTTTATATTTGATGCAGTTTGATTAGGCCCTCACAAAACGTTGGGGGGAAACCCACCTATTGTTTATTCTTAGGAATCAATCAGTGACTTCTACTGGTACTACTCTGGAAAAGATATCATTGATGAATCTGGACAACGTAACTTCTCTAAGGCATTGGCTGTGACCAAACAGATTTTTAATTCACTTACTGAATATATCCAAGTAAGTAGCACGTCGTTTCTCTATGCTTCATGTTGTGTACATGGGTGTGTATGTGAAAGTACTGCATGGATTATGAAAGCAACAGGTCTGCCCAGGCTGTGCTCAGTAGAATTTCATGGTCACCAGCTGTAGAAGAGGCTCTCTATATACAATGGGGGGGATATCTGCAGACAAATGATTCACAGTGCTTGATTCTAACTGTGTCTCTTCCACAATACCTATGATGAAAGGGAAAGAAAATATAGACGCTATATGTCTTCAGTCACCTGCTGGGTCCCCTTGCAGGAATACTGCTCCTTCTGACCAGCAGCTTAGATCAGAAGTGTAGCAAGAATCCATTCTTGTGGCCCAGTTGTTAGCAATGATTTTGTAGTGCAAACGGTCACCCCTAGAGTGATCAGCCCATACCTTCTTATATATAGGGCTCACATTCAGAAAGATTTGCAGATAGTTTTCCTGCTGCTTCATACTCTGCCAACATATTTCCTCTCTGCATGACTTCTGTTGTGTCTCCTGATCTGCTGATGGTGCTCTTTATATTCACGGCCTCCCACACTTCCACCCCCTTTCATTTTGTCCCACATCCATTCTGCTTCTTCATCTGCCTCAAACGAATAAAAAATTGCTCAAATAAAAATGTAATATATCTTTTTTTAGTTTTCAAATACATTAAATTGTATACAAAATAATTTTTGTGACTGTGCATATCTTTTGTCAACTTTTTGTTTATCAGAACAGCTGCTTGAAATAGAAAATTTAAGCATTTCCCCTTAATTTTAGGGTCCTTGCATTGGAAACCAGCAGAGCTTGGCTCACAGTAGACTGTGGGATGCGGTTGTTGGCTTCCTTCATGTTTTTGCTAACATGCAAATGAAACTTTCACAGGTAAATTGTGTTTGTTTATTTATTTATTTCACAAGATTTTTATATACCACTTGATTGCAATAAAACCTAAAAGCGGCTCACGAAATTAATTTGATAAAGAATGGGACATCTTTGCAGAATATATCTAGATCTAGATCTCAATCAATCAAGGCATGAGCGGTGTAATTTAAGGACATTAACTTGTAACATAGTTGATTGATGTTGTTATTCAAAGTCACATTATTGGCATTAGATTCTTAAAGCTTTATTGGAGTTACATTGTCAGGAGTGGCTTGTCTAGTGGGGTGAAGACGTAGCAATAGCCTCCAGGCAGCGCCACTGGTGCCATTTACCAGGGAGGGGAGGGGTAATGTGGTGGCAAACTTGGGACTGTGCAGATGCACCAGAGTACACTCCAGTGTAGCACAGCCCCACAGCCTTGCCACTCCCTTGCCCTTCCTATCATGGTAATGCTGGGAAGCTAATGCTAAGGCTCTGCCCTACTGGGAGAGCCGCTCCTGTTTATTGTGTTGCGTCAGTGTTAAGCTTAATTTCTATTGGCCGATTTAAGACATCCACCCAAAGCTTAAGAAACATGGCTTGCAAAACTGGGAATGAGTACCAGGGCCACATACTCCTTCCTTGACCTTCCCCGCCATTCCCCCTCCTCCATACACTGGATTTGGTGTCAGCATCGCCCTTGAGCCAGTACCACCAACTGGACTCATGCACTTCAGCCCCGACTGGGCTAGGCGAGCTGGGTAGCACTTCCAGAGACCACCTTCTGGACAGGAACAGGTCAAAGTGCTGTGGACTCGCAGCTTAGAGTTGTGAGGACCGGATTCACTTCCACAAGAAGACAGTCGTCGCACAGCAGAGTCTAGCAGAGTCTAGCAGAGTATATAAACGACTTGGAGAGCAGCTCTGTAGAATAACTTCTTTTATTCTATCTACAACTATAATACAACTATATACAGAGCTTAATGAGTTCTAAGCATAAATGAATGCTAAACTGCACTGAGTGTCTGCAGCTGCTCTTAGCAGCAACCTTATCTCTACACATGATCTCTAACACTCAGTCTCTCTCTCCGACACACTGACTGACTGACTCTTTGCTGGAGTAGAATAAGTAGATAGCAGAACACGCCTCCTCCTCTCTGGAGAGTCAGCAGAGATCATCAGGAGATTCTTGGATATGGGAGGGGTGAAATCTCCTCATTTGGCACCAATCCCCCCAAAAGAGTTCTTAAATGGGAGACTTAGCAGGGGGAGAGGAAGAGGAATGACTAGTAGGGGAAGGGAAGCAAGAGACTTAGAATATGAGACATTAAACTCATTAATTCTCAAAGCATTTTGATGTAGGCCCCACTTATCTCATGCAGATACTAAGATTTTTATAAATCTGTATATAATTTCACATTGATACATGTCCACAAGCCACAACATGCCCTACACTTGCAGGACCAGGCACTGTCGCCAAGCTATCCCCCTTTAGCTTATTCCATGCTGCCTCCCTTGTGTCCTTTATTAATTCTACCCATTTCATTTACATGCCATATATTGTAGTTTGTTCTTAGATATGGGGATGGGGGTGGCTGACAAATACATCAGATTATAATAACAAATAAAGTATAAATACATGGATAATTATATATTTTTTCCTCATGCAAATGTGTGTTGATTAGAACAATGTAAGTTACAATTTATTTGGAAGGACTTTGATCCATGATCACAATGGCACTCTTTGGAAGTAGCAGGCTCTATGGGATCATTGCTTTCTGCTGTACATATCACTGAATTTGTGGGTGCTGGACCGCTGCTCAGTTATGGAATTCTGCACCCTCACAAGATGCAAAATGGTATATATACATGCATCAACGGATCAAGTATACATTCTAAGTCTACATTCTAAGGTTGCAGGCATTTGCACACTTTCTTTGGAGTCACTCCTCCAGAACTCAATATAATTTACATAAAATATGCATGATATCACCCATCTGTAAATGTCCATATTACCTTGCATATTTATATTTGTGGCAGCAACATGATCTGAGGGAATATGCTGTTCATAACCTTGGAGAAGTAATGATTTTCTTTTAGGTGGCTTTTTAGGCAATCAAGCAGAGATGACTGCTCAAGAAACAGAGGGGCCATGATTTCTCCTCCTGCCTGCAACCTCCAGCCTTCTGAAACAGACTTTCAGAGGATATAGGATGGTGGGGAGGAATAGCTCTTCTTCTATGAGAGGAAAGTTCCATGAGCAAACATTCACTGGTGAGATCTCTCAGATCCCACACTGTGAATCATTGTGATATTTGTGTTCGTTCTAGGTGTCCTTCAAGTGGTACCATACCACAGTGATAGAACATATGTTTATTTATAAATTCATTTCTGCTCTTCCTCTTGGCTCCCAAAGTAGCTTTGCATGCTGATGGTTCCAAGTTCAGTCCCTGGAATCTCGAGTTAAAAGTAGTAGGTAACAGGTGATGTGACAGATCTTTGTCTGGGGTACTGCAGAATTGCTAGTCATATATCCATACCAGACTAGTCAGCTTCCAATGTACTGTTTTGAATATCCTCTTAAACCTGTTGGCCACTGTTGAGCACAGAGCCAGACTCACATAAGGCTTCCATTTGCTAGATTGTGAATATTGTCTTTAGAGTTATTTATTTTATTGTTTATTCTATTTGTACTCTAGGATTCGAGTCAGATTGAGTTGCTGAAGGAGCTACTAGATCTTCTGAAGGATATGGTGGTGATGCTCTTGTCACTACTTGAAGGTTGAATCTCTTTTAAAAAGTTATTGCTATGCAATTCAAACATCAACATCATTTTTAATACGTAGAGTTTATCCTTAATTTAATTTATATTCAGACCATCACAATGATTCTACTTCGTAATTTGGATGAATGAATGAAATTTTATAGTCTAAAGCCATAGACCACCACCACAGATAATTCTAAATAAGAGATGGGCATAAATTTAGTTGTGCAATAATATTGAACAGTAGTTCTCAACCAAGGGTACATTTAAAACAAACTTATAATAAGCATGAAAACACTTTCTCCACATTTCTAAGGATGTATAAGAAATATATTTTCAATGTATGTTTATATAAAAACTAAGTAACGATTTTTAAACTCACAATGTAGGTAATGTTGTAAATGGCACTATCGGGAAACAGATGGTGGACACTCTGGTTGAATCATCTAGCAATGTAGAAATGATATTGAAGTTCTTTGACATGTTTCTCAAGTTGAAGGATCTAACGAGCTCAGAAGCTTTCAAAGAGTATGACCCAGAAAGTAAAGGCATAATTTCCAAGAAGGAATTCCAGAAAGCCATGGAAGGTCAAAAGCAATATACGCAATCGGAGATTGAGTTCCTGCTGTCCTGTGCAGAAACGGATGAAAACGACATGTTTAACTATGCCGATTTTGTTGAAAGATTTCACGAGCCAGCGAAAGATATTGGATTTAATGTGGCTGTCCTCTTAACAAACCTATCAGAACACATGCCAAATGATTCAAGGCTTCAGACTCTATTAGATCCAGCAGAATGTGTCCTTAACTATTTTGAACCTTACCTTGGGCGCATTGAGATAATGGGTGGTGCCAAGAAGATAGAGCGGGTTTATTTTGAGATCAGTGAATCCAGTAGGACACAGTGGGAAAAGCCTCAAGTGAAAGAATCAAAAAGGCAGTTTATTTTTGATGTTGTAAATGAAGGTGGGGAACAAGAGAAGATGGAGCTTTTTGTAAACTTTTGCGAGGACACGATTTTTGAAATGCAGTTGGCATCTCAGATATCTGAATCGGATATAGTTGACAGACCTGAGGAGGAGGAAGATGAGCCTTGCTATGTGAGGGAAATTGGAGAAGATGAGAAAGGAGAGCAGTCCCTTGAATCAGCTTCAGCTTTTGCTATGGCATGCGTTGCAATAAAGAAAAATGCTGCCACTGTTTTTAAAATGATAAGACTGAAAAACTTAAGAAAACAGTACAGAAAAGTGAGAAAGATGACTGTAAAAGAATTGGTTAAAGTGTCCTTTTCCTTTCTCTGGATGCTCTTTGTAGGATTCTTCCAAATGTTTCTCACTATACTGTGCAGTATTTTTCAGATTCTTTGGAGTACTGTGTTTGGGGGTGGCTTAATAGAAGGAGCCAAAAACATTAGAGTTACTAAAATTTTAGGAGACATGCCTGACCCAACACAGTTTGGAATTCACGATGATGTCCTTGAAGCAGAAAAAGTTGAAGTTACAGAACATGGCATTACAGCTGAAATTGTGCAGTTTGTTAAAAATGAGAAGGGAGAAACTGACATCTTGTCAGATATTTTTGGCATTCATACGAAGAAAGAGAGCGGATCAAAGCATGGTCATGCTGTTGGCCTAGGGGATATCGCTGATATCATTGGATCAGATACTCCTCCTTCTTTGGAAAGTGCAGTTCGCAAGAAGAAAAAAGCACAGGTAAACAATAAGTGGATTATATCTTATTTTATTCAATATGCTTCCTAACTGGTTGATTGTGAGAATAGACTTTATTCTCTGCAGAAACCTAAACCACAGAGACTCAAAGTTCTTCAAGGCCCTGGTGCTTTCCAGACAGCAGTGTAGGGTCCTCCTGATGCCCATAGTGTATCCTAGATTACCTGCCAACCTAGCAGTTTGAAAGTGTAGCAGTGCAAGTAGATAAAAAGGTACTGCTGCAAAGGGGGAGGTAAATGGCGTTTCTGTGCGCTCTGGCTTCCGTCACAGTGTTCTGTTGCGCCAGAAGCTGTTTAGTCCTGCAGGCCACATGACCCGGAAAGCTGTCTGTGGACAAACGCCAGCTCCCTTGGCCTGAAAGCAGAGATAAGTGCTACACCCCATAGTCGCCTTTGACTAGACTTAACCATCCAGGGGTCCTTTAACTTTTTATCTTTACTTTATCCTAGTTAACTATAAACTTTTTGAGTTCACAGTGTTATTTTCAGCTTTTGAAATTGGGCATGCTTAATTCTCTATCATATCCAAATTCAAAGTACTTTCAACATTTTTCAGATACCTGAAATTGCAAAAGATGATGAATCGGAAACAAGAACAGAATCTGAGAAGGCTGAGTAAGTTATTTTTAGCTCTTACGTTCTTGGGAATGACTGTTTTCCCATTTCCAGTGAAAGGTCAGCGAGTGGGTTGATGACTCCACCTAGTGATCAAAAGGCA
This sequence comes from Podarcis melisellensis, assembly GCF_964234715.1. Lineage (NCBI taxonomy): Eukaryota > Metazoa > Chordata > Lepidosauria > Squamata > Lacertidae > Podarcis > Podarcis melisellensis. Next base: position 40,533,792 of record NC_138528.1, read on the forward strand.
GGCAGCAACCTTTTGGGAGGTAAGACTCCCAGCATGCAGTTCTGCTCCTGCATTTGGTCAAGATGCAGCAGTTTCCTTTCCCTGAGCACATCATGGCTGATTCCATAAGAGCTGCAACAGCCAATGCTGCATTTTCATCTTGTGCTCCTCTACGGGAAATCTGCAGGACAGCCGCTTGGGCAGCGCCCAGTACCTTCACCTGGCTGCCTGTGCATCATGGGATGTGGCAGTGGGCAGGACCTCCCACCATACCTTCGTGCAGCTGCACTCCCTCCCTAGAGAGTTCAGCTGCTGTACACACCCTACTTTGCTGACCTTTCACTGCAAATGGGGGAAAGTATAATTGTATTTACATGAAATGTAGTTTTCCATAGTTGGTTTGGCTGTAGGATTCTTGTTATTATTGACACTGGGAAGTAGCATGGTTCTTACTTATATCCAGGGGTGTAGGAAGGGGTGGGGTGGGGCGGACTGCCCTGGGTGCCCTCACTGAGGGGGGTGACATTTGGTGCACCACCCACCCGCCCACAACTCCCAAGCCTACCCCGAGCTGTTGGGGTAAGGGGGGGAGCTACATCGCTTTTCTGGCGGCGTTTCCCCCTTCCCCTTTGTTTTGACAGCTTTGGGGGGGGCTTGGGAGTTGCAGGCAGGCGGTGCCCGAGCGGCTATCCTGCACCTGGGAGGGCACGCCCCCCTCAGGAGTGTGCCCGCCCTGGGCAGCACGGGCATATGCCGCGCCACTGCTTCTATCCTTGCACTCCTGGCTGTCAGGCTTGGTAAGCCTGCAGACTGGATGCATGCTCAGAGTTCTGCCTCCCAAAAGGTTCCTGCCTGCCTTTTGACCACTAGGTGATGCCATCAACCCATTTGGCTGACCTTTCACTAAGAAACTGAAAACTACCTTTCAGGTAGGTTCAAATGTACTTTTTAATGTTCCTGTGTGCCGAGGTGAATGAGCTTCAGGCAGACCTCAAGCACAAGTTCCACTTTGAATTGATGTGTCTAGCAGTTCTTGAACAGTATGTTAAAGCAATTTAGTTTTAAAAGCCTCCTCAAAGCTCTAAAGTTAAAACAAAAGGATTAAACATCAGGGAGGAAGCATTAGAATCCTCTTGACTATTGTAGTTTTCAGTGCCATGCTTGCATGTAATTAATGCCAATGTTTAGAAGCAGGGAGGTGATAAGAGCTGATCAGTTTGTACCCAAGTTAAAGAAACTGATATACTCTCTCTCTCTCTCTCTCTCTCTCTCTCTCTCTCTCTCTCTCTCTCTCTCTCTCTCTCTCTTCATTGTTACTATTTGTTTTCACAGTTCTATAAAAATGAAATTTCCCCTCTTGCTGGACTCACAGTTTTATTTTTCCCTTATAATCTTATTCTCCTGTAACCTCTAGAATTACAGAGCCAATAACAGGGTTTAGCAGTGTACTAAAAGGCCTAGGGCTTGCCAATCAGAAGGTCAGCGGTTCGAATCCCCGTGGTGGGGTGAGCTCCCGTTGCTCGGTCTCTGCTCCTGCCAACCTAGCAGTTTGAGAGCACGTCAAGTGCAAGTAGACAAATAGTTACCACTCCAGCAGGAAGGTACCGCTCCAGCGGGACGTTTCCATGCGCTGCTTTGGTTTGCCAGAAGCGGCTTAGCCATGCTGGCCATATGACCCGGAAGCTGTCTGCAGACCAACGCCAGCTCCCTTGGCCTATAGAGCGAGATGAGCGCGCAACCCCAGAGTCATCCACGACTGGACCTGGGGTACCTTTACCTTTACCTAAAAGGCAAATATCTTATTATTATTCTCTGTTGTACAGAGAATAAAATGGCAAACATTACCAATTATTGACCTTTGAAAGCCATCTAATACGGTTGTAGCAAATTCCTTAAATTAAAAATACATGGTGTGAAATAGTGGTTTTTTTCTTGTCTGTCCTGAATCTCCCATGAAAGAATTTCAGTGGATGACCCTGAGTTCTAGGGGTGATGGAGAAAAGCATTTCTCTATCCATTGTCTCCATAACATGTACTGTATCTGCTATATATTTTGGGAAGTGGTGGTTTGTTCACTATATGTTTAAGTGCATTTAGGATATTTTGCTCCATCTTACATTGAAACCCATTTGCCAGTTGGGCCAGAAATAATTGTCAGGATCTTATTTGTGAGCAGTGCAGAAAACGTGGCTGTTCGTTAATAATTGTTCTCATATTCTATAGCATGGAGGATGGTGAGAAACAAGATAAAATCAAGGATGATATGTATTCTGAACATATGGAACTAGAAGAACCTAGAAAACGGAAACGAAGGCGTGGGCAAAAAATTGAGAAACCTGATGCAGTTATGGCCAACTTTTTTAAAGTATTGGAAGTTTATCAGACAAGAATGCTGGTATGTTGACCTTCTTTCTTACTTTTGGCCAATGATTATATTAGAAAATAGCTTTATATTATATTATATTATATTATATTATATTATATTATATTATATTATATTTCACAACTTGGGAGGATAAGTAAGATATGTTGGTGCATTATGAAGGTTTTTAATAAAGAAACAACACTTGGAAAAGAAAGTATGAAATGGAACATAATTGATATATAATGATTATGTAAAGCATTTTTTTGGATCTCCTTTATTAATTTGTTTTCTTCGTTTTCAGTTCTGATTCTTGTTTTAGGAACTAATAACATTCTTTGCATTTTCAGCACTTTTTGGCCCGAAATTTCTACAATTTAAGATTTCTTGCACTTTTTGTTGCATTCGCCATCAACTTTATCCTGCTTTTCTACAAGGTAATTTAATTGTATCAGTTTTGGCAAGACGCCTTCATTTTTCACAGTGACATTTGCTATGCTGTGGTGAAAATTTAGACTACTATTAAAGTAAGCAGACTCAACTAATCATCAAATAAATGCTGCCAGTATAAAATGTATTAATCCAATTAAGGGTGAAATTATTATTATTTGATTTCATGGAAGAGATGAATTTGAATTGGTGACTTGAGAGTCATAGATCAGTTTCTTAACCACTGCACAACACTACACCAGCATCAGCATAATACATGGCAGTGTTTAACATACAGATATGTTTTATTCTGTGTTTAATCTGTTGGAAGCCGCCCAGAGTGGCTGGGCGGGGTACAAATAATAAATTATGATGGTGATGAACTTAAATTCTCTTTCACCACCCCCTCAATACATGAGGTGCTATTTAACTAAGCATTACTCAGAGTATACCCACTGAAATTAATGGCCCTAACTTAGTCATGTTGATTAATTTTAATGGATTTACTCTGAGTAAAACGTCATTGCTTATATAGTACCTAAACATGTTTTCCTGATTCAGCTGCGGCTACACAACATTTCCCCTGGGTGGTTGAAGAAATGTGCATGGAAAAATCGCATTTCAGTGGGCCTGAGAAATATTGTGCAGGAGCTGTGGCCAAGCAAACTGCAATGTGATAACGTCACTATAAATCATAATATTAGACCATAACTTTAATAAAAGATATGGAAAAAATGCTGGAAAAAATCTACCATATGTCCTTTTAAAATATATATCTATATATATTGTGTCTACCCTCCCTCCTTGTTTGTGTATCAATTTCAGGTGACAGAAGAGCCATTTGAAGAAATGGAAGAAGATTCAGATCTGTGGCATTCTTTAGAGGAGGAGGAAGATGAAGATGGAGTAGTCTTCTTTGTTTTACAAGAGAGTACAGGCTACATGGCACCAACACTTAGGGCTCTAGCTGTTATCCATACAATCATCTCTTTTGTATGTGTTATTGGATACTATTGCTTAAAGGTTAGTAATTTCACCCTAAATTATCCAGTAATAAAAGCCTCTTCATATGACGGTTTTTCCATTGCTCATTTCCAATTGCCATTCTCTTATTGATGCTACTGAATGCTTTTTTGTTTTAATTTACATACTTCGATGATACCTTATTGTTGTTATTTTATTAAGTATTTTTGTGTTCTTAGCTCTTTTGGGCCCTGTGTATGGTAAGATAGAATATACATTTGATAGATCTCAGCTCTATTTACTGATTGTTCTCTGGATCCTACAACTAGGCATACATATATATATATATATATATATGCAGGTTTTGGTGTCCTCGGGTGTCTTCCCGTGTAAAAGTTGGGGTGTCTAGGCGACGTTTCGACGAGGTCTCACTCGTCATCTTCAGGCTGGATGATGACGAGTGAGACCTCGTCGAAACGTCGCCTAGACACCCCAACTTTTACACGGGAAGACACCCGAGGACACCAAAACCTGCATTCCTGTACCCGTGAAAATCTACGAAAGCATATATATATATATATATATATATATATATATATATATATATATATATTCTTCACAATTTCTGGATCTTCTTAAATTCTTCACAATTCCCATAATCAGTAGATAAAGAAGATAGTTTCCAATTGTACAGTTCAGGAACACTGTAAAATGCAATATTCTAAACTATTTTCAAGACATTTCTAAACATTCAGCTTCCTTTGGAGCTTCCAAATAATTATTTTTGCAATAGGTTCCTCTGGTTGTATTCAAACGGGAGAAGGACATTGCAAGGAAGCTGGAATTTGATGGTCTGTATATTACCGAACAACCCTCCGAAGATGACATTAAAGGACAGTGGGATCGCCTCGTCATAAATACGCCGTAAGTAACATGGAGTACAACCTTGCTCCTGTTTCTTGATTAGAAGTTCAGCTAAAGAAGGCCAACACAAGCTGCTTGTAGTTTTTGCAGTTAGGCCACAATCCTGTTTTACTTTGGCACTATGGTTACTTTTCACCATGCCTGCTTCCCATGCTACTTGATAATGTATGCAATGGGGAGGCTACATAGGAAAGAAGGGTGACATTACTTCCCATATCATCATAATCGTTGCCCCAGCCGCTCTAGATGGCTTTCAACATAATACAAACACAGCAAATGTCAGACACTGAAAACTTCCCGATAAGGGCTGCCTTCAGGTGTCTTCAGAAAGTTGTGCAGTTGTTTATTTCATTGACATCTGATGGGAGGGTGTTCCACAGGGTGGGTGCCACTACTGAGAAGGCCCTCTGCCTGGTTCCCTGTAGCTTTGCTTCTCGCAGTGAGGGAACCACCAGAAGGCCCTCAGCACTGGACCTCAGTGTCCGGGCTAAACGATGGGGGTGGAGATGCTTCTTCAGGTATACAGGGTCGAGGCTGTTTAGGGCTTTAAAGGTCATCACCAACACTTTGAATTGTGCTCGGAAGCATACTGTAAATCTTTTAGGGCCGGCATTATGTGGTCCCTGCAGTTGCTTTTGGTCATCAGTCTAGCAGCCACATTCTGGATTAGTTGTTTCCGAGTCACCTTCAAAGGTAGCCCCATGTAGAGCGCATTGCAGTAGTCCAAGCAGGAGATAACCAGAGCATGTCCCAACTGCTAAGTTGGCAGGAGCAGGGGCCAAGCAATGGGAGCTCACCCTGTCGCAGGGATTCAAACTGCCAACCTTCTGATCGGCAAGCCCTAGGCCCTGTGGTTTAACCCACAGCGCCACCCGCATCCCTCACATTGTTGGAGGTGGTGACTGATAAATACAGTTGCTAGTATCATGTTTAGGAAAAACTTAACAGAAATGGTATTTTAGTTGTATTTTCTTTCAGACATCTATTTTATACTTGGCAATGAACCTATGATAAAAATAAAATCTAGACAAATGTAAAGAAAAGAATGCTTTAAAAGGTTAATATGTATGCTGCAGAAAGGAGCTACATCATTTTCTTTCACACCTGGCAGGAGCTGGAGAAAATCTGTAAAATCCGTAATTATGGATTCGTAAACACCAGTATCACTTACTGAACAGAAATTTACAAATTATAGGCAATCACGGGGGGGGGGGGGAATCACTATGAGGCAAAATTCTACCAGTAGATCAGAAAATAATGCCATCTTCCTAACACTACCTATACTAATAAATACAAATGTAATTAAAGTCCTTTTTGTGTTTTTTTTTGTTAACTAATTTGAAATTCTTATTTATGTATCTATGCAGATATTTTCCTAACAATTATTGGGACAAGTTTGTAAAACGAAAGGTAAGTTCTTTAAATATATGTCAAGAGTCATGCTATTAAAAATAACCAGATATGTCAAATTAAGCATGTTTGTTGTTGCATTATGTGTAAGGAATAAGCATAAATTGGGAATAAAAGGCCACAGTTTTATTACAGAATATTAGCAACAATGAAGTGAGCTTGTGCTCCAGGTATACCATGGCATTTCTTCTCTCTGTGCTCCTCCCAGCAGTCCCCCCACCCCGGTCCTTGTTGTAGATATATGACCTGACTGTCTCCAGGCACTGCAACAGTCATCCGCAACATGGCAGGGCTGATGTTGCCAGCCTTCATGTCTCATTTGCAGACATCTTTGTCTCCTCAACCTGCTCCTCTCGGTGATTTGGAGGGAATGTCCCTTAAATCATATTAGGAATAGCCATCGATGATGATGTATTAGTGATATTTTCAGCACTTATTTGCAAGTATTGCTTTGTCAGGCATGTATAACCCTAGAAGAGAATTTACATAATAAAAATGCTTTCTGATTACTTTTTATGCTTCTATTTTTGAATGCCTCCACTCCTCCTGCCAACTGCCATTGTTTTAAGAGTATCAACCTAAGTTGTTAAAACTCCTGACAAATACTGATTGAATTAAAGTTGATGATACCTCGTATCTTTCCCCTTGAAGGTAATCAACAAGTATGGTGATTTATATGGAGCAGAACGCATTGCAGAACTCCTGGGTCTGGACAAAAATGCTCTGGATTTCAGCCCAGTGGAACATCCTGAACTAGAGGAGGCATCCCTTGTTTTGTGGTACGGTGGGATCTTTAAACTAAAGCCATAGTAGATTAGAGGCAAAGCAAATTCAGGAGTCCCTTTATTTATTTATAAAGTTTGGCCAGGCTGGTGATGGAGCTAGATAAAGCAAATCAGCGTGACAAACATTGTTGGAACTGTTTAATTCCTATTTTAAAAGGGTACAACAACAAAATCAAGAGATTTTTCATCAGCTAAAGAAATCTTGACTCCCTGATCAGATGTGGATGGGTGTATGACATGAAATTGTGGTAGTGCAGAATGGCTTGTGCCGATACGCCATCCAGTTTTTTAGCAAGACAGCCTGCCAATAGCAATTCTGTTATTTAAAACTATAGTGCCATACAGGGGGTGCAGAGTCCTTTACTTGAAATGGCCCTGTAGTAGTTAAAATGCTGTTGGGATGTTGCACAGGTGAGTCAAACCTGCTTGAGGAAATTGTGTGCTGAACCAACATCATATTTAGCTACACTGACTTATTTTCTGTGTATAATTGCTGACTTTCCTTTCAGTGTTGTGGGCTAGCTCAGCACAACAGCCTCACTGTTTCATGACACTGCAGTAGATCAGTAGTGCTGCACCCTATTTTAAATAATTAAAAGTAAGTGATAAAGTTGGATCATGTTTGGAGCTGTAAAGAAAATTATCCCCAATACACCTCCATAAATTCCCTAGAATATTTCAGCGCATATCGCTGCTGAAAACCCCCCTAAAACAATCAATATGAGAGAAATGTATATGTTAAAATAATGATTATGCCACTGATTAATTTAATATTATTTCTCTATTAGGTTAAGTTCTATTGATGCCAAATACCATATCTGGAAGCTTGGTGTTGTTTTCACGGATAATGTAAGTATACTGTATGAATGTGGAAAAATTCTTCTGTTTCATTATTCTCATTGCTGATTTACACAGGGATGGACTAGATAGGGAACAAACCTTGCACTCGTGTGTCCTTTCTTGCCATTTGAATTAGAGACAGTGATGAGGCATCCAAATGAACGTATCAGGTGCAGATGATGGATTAGACAGAAGGTGGAGAGGTCTGGGATAGAATGGTTCAGCTGGTTATCATCAGCATATAGGAAGCCTTTGTGTAAATCATGCAAAAGGAGAGAATAGTGATAGAAAAGGAGGCCTCAATAGAGGCTGAGTGAGAACATTATATCCAACGTTTCGGAAGTCGGAACGGTCTTCCAGAATGGATTACGTTTGAAAACCGAGGTACCACTGTATTACTACTGACAGCGGTATTTATTGGAGCAATATTAAGTCATGACATGTTTAAAGGCAACGTTACTAATGAACAATCTGTTTCAGATTTTTTGCAAATTTGTTTCATGTAATTTTTCTGTTGAGCAGATACATTCTTTTTAAAGAATGTCTTGTCTGGTACATTTCCTTGAACTTTTGTTTTTTACTTTGGAATCATTTGGTTATGTTAAGCAGCCCTATATTAACTTTAAAATTATTCACTCCCTGTTTACTTTAAACCAAGAACTTCTGCCATTTTGTTTTCATGGTTTGCTTGTTCTCATCCTGAGGTGTCAGTTAGTTTGTCACCATTCAAGGAAGCAGCAACTGAAACATGTGAGATCTGAGGATCTCATAAGAATTTACTTACTATGGAGCTGATTAATAATGGTGGCTTTGCAGAAGGAATGTAATAAAGATATTTAAAGTATTGGGTTGGATCAAGATTGGGTTAGAGCCACGTCCTTCAGCATGCAAAATGACATTTTCTGATTTCTTAGATCCCTACATGAGAAAACGGAACTAAAATTCAGGGGTGTGCTTCTGCATGTGCAAGGTGTTGCACACAATCTCTTGAACCATGTTTTCTGTTAGCTTTTTCTCAGCAGTTCATACAAAAGTGCCACTGGTAGAATGTATTCTGCTACTGCATCTCTTGATAATTAGGATACTAAAAATCAAATTATGGATGTAGCGCTCAGGCCTCCTAGAACTGCGAGCCACAAGCAGCTTAAAATAATTGACCCAGGGAGAATTAGGATTCTTCTTCAGACAAGCTTTTAGCCCCTGTGTTGTATCTTTGTGTGTTGCTCTTGTATAGAACTGACTGCCATGGTAGAAAAGCATTTTATAAATGATTTTAATAATAATAATAAAGCACCATACTTGAAAAATGAGAGTAGCAGCAGTTGCTGACATTTAACGTTTTCTTTAGTCCTTCTTGTACTTAGCTTGGTACACAACCATGTCAATTCTTGGTCATTACAACAACTTCTTCTTTGCTGCCCACTTGCTTGATATTGCTATGGGTTTTAAGACTCTGCGTACCATCCTGTCTTCTGTAACCCACAATGGCAAACAGGTGAGTTACTGGCAACATCATTTCTTTTAAAATGAATTATTCTGCTGGGGTGGGGAACCTCTAGCCCACCAGACGATGCTGAACTGCAACTTCCACCCTCCTTGTCATTAGCCCTGTTGGCTAAGCCAATGGAAACTTAATTCAGCAACGTCTGGAGGGCCAAATGGATCCCCATCACTCCTCTACTGAGAAATAATACTAATGCTGGAATACAATTAGTATATGGAACAACTGAAAACATTAGTATTGTCTTCAAATACATCATTAAAAACAGAGTTGCTGCAAATAATGTAGAAGTGCACAACGGTCAAGTTTGAGGAATGTTATACATAATTACATAATTAACAACCTAATGGGATGCATCTCCGAGTGTATTGTACCATTCAGACTGCAGATGAGACAAACCAATCAACAATTTGAATGATTCCCTCTATTTTTAAAAAACTCCCTGTAAAAAGAAAAAATCTAGAAGGCCGGAGAGAATGTTATGGCTTAGCCAACTCTTACATGCTGGAGTGGCTGGGGAAAACCAGCTAGATGGGCAGGATATAAATAATAATAATAATAATAATAGATATTCAGATATTTACATTCTACAGTCCAACGACAGATTATTCATGCATGGCTACATGTCATATGTTTTATATCTTAATTTCAGAATGGTGGTATGGTATGTTAGGTTGAACAATTTTCTTTTTCATAATTGTGTGAGAGAGATTATGTATGATTGCATGCACACACGAAATATAAAAACAGATGTCAATAGTTTAATGCTGTTTCCAGGGGAACAGGCAGTTTTCTCTGTACAGTATGTGAACCTTATCTGCTTTTTAAAACAAGCACTATTCCACATTCCTTTCACTTGATTTAGTGTCTTCCATTCTAACATTTGTCCAGATCCACTTCCAGTCGTGTTTTCAAAAGGTGAATCCTCATGATTCCCTTCTAGTTGGGCATCCTATTAAAAGCAACACAGTGCAGATAGATAGCCTTGCCTGGGCACTGGGAGTGCTAACTAACTGCCTGTGTTTTCTCTGTTCAAGGCAAATTTCTGGGCTTTTATGTGAATTTGATTGGAATGTTTGGAAAACATTGGGGGGGGGGCAAACAGTGGGGTGCTCAAGCATCTCTTTCTGTGGCTATCGTCATGAAAAACAATGCCTGATGGGGTAATTTGGTCCACAAAAATAAGTACACAACTTCACAACACATGGAGCAATTTGAACCACATATAAAAACTGGCCGAGGAATGGCTGTAGCAATACTACAGTCTGTACCCTCAAACCTTGTTTGTCTCAATATATTTTTCATGAAATACAGCATTCATAATACTCTTGTCACATTTTTAGGGCATCATAGGCCAAATTCAACAAAGTGGCCCCATTAGCAGAAGCCTGTGCAAGGACGTCTGCTAGCACAACTATCTCCTCCCTCTCCCCCCACCTCAGCGGTTCTGGGGCTTCAGGGGAATCTGCAGAACAACACACAGAAAAGGGAGGTTGTTTCATCTAGGAAACAGAAATTATTGTGTTGACACAACAATTGTTTTTGTGTGACAATGATCCTCTCCATGTTTTTTTAATTCTTTATTGTCTAGGAATTTTAGTTCATATATATATATATTAGTGAGTGAGATTTTAATCCCTAATTGCTATTTTTCCTCATGTGATACTTTATTTTGGATAGCTTGTTTTGACTGTTGGACTCTTGGCTGTAGTGGTATACCTTTACACGGTTGTGGCATTCAACTTCTTCCGCAAATTTTATAACAAGAGCGAAGATGAAGATGAGCCAGACATGAAGTGTGATGACATGATGACGGTAAGTACCAGGACATCACGGTAATTATTTTAACTCAGAAATGTTACTGCGTGGGTAAAAGTACTATATGGATGTTTTTACACACACATTAAAAAACACATCAAAGTGAATATTTACCTATTAGATTTATGTACCACCCTTCATCACAAGATCTTAGGGTGGCTTACAAGCTAAAAATGCAAGGCACAAATAAATAGTTAAAACAAAAACAACAAATCAAGCCCCCCCCCCCTTCTCACAAACATATTTAAAAGGCTGTAGAATGTTAATCAGCCAATCAGTCATTTAAAATCATGTATACAGGCATTTTAATAATAAAAACCATGGCCCTATAGTGCCCAATTTAAAGTGAATAGAGATTAGTATTCAGAACCTAAAGAGAAATCAATATACTTGAAAGTTTTGTTTGGATGTTTCTTGATATTATATCCAAAATGTGTGTAAGGCTCAAATAATTTTCAAGGCCACTTTACTATTGTTGTTTAAAATTAAACACAGCTGTATTGCTATATTATACACATTTTTTGCAACATTTCTAACTTGGTGTCTTCTTTGAGACTTCTGGAGTCCGTCTTTCAGAGGTTGGACCGTCCCTATAGAAGAGTCAGTTTACAAACTCATAGGAGGAGGAATGAAGGATTTCAAACGTTCTTCACTGTCCACCAGAGAACATGAGAACTTATTTGGGGGGCATTATCTACTAGGAAGTTTTCCTTAGCAAGACCAATTGAAATGAATGAATGCTGTGCGAAAGCATGGTAGTGGATTTTGTCCTTTGCAAAAATATTACGTGTTTTAGATTTCATCAGATTAATTCCATTCCAAATATTTGGGAAATCTCCAGCCAACCAGGCCTCCCCATTTGGCCTGTGCGGTCATTTTGGGCAACCCATGTCTCTCTCCCCCCCCCAATACCTTACACCATTTATGACACCAGGTGTGGGGCTGAGAACCAGGTATTGTTGGGCATTTGGGAAGCACCTGAAAAATAACTTTGCCAGCCCTGTGTTCAGTGCTACCTAAATCCCAAGCATAGAGTAGGCAAAGCAGAGGACCTAATGATTAGTTTTTTTCATTTGTTTGGGAACCAATGTGATGGGGACTTTGGCAGCTGTAAATCACCTGAAGTCATTATGTCAGATGATTAACTGGTGAGTGTCAAAGCTGACCCATGAGTGAGTTGGGAAGGTAAGGATCTGGCTCACTGGGCTGAAAAGCTTCCCCACTTGATATAGAACAGGCTTCCTCAACCTCGGCTCTCTAGATGTTTCTGGCCTACAACTCCCATGATCCCTAGCCAGCTAGCAGGACCAGTGGTCAGGGATGCTGGGAATTGTAGTCTCAGAACATCTGGAGGGCCGAGGATGAGGAAGCCTGCTATAGAAAATGATATAAAATGCAATAGCTGTTTAAAAATTGTACTTTTTACTCTTATAATTCAAAGCAGTTGGATTCTCTGTCGTGAAATGTAACAAATTCTTCTTTCCAGTGTTACCTCTTCCACATGTATGTGGGTGTAAGAGCAGGTGGAGGCATTGGAGATGAAATTGAAGACCCTGCAGGAGACCCTTACGAGATGTATCGAATTGTTTTTGATATCACGTTTTTCTTCTTTGTCATTGTCATCCTACTGGCCATCATTCAAGGTATGTTGACTGTGACGTGCTATTGGCATGCTACATATATTCAATATATGTAAAGAGTAAGTTAGGGATGCGGGTGGTGCTGTGGTTGCCGATCAGAAGGTTGGCAGTTTGAATCCCCGCGTCGGGGTGAGCTCTCGTTGCTCGATCCCTGCTCCTGCCAACCTAGCAGTTCGAAAGCACGTCAAAGTGCAAGTAGATAAAGAGGTACCACTCCGGCGGGAAGGTAAACGGCGTTTTCTTGCGCTGCTCTGGTTCGCCAGAAGCGGCTTAGTCATGCTGGCCACATGATCCGGAAGCTGTACGCCGGCTCCCTCGGCCAATAAAGCGAGATGAGCGCCACAACCCCAGAGTCATCCCCGACTGGACCTAATGGTCAGGGTCCCTTTACCTTTACTTAAAGAGTAAGTTTAGAAAAGGAAAGTGTCCAAACCTGTTTCCAGTGTGTAAGCAAAGAAATGCAAATGTATTGACAGACACACTGGGCATTTAGTCCTTTACAGTCCTTTAAGAAAGACAATTAGTTAACTGAAAAGACATGTATTTTAAACACCTCAATTAAAATATTAAAGGGTATAAATGCTGCAAATTTTCTTTTTTATAAAAATGTGAGCTACTATACACTACTTCCATTCCATTCAATAATAGGTCTGATTATTGATGCCTTTGGTGAATTAAGAGACCAGCAAGAGCAGGTGAAAGAAGATATGGAGGTATTGATAAATGTTTTTATTTATTCATTTCTCTATTTCATAAAATGTCTACAACCATTTGATCGTTTAAAAAAAGAAACCCTCAAAGTGATGAAGTAAACGAGCATATTTTTGTAAATTTTATTTCAGTAAGATATTGTACCCAATTACTGATAGGAATCTAGGCTAATTCATCATGGCTTAACCTTCTGTTTTATTTCTAGACCAAATGTTTTATTTGTGGAATTGGTAATGACTATTTTGACACAACCCCCCATGGATTTGAAATGCATACTTTACAAGAGCACAACTTGGCCAACTACCTGTGAGTATATGCACATTCTTTCTTTGTTAAATACAAACCTCTAATGAACTTTTAGCACTAGCCTTACTGGATTACCTATTGCATGTCTACTCTGAAGCTTTTTTGAATTCAATGGTGCTTCCTCCCACTGAAGCGCGTACAAGATTCTAAGTGTGTGCATATATGATTGCAACCTTAATCTCTGAAACTCATTCAGTCTCCTCAGCACTGTGGTTACTGATCCAAGACTCAGGAAATTATTCATGTGCAGGTGAAAACTATGTGAACAGCTAGAGCTTTTTGTTTACATTTTCTCCACGGTAAATCTTGCTGCTAAAGCCCCTTTAGAGATTGGGATCTGTCAAAGCCTTGCTTTGTAAAGTACCATGGACATAATTCTGCATCATCATAATCATTAGTAAGAAGTTGAATATGAAGTAATGAATAGCCAAGGCTTATCCTATCTGTATTTGATCTTATACTTAAAAAATTATAAGCTGCTTTGAATGATTAGTCATAACCAGAAATAAAATATTGCAGAAAGTAGCAAGATCAACTTCTTTAGGAGTGGAAGCTTCTTCAATGAGAATACATCAAAGGATGTTTTGATTGTTTTTCTAATTCAAGGCCTGTTGCCCACCCCCCTTGGATTTCCAAAGATAATTTATTGGCATATGTGCATAAAATTAGATATGGTATTTTCAGTAATTCAAAAGACAGAATACCTGCAAAAAGAAAAGTAGCACTCTAAAGAGCCAGTTTTCAGAAAGGAGAACACACGGTGAGGCAACAGCCAGAATCTCCATGTATAAGTTCATACTAATCTGTTCTGGTTATTTAGACTGTGAAAGAGAAATACAGTCCCTGAGGGTGAAACAAATTTGTTTTTTGTGGGGGTTTTTTAAAAAGAGAAACATCCAACAAATGTTTCATTTTCTAACCACAATTTCCCCCCTCCTTTTGTGTCTGTTTCTGGGTACATTTGTCAACATTTTTTGGATTGTGAACTGGCAGGCACACATTTATATTTACCTATATACAATATTCAGCGTAATTTATGCACTTTTACAAAGAGCAGAAAAAATATATTAAATATTGTTGCTACTGCTTTCCCCCTAAATAGAAATCATTGTTATTGTTGTTTTTGAGAAACAGAAGCATTACACTACAGTTTAAAACACAATATGTAGTTTGATATTCTCGTTCCAGGTTCTTCCTGATGTATCTCATTAATAAGGATGAAACTGAGCACACTGGACAGGTAAGCATTATATTCATAGGAGCCAACTCCTAGCGACTGAGCTCCCCCTCCCCCCAATAAAATATTTAAGGGGGCTGGGTCATTCAAATGGTGTGGGTGTGCACCATCATGTGATTGATTATGCTGGGCGGGGCTTGCTCCCCTCCACCCAATATTTTATTCAAGCTGGCACCCTTGATTACACCATTCATTACTACCACTAACAGTGAACTTGAGCTATGTCTATTACTAAAGCAGAAAATCAGGCTGTCCTGATATCTATGCGGTTGGAGGACTTCCTAGATATGCAGAAAAATATCTGCTTGTAAATTTAAAAAGGATGAACGAGTCACTGAACAATAATGATATTAAATAATATCCTGGGAGGGAGATTAGAATTGGGGTTCTGTGGTAGGGACATAGAAGCTATTTCCCTGGG
The DNA here is from genome assembly GCF_964234715.1 of Podarcis melisellensis. Taxonomy (NCBI): domain Eukaryota; kingdom Metazoa; phylum Chordata; class Lepidosauria; order Squamata; family Lacertidae; genus Podarcis; species Podarcis melisellensis. Next base: position 40,549,118 of record NC_138528.1, read on the forward strand.
GCTTCCCCCGAGATACTGCTTTTGACTATCTTTGTCCTGAAATTTTGGTAGGAGACAGCTGGGAAAGAAGGTTTGGCTGGCTGGGGTGTGTGTGTCCAAACCTCAAGTTTCAAATATTGAAGGATTTGGACTTGCTTAAAATCAAACTTGTGGGAGTTCTCATTTTCAGCTAACTCAATGATTTACAATAATTTTTCATGTTTACATGTTTAAATATGCACACATGCTCTGTTAATACAAATCCTATGAGCAAAACCCCTTGATATTGATTTTGCCCTTACCTCAGAAAAGCTTTTAAAGACTGCTCTGTCAAATGAGCATTTGACACACTTTTCAAACATTTCAAATTTCAACCCATTGCAACCCATACATGAAAGTTACAGGACTTATGCAGCATTCAAGTGAATGTGTGTGCTACAAATTAAATGACACTCAACTGGACTAGGCTGCCATACACCACTAAATTAAACAGGATTTAACAGATGCTTAATATAACTAACAAAGATGCGAATTAAACTGATGTTGACTTTGGTATATATGTGGTTTCAGTGAGACAGACATTCTCTGCTGTGAATCTTTTGAAAAAATATCTTTCTCATACTTTCAGGAGTCCTACGTATGGAAAATGTACCAAGAAAGATGCTGGGATTTTTTCCCAGCTGGAGACTGCTTCCGTAAACAGTATGAAGATCAACTTGGGTAAAATATCAACCAAGAAACAACTTGCACTCAAACTTACAAGATTTAGACAAAAATCAAAGTCTTACCATTTCATGGTGTAATATAAGTATTATGTCTGTTTAATCTTTCGATACAACAAAACTAGTTTAATTTTACAAAGATCCAGCTGGGCTTTTTGCACCTGGCAGAACCAGGCCTTATATTGTCTGGATTTCAGCTTTCTTACTGGAGAAGTACAAAGAAATATAATTAAACTTTCAAATTACAGTATTCTAGTTCACAAGTTATTATTTGTTATTAACCCAATAAAAATAGTTTAGTTGAAAGGGCTACAGCATTGTTTGTTACAGGCACAACATCTGCAACCTAAGAACTTGAATGTCAGATGACAAGGCCTCAATTACTGGCTCATATTAGGATCCCAACAATATTTCAAGCAGCTTTATTTCTGACTCCCCCACTAAGATCCAGAAAGAAAGTTTCGAATCCTTCAGTGCTTAAAACTTTCAAATATTTTACTGTCTATAAAATCCTAATTAAAGTGCCTTAAATATTTGCAGACATAGCTATGCAAAAGTTTTTTTTTAGGTGGCATTTTAGATTGACATTTTTGTTAACTGGTTGTGTTGCTTCCCTGTCTTACTGTATGAAATACTTGAAGGTGAGTCATATATTTGTTCCAATAGCGTATAAGATGCAGATGGTAAAAAATATACTGTCTCACGATCTTACACAATTAAATTTTAGGTCAAATAAAAATGCTTTATGGTCAACTAAGTAGTTAAGTTGCTATGTTTTTGCATATTTCCTTTGAATAAAATGTGCCCACTGCAATAAAGAATTTACAAAACCAATCTTAATTTTTGTCACTTTTTTATGAACAAACTAAAGTCACACCACAACTACAACATACAGTTTGCATTCACCAGCCCTGTTTATTTTGCAGCTTTAAGCGAGAAGTTCTTCTACAGCAGAAGCCGAAATTGTCCTGCTGTTATCTGAATTATTTTAAACCATCTGTGTGACATTTTTAATTTACAAGCATTTCAAGAGAATGTCATATTTCTTCAGGCAGTGTAATACAGAGAATTCTCTGCAAGGTGTCCAGCATATTTGACACTAAGAAACAACAAAAGTTGAACATATAGCATAATTAAAAATCAAGGTGAAGTTGCTACTTAATTAAATACTTGTAAGCAATTATTCTATACCAGCTACTGTCATGTCAATTTTTCAGTTTACTTGCGTGCCAACCAAAATGTAGCCTTAGGAGATCATGCTGTCTAACCAGTCTTCAAGGTCCTCTTCGGAAATATTTTTGGATGTTGCTTCCTGCTGTTGAGATGCTGAGCAAATTTGTTCAGTTCCATCCAGTTCTAAAAGGTCTGAAGAAATAAAAACAGGACAAAATGTAACTAACTTGTCTGGGGATGGCTAGGCAGGCAAATGCTGACAAGCTCCAATAACAGCAAACCTGAGAGCCAGTTAGGAAGCCGACTCCGTCATCCAGCTTCTAAAGGGAGACAGGCTGGGTGATTTAAAAGCCCCCTGCAAGTCAGGATCTTCCAGAAGACAGGAGAAGAAGAAACGTAATAGCTGAAAAAGGGGGATCCATCTAACAATATGCTGTACCTCCCAATTTCCTGAGATAATGGGAAATAATAGGAGGCACTAGAATTGTAAAACATGTATTTTCCAGGCTCTGTATGCACTGGGAAGAAAATTTACCACAAAAATATTGCTTGAGTTTTAAGGTGACTTTGTTTCCTTACTGCCTTCATAATTATAAAATATTCCCTCTTTATCTCCTCCTCCAAAAGAATAAAATAAAATTGAGGAACTGACCTATGGGTACAGGACTGATACATAGATGAAAATGACACAGAAAATAGATTGGGACGTGAATTAAGGTTTTTAAAATAACGGAACTATTTAATATACAAACACAGTTAAATCAGCTTTCCCCTTGATGTATGGAGCGTTTCCTAACCAAAGTGCAAACCTTTATTAATTTACAACTAACGTGTTAGTTTATTTACACTGTTGTTTCATTCTTACAAACAGGATTTGCATCAATTTGTAATGCTGGCTATGTTTTGCACACTTTTTCTTTAAATGTTCCCGTAGAGTTTCATTTTTTACAGGAAACAGCCATGACCCTTTGAGAGGTTAAATATGAAAAAATAACATGCATTTTGCCTCTTCTATCTAAGTGCTGCTCCTTTCTGCTTCACTCTGCCATGGTCACCATCACAAAAGCAAGATATCAAGCAAAAAAGAAAAGAAAAAGCCCACACTTGATGAGTTGAACCATGGTTTGTCTAGTAGTTACTGGGCAAATTAGAGCAGTGAAACTGAATGCCTATGTTTGGAAGGCAGAACACAAATATTCATATCTGAGAAACAATCTAATTGTTTTTACACAGAAAAGCCTTCCTTAACTCACTGTATCAATTCAGTTTACAAATAAATCCTAATACAAGCATATTAGCACTGCAGTTAATCTCTAAAGAGAAAAACAGTATTTACATTTAAGAAAAATATCCAATTTAAATGTTTAAAATCCAAATTTTATTTTAAAACATCCATTTTGTTTATGCCCTATAATAAAGCTCTCAGCTCAGAAAGAGAGATTACCTTGCTTACCTCTAGGAGTGTGCTACCCCTTCACACAGACCCACAGTCATCTTCTGCCTCAGTGTTTACTATTGCTTTCTAACCTCTTTATTATATTTATACCCCACTTTTCAGTTAATATCAAAACCCAAAGCAGCTTACAATTAAAATGCACACAAAAGCTACAGGTGTTAAAAGGAATGTGAAGCCACAGAATCTTTAGGTTCAAGTAATTCCCTCCTGGAGGGTGAAAAAGGAGCTGCAGATGGACTTTGGCCATGCCCCATGTCACCTTTGTGTTTGTGGAGACTTGGCTACTGTCAGGGGCTCAGGAGCAGAGGCACAGGAGAGGGAGGAAATGGAGAGCGAGGGGGAGGAATCCGAGGGCAGTGTAGGGGGTGACAGTGGCCCGAGGGATTCCTGGAGTCTGTCCAGCGAATCGGAAGACTCGCAGAAGGGAGCGCCGATGGCCAGGGCAAGGGGGGTGCCAAGGGGGACACCCCAGAAGGAAGGGGCCAGCGGGGACTCCCAGAGCAGCAGTTGGAAATCAGGACCAGCTTCCCCACCAGAGCGCAGTGGGGGGGAGGAGTCCCAGGCATCGGGACCAGTGTTCCCACCACCAGCGAGAGGAGATGAGTCAGGATTGACCACGCCTCCATCGGAGAGCGGGGAAACGGTCGAGAGGAAGGTTGCCGGCTGGGCGCGCGCGCCAACTTCAAATGTACAGGCGAGCGGCACAGCAGGTAGCCCGGATAGGGAGCCAGGTCCTAAAGCCCGCCGAAAGGAGGGGCAAGAATCAGGGGGGTCAGCGTCAGAAGAGTCCAGAAAGGAGGAAACCCCAGGGGGCAGAAGGACCCAGAGGAGGAAAGAGCAACGGAAGAGGTGGAGTAAGGCTAGAGTCTTAAACTGGTGTACAGGGGGCGGAGACTCAGATGGAGCTTCGCCGGTCTAGCTTCTAGACGTAGAGCTGTACGCTGCGGTTTGGAAATGGAAACTAATCGTCAATAAAGACTTTTGTACGTTACTACTGACTAGCGTTGGTCCTCTGTGAGCTGGGACCTAGAGGCAGCCCTGACAGCTACAATTGCCTTTCAACTGCTACCTGAGAGCTGCTAGGGCATACCACTCTTCCAACTCATCTTTGATCTCTGAAGTCTCTGAATGAGTGGTAAGCTGGACTGCCCAAGGTCACTAGTGTATCTATCACCCAGAAGACAGACAGTACCACTTTCCAGTGGTGTCATATGCCTGCCTATTTCTATGGATGGTTGTCAGATATTGAGGCTGCCAAACAATATAAAACCACTCACACATCTCAAATGGTGGCAAGGGATGAAGATCTCTTCCTGCCCGGCAGTTCCTGCACCCTCAGTGGGCCTTGTCATATAGCTGAATGTGTGAGCTGAATGAGCTCATAGCTGACTGTAAACTAGAGCACAACTGCAATTTAGAGAAACAAAATAAACAATTGGGAAAAATGCTTACCATTTACTTCATGAGGCATTTTCAAATCATCCCCAGATAATCTATCATGGGATATTGTTTCCAGTTCAAAGTTTTCAGGATGAATAGGCGCATCCAACTTCAGTAGTTGATCAAGGTCGTCATCCAAGTGATCCTCTTGGTGTGTAACTGATGAGCTTTTCTGGAGGGCTTCTGAAGACGATCCAAATCCATCTTTATTCGGCAGCGGCAGGTGGCCAACAGAGTCTGCAGAAGAAGATGAGTTTGATGCAACTCTATTTTGCCCCATGGACTGCTGTAATGGAGCACTTTTCTTGGGGACTTCACTGCTTTTCAATTTAATTTGGGGGAGTATGGCAGGTGTTGCATCCTAGGACCAGAAGGGAAAAGAAGTTGTTCATTAAAACAACACCTTGATCCCTGCACTGTATGCCAATTTTATATCTGAACACAATTCAATGTGCTGGTAGACCCTTATACAACTAAAGGCTACCCTTTCCCATGCAACCTACCTGGGCCCTGCAGCTGGACCCTCCACCAAAAGATGTTCAGAGGGCAGCAATAGGAGACCACACTTTTATAGTGGCAGCTCCCAGATTATGGAATTCTCTCTCTCCAGGGAAGCTTGCCTGTCATTGACTCTGACATCTTTCTGATACCAAGCAAAAATGTTTTAATTTTCATGGGTATTTGGACAGTACTTATGGTCTGGATTTTACTAGCTATTTCTAGTATTCATTCTTCTGTTGGCTGAGGGTTGATATTCTTGTTTTTGATTATTTTAGACGGATACGTTCAGTATGTTTGTATTGTTTTATGAGTATTTTATTATTTTTTATGAGTATTTTATTATTAGTATTTTGCATTTTACTTTTATTGTAAACCACATTGGGACTCCTTTTAGTTGTGTGAAGTGATAAATAAATTTCATAAACTTCAGCTAATAAACTTATTATTTAAATAAACGCCCATTGTCTATGAGATTTGTATGCTACCCCATGAAGTACTCTGGGCAACTAAGAATATATAAGTATAAAACAATTAAAATATAAAATAAAGCATACCTTCAAAAGCAACATAAATATGACAAGAAAACTAAACTCATCACAATGCAAAATATAAAACACAGATTTAAAAACGGAGACAACCAGACTAAGCATTAGGTGAACAGATTTGTGTTCTTGACATCAAAAAGACCACAAGGGTTTTGCTAGGTGAATGCTTTTTAGCAAGTACCACTACTGAAAAGGCCTTCAACCTGGTGGTTAGCCACTTTACTTCATTTCACAGGGGCATTCAAAACAGGGCCTCCAAGAAGAACCTAAGTCTGGGTGGGAGGTGGTGGGTCTTTCAGGGAACCTGCTCCCAAGCCATTTAGGCCTTAAAAGGTTAGGATTGTAAACTGAGCCTGGAAACTGACTGAAAGTTGGCAGAGAGAGGCATAATGTGGTTAAATCATCTAGTCCCAGCTAATAATTTTGCAAATCCTGTTCTGGATCAACTGCAGTTTCTGGGCCTTTGTGAAAGGCACCTTCTAGCAGTTACCAAAAGCATGGGTAATCGTGGTTAAGCTGCCACCATCCAGGTAAGGTCACCCGCAAGCATATCAGTTGAAGTTGACAACAACAACAATGTATTAAATTTATATACTATCCTTCATCCGAACAGCACAGGGTGCATTACAACATACAAGGTGTTTTTAAGAAGGTTCCTCTCATTTGGCCTAATGATATTATTTTTATTTTATTTTTTTAATTGTATATTTCTCATTTTATGTCTACGAGGCTTTTTAGGCAATGCTGTTATATACCTGCCTTTTCTTCTTATAACGTAAGATTTTAAAAACAGAACACATTTTAAGTCTGGCAAGGTGAATCAGTGGAATCGACAGGCTATGAAGCCTTTTTTTCAGTGAAGGGCTCAAATCGCAAAACAAGTTTTGTCTTATGCTTAATAATGACAATGAAATGAGAAGCATTCACCCAGCTAAACAATGTACAACATTACTTACTTATTGCCAAGGTATAATAATAATAATAATAATAATAATAATAATAATAATAATATTTATACCCCGCCCTCCCCAGCCAAGACCAGGCTCAGGGCTAACAACCAATAATAAAAACAAGTTGATTAAAATACAATTTAAAAGATTAAGATACAACATCAAAACAATTAGGGAGCAATCTCTTCATAGGAGGAGAAAGGAAAAAGAAAGAGGGGGAGGGAATCAAACTGATTCTGAGCCAAAGGCCAGGTGGAACAACTCTGTCTTACAGGCCCTGTGGAAAGAGATCAGATCCCACAGGGCCCTGGTCTCATGAGACAGAGCATTCCACCAGGCCGGAGCCAGTATTGAGAAGGCCCTGGCTCTGGTTGAGGCTAATCTAACTTCCTTAGGGCCCGGGACCTGTAGGGTGTTGCTATATATGGACCTTAAGGTTCTTCGTGGGGCATACCAGGAGAGGTGGCCCCGTAGGTACAAGGGTCCTAGGCCATGAAGGGCTTTAAAAGTAAAAACCAGCACCTTAAATCTGACCCTGTACTTCACCGGGAGCCAATCCATCTGGAAAAAAACAGGGTGAATATGCTCCCATAGCAGAGACCCTGTGAGGAGCCTCGCTGCATCATTCTGCACCCGCTGGAGTTTCTGGGACAGCTTCAAGGGCAGCTGAGCGAATTACAGTAGTGAGGCCTGGAGGTGACCATCGCATGGATCACTGTGGCCAGGTCGGGGCGGGAAAGGTAAGGGACCAACTGCTTGATGCGGCGAAGGTGGAAAAATGTCACCTTGGCTGTTGTTGTAACCTTGTCTGTTGTTGTAACCTGCGCCTCCATGGAAAGGGAGGCGTCAAGGATTACACCCAAACTCTTAACGGAAGGCAATGGCACTAATTGGGCCCCCGCAAGTGAAGGGAGTTGGTCCCTCATCCCCATACCATCCCGACCTAGCCACAGGACCCGTCTTTGAAGGATTTAGTTTCAAACGGCTCCCATGAAACCATTCACCCACAGCTTCCAAACATCTGGCCTGTGTGTCAGGGATCAAGTTGGTATGGCCATCCATCAGCAAATAGAGCTGAGTGTCATCAGCATATTGGTGACAACCCAGCCCAAAGCTCCGGATAATCTGGGCAAGGGGATACATAAAGATGTTAAAAAGCATCGGGGAGAGGATTGCGCCCTGCGGCACTCCACACACCAAGGGGTGGCACGACGACATCTCCCTCCCTAGTGCCACCCTCTGTCCCCGACCAGAGATAAAAGAGCACAGCTATTTATGGGCTATGCCCTGTATCCCCACATCAGCAAGGCGGTGGTCCAAAAGATCATGATTGACCATGTCAAAGGCTGCTGACAAATCTAAGAGAATCAGCAGTCCCGACCCGCCTTGACCCAGTTGTCTGCAGAGATCATCTGTTAGGGCAACCAGAGTCTCGGTTCCAAAACCAGAACGGAATCTGGACTGAAATGGATCTAAAGCCAATGTTTCCTCCAGAAACCTACCAAGCTGTTCAGCAACTGCTCTCTCAATAACCTTACCCAGATATGGGAGGTTTGAAACTGGGCGGTAATTGGATAGATCTAAAAGATCTAGTGAAGTTTTCTTTAAGAGCGGACACACCATTGCTTCCTTCAGCTCCCCTGGGAATATCCCTGTGTCAAGGGACAAATTGATAATTTCAACCAGGGGGGTCCGCGCGATATCTGGGCACGCCCTAATCAGCCAAGACGGGCACGGATCGAGGAGGCAGGTGGTGGGCCTACCAGCTTGGAGGAGTCTATCCACATCAGCAGGGAGTATCCGATTAAAATGTTCTAACACTGGACCCGAAGACAGTCGAGGGGCCTCCAGTTCTGTCACTGTATCTAAATTGGCAGGGAGATCATAGCAGAGCAACAGGACTTTCTCCGCAAAAAAGCTCGCAAATGCCTCACAGCTGTGGGTCAAATTTGTGCTTAAATTTGGTTGTCCTCCTAAGGACGTTATTGACCTAATTATTCTAAAAAGTTTGCCAGGCGAGAGCTAGCGGATTCAATGGAAGCTGCGAAGTGAGATTTCTTAGCAGATTTCATAGTCATCTCATAGGCTTTCATAAGCATCATTCTTGAAGCTCCGTCACGAGTCCGTCGCCATACTCGCTTTAGCCGTCTAAGATCCCTCTTCATTTTTCGGAGCTCCTTGGTAAACCAAGGGGCCCGGTTTCGACGGGTCGCAGAGGGCGCTTAGGCGCAATCTCATCGATGGCCGCCAAGAGCTGGTTATTCCAGTCCTCGACAAGGTCATCTAATGAGTCACCAGGAGGAACAGGGTCCCTCAAGGCCAGACGGAATCTATCAGGATCCATCAGTCTTTGCGGGCGAGCCCAAATAGGCTCACCACCCAAGCAGGGGAGGAGCGGGAAGTCAATCTTGGCTTTCAGAGTGTAGTGATCAGACCATGGCACTTCCACAGGGGGGAGCATGATCACATCTATGCCATCACCAAATATCAAATCCAGTGTGTGGCCTGCTTGATGGGTCGGGTCCATAACAAACTGGGAGAGCCCCAGTGTTGCCATGGAAGTCACTAGGTCCAGAGCCTGTGAGGAGGGAGCGGCATTGGCATGGACGTTGAAGTCTCCCAAAACCAATAGGTTTGGGAACTCCAAGGCCCAGCCTGCTGCCATCTCCAGCAGGTCTGACAGGGTAGCTGCCAGTGTGCTAGTACACCAGCCAGACAGCCAAGTTCTCCTTGGTGCCCCACACGAGGCCAACACATTCAATGCGGAGATCGCCGGTGGTGGCAGAGCCCTGTAAAAGCAATCCTCCCGGATTAACAACGTTACTCCTCCCCACCCGACCCACAGGCTGCGATTGATGGAGGACAGAGAAACCTGGAGGTGTTATCCCATGTAGGGAGATTACCTCACCTTCCTGTACCCAGGTCTCTGTCACGCAAGCCAGGTCAATCCCCTGCGAGACAAAAAAGTCACCAATGATGGAGGTGGGTAATCCCTGCTCACCCTACCCTTGTCCCTTGGGACGGGGCATAGATTGGAAGGGGTTCGAGCATCACTGCATCTCAAAACCCTTCGCCGATAGTGATATTTAGCCCACCGCCATTCTTCCCTAGTCCTTCAATAGTGGGAATCCCAGACCCCATACTAGCCTCCCCAATAGAGGGGTAAGATCTCCTCACTTAACAAGTCATCTCTGGGCCAGGACTCTTGGGTCAGAATGGATTCGGGAAGAGGTGAAATTTTGATAGGGTAATTATCCCTAGAAGATAAAACCCAACCAACCACACCCTGAGCAAAGAAGATGTTCAGTTCCTCTGCCAATGAGGCATCAGTCTTAACTATGTTCCTTGTATTGCCCTTGTAGTTGGTTAGATGCTGCAGTCATTGCCACACTTGTTTCATGATGTTATCGGCTAAATAATTTTCCACCTTAAGCTTATACTGTTGTTTTGCTGCCTTAATGCCTTTTTTGAGATTTATTCTCGCCTCTCTGTATATGTCTATATTCCCTGTCTTAAAGGCAGAATCCCGGATTTTCAGGAGTGTTCTTACTTCAGCAGTCATCCATGGTTTGCAGTTCCCATAGAGTCTAATGCATCTCTGCGATGTTACATTATCACTGCTCACTTTAATATAGGAGAGTATAGCATCTGTGTATCTATGCAGATCTTGATATTCAAACACGCTCCAATCAGTGCTCTCAAAACAATCCTGGAGCTGACTAGGAGCACCCTCTGGCTAAACTCTGTTTTTATAACTGACTGAATTCTTCTCCTGAGAGGGATGTATTTCGGACATAGAAAAACTGAAGAATCATCGGATGAGCCTAAGTGGGGGAAGGGGATTGCCCTGTATGCCTGTTTCAAATTGGAATACGCGAGATCTAGAATATTCTGTCCTCTAGTGGGAAATTTCACAAACTGATCAAACTTAAAAAAACCATCTTTAGGCAGGCTTGATTGAAATCCCCTGCCACAACAAGGGCGCCCTCTGGGTGGATTTGCTGCTGCTCGGAGATGACGTCATATAGCTTAGCAAGTGCCGCACTGACATTAGCATCGGATGGGATATAAACAGCTATAATAATTATGACAGTTACTTCTCTAGGCAAATAAAATGACCGACATGTAACTGCCATCAATTCTAGATCTGGGGAGCAATATGTGTAAGCTACTTTGCTGTTGACGCACCAACCATTGTGTATGTAAATACAGACTCCTCTGCCCCTAGCTTTACCAGAATCACTGTTTCTATCAGAGCAATAAATTATTCGATTTATCAGCTAAACTGCCACATCTGGTACTGCTGAATGTAGGCAAGTTTCTGTAATAATTACCACACAGCTCTCACAAAGAAGCTTGTTTGCTGCCATCAGCAACTGTAATTCGTCAATTTTGTGGATGAGAGATCTGGTGTTGGTCAGGAAGACGCTTGGCAGTGCTGGTCTGGTGGGTCTTTTTCAAAGCCGGGTTAACAGACCAGCTCTGCAACCACGTTTTTGCTTTCGCTCTTTTCTCTTTCGCTTCTTTTGGCACCTCCCCCTCCCGTCGACAATCCATAGAGATCCTGGAGGTCTTACTATGCAGTTTGGTATACAGGGGGACCTTTGGAACTCTCTAGTTATCTCTATTTTTCTTGTGAGCCCAACGTTTACCAGTTTTGTGCATGAGTAGGTGAGGTATTGGGAGCTCGGAGCCGCTGCGTATGAACACGCCGCCATCTTGGAACTCAGATAACCAGATAACCAGGGTGCCATATTCAGTTGTGTAGCAAAAAGCAAAAAGAAGAAGATGTAAAGCTTCGCCACTTACAGTTCATTGATCTGCTGCAAGGGAATCTGTTACTTCATTACTGGACAAAACGTCCCATAATGGTGTATTAATACACCAGCCGTAGCACCACTGTAGGACAAGAATGACACCCCCCGTTTTGCCATTTTTATTTTAAGAATGCATTTTCTTTGCAAAATAGTTGCGGGTTTCTCTGCTACGTTCACTGAATGACTTTGAGTTAGATCAAGAAGTGAGCAATGTCAGCGTCTGAGTCACTTTAAGCAGTCCCAAAGGAGAGCAAAACTGTTTTTAGAAGTTATGCAGCTTTGCCTTTCTAGTGCAGATTGATTTTTCTAGCTTTTGATAAACTGTAATCTTAGCTAACAGCCATGCTTGACTCACAAGTCTCACTGGCTCTGTTCCCTCTACCTGAATATTTTTATTTTTGCCAGCAGAACATGCTTTGTTGTCTTGTTGCTACCTAGAGCTCTAAACCCTGGGCAAAAACAATACTTTAAATACATGCCTGATTGGCAGCTTCCATGCTGAACTAGGTATCTGCACAAGGAATTCTATACTTATCAGTAGAAATTACAATGAATAAATAGATCATACATTTCATTTTCTGTTTTCTGAAAAATGCTGCTTAGGAAAAAGGTGGTGAAAAATCTGGAACAACAAAATTAGAACAAGCAACTCTTTGGGGATGTTGGTCTTGACCGAGATGCACTTGGCATGTGGAAAACACTTTGCTTAAAAGGAGCAATGAAGCATAAGAAGTGCTGATGGCTTATTCCTCCATCTAATAGTCTTCCTTTTCAGATTCAAGGCAAGATGTGCATATTATAACACATGACAAATTACATTAAAAGTACATAAGGCTACTTAAGCTTAAAGCGAGGCTCAATATATTTATGAGCAGCTTTTGTGTTACCTGCACCAGCTCCTTAGCCACATTCAGTTTGAGATGCAGAGGCAGCTCTTCAAGTGCCTGGACCAAAGACTTGCAGTCAACATACAACCCAGACAACTGAAAAAAACAGTAGAACATGAGATTAAATGGGCATTAATGATGGTCTCCTAAATACCTTACACACAAAAGCAGGTCCATCTGTCATCTTTTTCCACCACTGAAATGAACTGGGCAGCACAAGAACTACATATACAGATGGAAGCATTAACCATGAACCATCTATATGGAAGAACCAGGGTTGGCCTTTATGAATCATTTTGAAGGATCAATTACCATTCTTAAAATGTTCTGAAACAGGAATTAAGGGGGATATTCAACTAAATAATTGGGCAAGCAGAATGGCACTTAATCTGTTTTGGGGTTCTCCCAAACCTCCAAAGATTTGGGGATGGTATGGGGTGTGTAAGGTAGGGGTGGAGTCGTGCAAGTTGAATACTGCCCTAAGGGCTTCAATACTGCAGCTTCACTGGTGCAACAGACCTCTGAGCATACAATGGACCTTCCTCTGCTGTCTTCCCTGCTCCCATGTACATCTTCATAATAATCTCTGGAGGGTGGGGGACCCTCCAGAGCAGATTTTCAAGCATACAGGAGAGGAAACAGATGCCCTGTGGCATAAGCAGAACTTTGCTTGTGTAGCTTTGGTTACAACCTTAAACAATTAACTTAATTAAACAAATGAGTTTATGGGAATTCAACAAGCTGCCACAGAAGGCAAGGCAAATTGATGGATGAGAGCTTTTCTTTCATTTAGAAGAAATCCCTGAGCCATGTCAGCACCCATGATGATGTTTCTCTAATGAATCACCTTCTGTAAAGCTTCATACAGTTCTATGTCTGCAGGTGAAAAGTTTAAATGAAATGCTAACCAGGTCTACCCAGAAGCAGGTCCTACTGAAGCTTATTCATAGATATTTTAGGTCAGGACTTCAGGATTACTTGCTGTCATCAGCACTAATTAGATGTTTGCAGTAACCTTAAGCAGAAATATAGTGCAGAGATATTTAGCTTACTTCAAACATATTCTAAATTGAGAGATTAGCTTCTGAAAGGAATAAATTAGAATGCCTACTTCTCATTCCAACAACATGTCAAAAGTCTGTGACAAAAGGTGTTTGATTGATATGCAGATGTATATGATAAGCATAAAATATTAATCATTTGACTCAAACTGGGTTGAAGTTCATTCATGACTTGATTGATTAATTTTGAAAATATCTAAGACACAAAGACTTCAAAACAGACTTTATGAAAATGCAGTAAATGATGAAAGTATAGGGAATTCTCAGAAGAGGTGCTGCAGACAAATCCTTCAATATCCTAAGTGCAAATTCTTTTTCAAAATAAAGCTGGAATTAGATATTATGACAGATGTGAGACTGCCTTTGAAAATCACAGCCAAACATTACTTCCCTCCAGTAAAGTCTAGGGGTACAAAACATGCGCTGTCACTCTACTGCATCACTGGGTCCATGGGGTGGGGGAGCAGGGACAACAATGTTGTGTCATACATTTTGTATCACTAAGCATCGCCAGGGAGAGAAGGAAAACAAAACACGTTCAATCTCTTTTGAGGAGCAGTTCTACATCTACCATAATTCCAGCCTAGGCTGTTGCTTAATACAACAGAAATAGTGTAGATAGCAGAGAGCAAGCCTGAACATTCACTGGACTAGTTTACTACCAGCTTGCAAGAGAACAAAGTCTGTGGGTGACAAGCTGAAGGAGGAAAGAATACGTTTACTTTCCCTGCCATCAGACTATAATCCACTCACTTCACATGCTACAATACACTCTGTTCCACTTGTCTCCAAGTAAAGCATTAAAAATCTCTTACTGTAGTAACCCCCTATCCCTGAAAATAATACAACTTGTTGAAGGCAGTAGATGTCTCTTCCTCTTCCTACAGATTTGTAGGAACTGAAGTTCTTTCATTATCAAGTATAGGCAGAGCATTTTCTAAAATGCTTATTCAACTCCATTTGTGCTCAAATTTCAAGTTCTGTTCTGTGTCTCCCCCACTCGCGACCCCAGCCTGAACATTCCTCTCCTCATACACTCTTTCCCCCTTTTAATCTTAAATGTCATTCACACACTGGGCAAATCTCACTTTCCTTTGGTGATCCATGTTAGCACACAGAGCTCTTTTTTGTATGCACTGCTAAGCCAAACCATAATTTAGCATGAAGGAGCAAACATGCAGGGGCCTAGCAAGACCGTGGCTGAGTTGAATCATATTTTGGCTTAGCACATTGTCTGAACCCAGGCAAATCACAAGCTGGGGCAGCTTCCAACAGAACACTAAAATACAATAACCTATTAAACATTAAAAGCTTCCCTAAACAGGGCTGTCTTCAGATGTCTTCTAATAGTTTGGTAGTTATTTTTCTCTTTGACATCTGGTGGGAGGGCATTCCACAGGGCGGGTGCCACTACCGAGAAGGCCCTCTGCCTGGTTCCCTGTAACTTGGCTTCTTGTAGCGAGGGAACTGCCAGAAGGCCCTCGGTGCTGGACCTCAGTGCCTGGGCAGAATGATGGAGGTGGAGACGCTCCTTCAGGTATACTGGACCGAGGCCGTTTAGGGCTTTAAAGGTCAGCACCAACACTTTGAATTGTGCTCGGAAACGTACTGGGAGCCAGTGTAGGTCTTTCAAGACCGGTGTTATATGGTCTCGGCGGCCGCTCCCAGTCACCAGTCTAGCTGCCGCATTCTGGATTAGTTGTAGTTTCCAGGTCACCTTCAAAGGTAGCCCCACATAGAGTGCATGGTAGTAATCCAAGCGAGAGATAACTAGAGCATGCACCACTCTGGCGATACAGTCTGCGGGCAGGTAGGGTCTCAGCCTGTGTACCAGATGGAGCTGATAAACAGCTGCCCTGGACACAGAATTGACCTGCGCTTCCATGGACAGCTGTGAGTCCAGAATGACTCCCAGGCTGCGCACCTGGTCCTACAGGGGCACAGTTACTCCATTCAGGACCAGGGAGTCCACACCCGCCCACCTCCTGTCCCCCCAAAACAGTACTTCTGTCTTGTCAGGATTCAACCTCAATCTGTTAGCCGCCAGTCATCCTCCAACCGCCTCCAGACTTTCACCGCCTTCACTGGTTCTGACAACGTTGTGACTACCCAGCTGACACAGCACACCACAACAGCCCCCCTTCTGAAATCATATTATGCATGTTCTCCAGTAAACTAGAGTTCCATGTACATTTCAGAGAACTTTAAGTCCTAAATACCCTCTGCGTGTTTCCCATTCCATCAGGGTTGAGCTTATACAATGACCTCTCTTCCCATCTTGTGCACAGTCAAACAGCAACAGATCGCAGAGAAGCACTAGCATTGGGGCTGCCTTACCAATATATTTTCTAGAACAGGAATATTTATCTAGGTTGACATGAGAAGATTAAGCATGTGTGGCTAATTCTACTCTGTTTTGCCTAATAGCTTTCTACAGGGTCTTTTATTCTCCAAGTTTTAATAAAATCTGGCATTTATATAGACCATTTCCAATGTTCAAGGCACTTTACATTTATTACCTCCATAATCCTCAAAGCAAGCCAGCAATATAATCTCTGAATTGGAAAAGGTGGGTGGGGTGGCTGAGGCAATATTGGGAGAGAACAGAGTTTGTACGGAGGTGAGGTTTGAATCAGGCACTTCCTGACTCTGCTCACAAGCTTAACCACAACGCTACACCAGCTTTACTGGCTGTGCATAAATCATCATCTGCCCTGCAGAAATTGAAATAAACTGCACACAGCAATCTTTTCAAGAACAGGTTGTTCTCCATTACCTGTTTCGGACAAAGGTTTTCTGCAATCCACTCCTTTTCTTCAGCAAATCTGAACTGGGTAAAAGAATCCCCTAGAAATAAAGTGGCACATGTGTCAATAAATTTGCCAAATAAACAGCAAAACCGATTAAAGTTCCATGAATGAAAAATCAAGAATTCTCATATTTTAACAGTATATCAATATAGAAAGCTCAAGCAAGCCAACACCCTAGAACAATAAAAAAGCCCCAAACAATCACACAAATATCCTTTGTTATCGCTAAAACAATGCAGGAGCTACATGGTGATTATAAATGTTGTGGTGGGGAGAATACAAGGAGTGCCTGGGAATAAGGACTAGTCAGAGATAATAAGATTCAGACTCACAACCTTCTATTTTGCCTCAGGTTCCCTCCCAGCCTCTATCCCCCCATATCCTGTGTGTGTCTGTGCAGATGTAAGTGCAAGATAACCCTATTGAATAAAAATGCACTAAATACAACCTATTGTAACTGGCACTCAATTCCCACAAACACTTAAGACACATGCTCGTTTTTCCAAAGGCACCACACAGAGTGAATGTTAAAACCATTTTCCATTAAGGCTACAATATTGTAATACAATATGATAGGTTTTGCATTTAAAAACAGCACTTCAGTTCAGTTTGTATGAAATAAGAGGTGACAGGACTGTTAAAGCTAGAATCTGATTTTACTTCAACATTTTATTTCTTTCAGCATTTTACATACTGCATTACACCTTCATCTTCCAAAATGTGTTTAGCTGCCGAGTATGAGCAGACCTAGAAGGTCTATGAAAGTCAATGGCCAACTTTTGTAAATAGAAACATTACCTGCAAGCCACTAAAATACTCTTCAAGTGGCTGATGGAAGAGTTAGGATCACAGTATGTTAAATTACAAAAATGCTATTGTAGTTCAGTCAAGCTTGTATCTGAACTGGCTAATCTATCACCATTTCTAAGCAGCATGCTGGAATAGCCCTGACTTCTTCAGTGTTTTGTCTCGCTGTCTTGTCTGGTGGAAAAACAAACAAACACACACACACACACACATAGGGAGTGGTTTGTGCGGCCCTGGATTTTTGAGAAACCCCAAAACATTGTGGGTTTTTTAATGGATAGTGTAATTTGTGAGTTAGGGCCTTTCATGCCAATAACTGGGTGAAGTCATGTTTCTGTCTGCCATCTTAGTTCAAAATGGTACCTGGTGTCCAAACAGTGACAAAGCCCATCACTGCCCCTCAGGAACCCTTGTGCTGGGTTTGGTGATAATACCTCAAGAGGCAACCAAACCTATACAGAAATAACAGGTGCAGTCACACCAAAGTCACATTTCGATCCACCATATTGATTCAAAATGGCACCTGGCACCCAAGTGCTGACATAGACCCCCCCCCACCTCAGGAGCCCTTGTGCTGAGTTTGGCAAGGATATCTCAAGAGGCGTCTGAACCTATAGAGAACAAACTGACAGACTTTCCAAAATATATAGTGTATATATAAAAGTATTAAATTGTATATTTGAGAACTTCTCTACTTACTAGAGCAAATATATTTGCCTCCAAACTACTAACAGTTTGTTCCTTTAGCCAGTTAGGCACAATGAGACTGAAATGAACAGAGTAAATTATGCCAGACCCTATGATAAAGCCTTCTAAATAAAGAAATATTAGTGTCCTCAAACCACTTGATCCACAATGATACCAGTAAAGTCGGTGGGGAATTATTCTAAGCAGGCAGTAGAAAAAACCACAGAGCAAGTTTCTCAAATAAAATAAAAAATAACTACAATTCAGAGAAGCACATTTAATGCAAATTAGGTTAATGAGAATGTTGGTCCAACCAATTATCTTTTTAAAATTATCTTAGTCTGAAAAGAATGTCCTTTTACATCATGAATACTAATAAACCATCAGGCAATGCCTGAGAATGCTTCCAAATTTAAAAACTGACAGATCATAATTCCAAGCAAAAGTAACTGGAACTGAAAACAAAATGGTTTAAATGCACTTCAATTAAATGTTTGTAAACACAACGTTTTTCTTTGCTCTCTGAAGTAAAATGCAATAGCTGTTGAAAACGCAAGGCTAATATAACAGGGAAAGAGAAGCTATGTTTCCCAAAACCACAAGAGATGCATTTCACTCCAACTATCGAACTGAATATATATTTTCAAAAGTGGCTTGTCTGGCCATTTGTCTACTTGTCCTTTATAGTTTCGGGTGCAGCTTGAGATACCATCACCAATCTTGGCACGAGGGCTCCCCAGGTGGGCGGCAGACTTGGTTGTCATTTGGACACAGGTGTCATTTTGAATTGACATGGGAGACTAAAACATCACTTTGGCATGACTCTGTCCATTTTTGTACATAGTTTCAGCCACTTCGCAAGGTATTGATGCCAAACTGCATAAGGGTTTCCGAGGTAGAGGCTGCAGACTTCTTCACTGTTTGCATGCCAGGTGCCACTTTGAAACAAGGTAACGGACCAAAACATCATTTTGGCATGTCTTCATAGACTTTTTGGAATAGATTCAGTTGCCTCTTGCAATATCACCAAACTCAGAATTGTTGTTGTTGTTGCTGCTGTTGTTGTTTAGTCATGTCCGACTCTTTGTGACCCCATGGACCAGAGCACCCCAGGCACTTCCGTCTCCCACTGCCTCCCGCAGTTTGATCAAACTCATGCTAGAGTTCCCAAACTGGGGATCTTCATTTATGATTGAATACCAGGCACCACTGTGAATCAAGATGGAGGACCAAAATGTGACTTTAGTGTGATTTTCCCAATTATTTGGCATGTTGGGTCCAAGTTCACAAATTACACTCTCTATTAAAAAACAAACCAACAAACCCCAATAAATTTTTTATTCTAAAAATCCCAAGCACTGCTAGGCGCTCCCCACTACTAGTAACATTAATAATGTGTATCCCATCTCACTCTTGCTTCCCGGAACACAGGGGTTCCTAGCAACCTAGCAAGCATGGAGCAACCAGATTTCCCTGTTTTATCCCGACAACAATTCTGTGAAGCAGATTTGCCTGAGTGTGTGAGTGGCTGGCCAAAAGTAACTTGAGTTTCGTGGCTGGATTTAAGTCCAGGTCTCTTTTTCCAAACTCTCTAACCAACTCAGTATTCAACAAGTTGCTTTGTATGCTTATTTGTTAATGTTACCATGCCATTCCCCAGTGCAACATGTGTGCTAGAGCAATGTTATTTTCATTAATGATACAAAGCTATTAAGATACATATTCACAATACAGTTGGTTAGAGGTCAAATAATACAGCAGGATAGAATTTAAATAGTCACTTGCAGGAGCTGAAGCAATAGTGAAAATTGGACTGTTCAACAGCTGTTAAGAGGAAGAAAGGGAAGCTACTGCAGTAAGCGTTCGAGAGAGACCTCCCAAGTGTTGTTCAAGATGGGAATGCAGACTGAAATATATCTTGTCAAGAGAAAGTGGTACTTGCCCAGGAAACTTCATTCCACTCAATTCAGAAAAATCATCAGATGTGGGAGTAACTAGTGGCACACAGTGGACAGCCTGGTGTTTATGAATTATGAAAACTAGTGGAGATTTTCCAGCAGTGTTTTGCCCCACGTGCTCTTTAGACTTTCCTTTAAGAGAGAAAGAGCTTTTTTAAAAGGCTAGCTGCAGCACATGGGAGGGTGAGAGGGTTGTTCAGATCTCAGCTGGGATTAATGTTTTAAGATCCCTTAACATGGCTGCTAGTCACACAATGAATCTAAAATAATTTGACCCTAGGAGTAAATGGGTTTCCTTTATAGGTTCGCCCAGTCTCTCAGCCAAAACAAAAATCAAATGAAAAAACACGACTCAGCTGCGCTTTAGTAAGTTGCGCAAGCATCAAGCAGGCAGTTGCCTCTACTTTTCCCTTGCTAGTTAACAGTATCACAAAAAAGACAATATTTACATATATAATCTTGATTAAATGACTCAGTTTTATACCTCTTAGATATGTAGTGAATGTATTTATCATCCATACTATACAGAACAAAACAAACATCTTTGAAAATTCTCCCCCTCAAACCACCTGGCATGCAATATTCATAAGACATAGATGATCATCCAGATGGCAAGACAGTTTTTCAGTATAACATTTGTTGTCCTTATTGTTTCTGGGAGGGAAATACACAGGAATTTAAGTATGTAGACACAGATTTCCCAAGCGGGTAGATTTTAAATGTTAGCAACATTTTTACTTATCTGCCACAAAAATTACTAAGAGAGATGATTTTGTCTCCCCCTGTACACAGTGAGATTAGGAGGTCTCAAATTGGTTTGCTCGCTCTCACCACCATAATGATTGGGAGCTTGCTAGTTTTACTTATTTTATTGTTTCATTCTGGTATGATATAATTTAAGAGCTGATATGGAAATCATTTTGGACTGAAGAGAGAAATTTGAAATGTGTGTATGACAGATAAGTATCCCATAGAATTTGGAAAAGTTGTCCAGGTTAAAAGGTTGCAACACCCTTTTCGTTTTCACACTCAATTACATTTATAATGTTTCAAACATCTAATACTGGGAAAAAATGCTTCTCTCTCTTTGAAGGCACTTTGGAGCTCCTCATAGATATATAAACGAGCCCTGAATACCTTTGTTTCATACTGTTTTTTCTTAATAATCTGATTGTTTTGTCTTTTAACTGTTGCCATTTTGAAACTCGTTATGCTTATCTGCTTGTTTTATTATTTATACTGTTTTTCTGCTGGTATGGTTTTACTGCTGCTATTATTTTTTTATAGATTTTTGTGTTTTATAGATTGTGGTTTTATGGCTTGTAACTATGTTATGAATGAATTTTATGTTTTTAATATGTTGTGAGCCCCTAAAAGACTGGCTTAGGAATATTGAAATAAATGTTAAATAAAATGCATGTCTACCCAGAAGTTAAGTCCCACGAAGTTCAATGGAATTTGCCCCTAGATAAACAGGCACATAATTGCAGCCTCAAATACTATCAGTTAATTTCTTATACACAGAATCACAGTGTACGGTAAGCAGGTCAACATTTTTCTGTGTTATAACATTTTTCTTTGCCAGTTCCTAGTAGTTCAGGCAGCCATTCTTGCCAGTGCCTCTTACTTCAAGGGTTTAAAATATACACACAACTTACACGTCAGAGTTCAATGTAACTCATATAATTTTCAGTAACTTTCCCCTAATTTTCACTGTGTACATTTGACAAGGAAGAACATGCACACGAGATCTCAAATTGTAGGAACAAGTAATTTAAACAACGAGACCCTTGGATTCTTGAATCCAATTTAAACAAGTAGTTCTGAAGCAGATATGAACTCTAGAAGGAAACAGAGCAGTCAAACACCACTCAGCTCAAAGAAAATGAGCAGCAGAAACATGGCTTTAAAACACACAAGGGACCTAGTAAGACCAAGTTCATAACAAGCTGTGCTTTATTTGTGCTGCCTGGTAATGCCATAGTCCCAATTTTAAGGGAAATGATTTCTATGTTTACACTGATTACCGCCCCCCGCATCACTCTAACTTTCAAGAAACAAATGTGACTTCACATGGGAATTTATTAAGTTAAAGGGTGACCTATGAGACTGGTTGCTCTCCACCAATTTCAGTCACATCTCAACTCTTTTCTTATTGATGGCATCAGCAGCGCTTGCAGACCTATATATAAATTCTTTATGAATAATTAACAGAGGTGCAGCCTAAAATATCTGAACAGTTTGATGTTGTGCAGCTGATGTTTCACATTTCTGCTTCAATGCCCTGCATTTACAAGCCATGCCACTAAAGCAAACATATTGCGCTACACCAGGCTGCAAATCTCAAGCTTAGAACACTATCAAATAGAGAAAACACAAGGAATAAGAATGTATTTTTAAAACCCTTATTTCTTTGATTAATGAAACAAGTGTGTTAAAAACAGAAAAATGAAAATCTTATAAACTTTGGACATTTGTCGAATCATCATATGAGTTTGGAACTTTCTCTGCACAATATATTTTTTTTTATGCCTGGAGAATACACATGAGAAATTTATCATTGCCTCCAGTGTTTTTTGAGCCAATTTCCTTGGCAACTGAGAAGTAACCCTAGATCCCATGTCCTTGCATGGTTCTTAGTTAAGAATGAACCTTTACATTTGCCCTAAAAGGCACAGAAAATCCTTCGCTTTAGACCATGTTTTTCAAAGTTCAAGGGTTACAAAATCCTAT
This sequence comes from Podarcis melisellensis, assembly GCF_964234715.1. Taxonomy (NCBI): domain Eukaryota; kingdom Metazoa; phylum Chordata; class Lepidosauria; order Squamata; family Lacertidae; genus Podarcis; species Podarcis melisellensis. The sequence goes on from NC_138528.1 coordinate 40,571,644, forward strand.
GCTGTCTCTGATTTTCAGATACATTTTATTACACTTGTCAAATGTTACCTACTTCAAGCTTTGTAAGTGAAGCTTGTACAGCATTAATGGTTAACAATTTAATGCCACTTCCACATTTAAAGCACATTTCTACAAATTTAACAGACATGGCTCCCCCTGGGAAGAAACTGCATTTTACCACCCACAGAGCTACAATTCCCAGTAGCTACAGTTCCTAGGATTGCTTTGAAGAAGCCAGGACTGTTAAATGCTATAAAAATGCTTTGGATGTATGATGTAGATATGACACAAAATGAAAGTTTGCTATTATTGCAAGGGTGTCAAAAGGATCAGAAAAATCTTTTGAGGAAGTTCTGTTTGCAAACTGGCTACCATATTCTTCAGCAAATATTGTCTAGCAAGGAACTTAATTCATTTAAAAACAAAAGAACTGACTTACCGTATTTTTCGCCCTATAGAACGCACTTTTCCCCCTCCAAAAATGAAGGGGAAATGTGTGTGCGTCCTATGGGGTGAATGCAGGCTTTCGCTGAAGCCTGGAGAGCAAGAGGGGGTCGGTGCACACCGACCCCTCTCGCTCTCCAGGCTTCAGGAAGCTATCCGTTAGCCGTGGGAGATGCAGCTCTCCCATGGCTATCGGAGAGCTTGCCGGCACCCAGAAGCTTGGGGCGCACTGAGCTCAGCACGCCCCAAGCCTCGGGCTTCGCGCAGCTCTCCCACAGCTTGCGGATAGCAGCCTGTTCTGGGGGCTGGGGTCGGGGGAAGCTCGGGCTTCCCCCGCACCAGCCCCCACCTGGGGGGGGGGAATAATTTTTTTTGTTTATTTCCCCCCAAAAAACTAGGTGCTTCCTATGGGCCGGTGCGTCCTATGGGGCGAAAAATACAGTAATTGTACCCAGAATTTTTGACCACCACTAAATCATCCTTTGAAATGTCACACCTCTCTGTTAATTAGCTTCGGTATATTTAGCGCCACTTGTGCCATCTAGTTACATAGCCTCCAGCTTATACCATCGCTGCTCCACCACCTGCTGTTTTATTTTAAATGCTCATTTCAATGGAGTTCTCAGCAAAAAGGTCCAAATGAAGTTATATCTGAGACTTTTTAGGCAGTCTGACAGCTTAAAAATTAAATTTGAATCCAAATCAAATACTTCTATGTTAATAAAATATATAACTAACTTACGGAATTCACTGCCATAAGATGTGGTGAAGGCCCCTGTCTTAGATACCTTTAGGATATTAGTCAAGTTCATGGAGATCTTGGACACTGAGAACCAGCACCGAGGGCCTTCTGGCAGTTCCCTCATTGCAAAAAGTGAGGTTACAGGGAACCAGGCAGAGGGCCTTCTTGGTAGTGGCGCCCGCCCTGTGGAACACCCTCCCATCAGATGTGAAGGAAATAAACAACTATCTGACTTATGGAATACATCTAAAGGCAGCCCTGTTTAGGGATATTTTTAATATTTAAATGCTGTATTTGTTTAATATTTAATGCTGTATTGTTTTAACACTCGATTGGGAGCTTACTGGCATGTGGCTGAATAGCAGACACTGTGTGACACACAATGAATTGAGTGCCACTGGCCTTATACTCTGCTTCTGGGGATTTCTAGAAGCACATGGTTGACCACGGTTGAAAACAAGATACTCGACAAGATGAGCCTTTAGTCTGATTTAGCAGAGGGGTCATTCCACACCAAATCACCTGATTTTAATACTCAACCGTGCTCTCACGATTCAGATTTTCTTCACACACAAAAACTATGTGTAGATACCTATGAGATAACCTCAAATTATTTTTAAGAGATTTTTTTGGTCCAAAATTGGGTGCCGGAGAATGTTTTTAAAATTCCGATTTTTGTGCAATTTAGGCTAATGCAATTTCTGCATCAGTTTAGAAAAAACCCTTCTGTTTCGCTTATTTTTCAACCAATTGGGCTTATTTTGGTATAAAAATAAAGCTATTTGTGGTCCTTTTCAAAATAAGGTATAAAAATGTTATTAAGTGCCACACAAAAGGGTCACCGACCAAAGTGAATTTTTGTCATTTTATTCCCGGTAGGTTCGATAAGCCATAGCATACAAACCACAACACATGTATCATACTTCTTTTGTAGAATGGGCTAACCATGTACTTGTTATGTTTTAAAAATAAGGAGGGTGTTTCTTGTGGTTATAAAATAAATTGATTTTGAAGTAAACTTTTTACAATTTTTTTTTTGTACAGGTTTAAGGTCTCTTTGAGCCTGAAATAACTCAAACATTCATGAGAATAGTTAAAATTATACCCTCTTATGTTACAATGTCATCTGAAGCTATTTTTGCATGATTTCACTGTTAGCTTACCTTTGTAGTCAAAGGTTACATCATACCTTTTGCCAATTTCTGCACCTGTTTGTGGACTTTATTGTCTATGCCATATGTTCTCCCTGATAAAGTTGATTATGAAGGAACTGGAATGCCTCTGGCACATAGGGAACCCACCGGTAGTCATTCATAGTTGGTCAAGAATATGTTGGTGAAGGACCAGGTGGATGCATGAACTGAACTTTAGCATCCTTTTCCTCTACACAGCGGTCTAGTATCTTCCCAATCCACCACTTTCTGTCATACGTAACTGCATAAAACCTTTCTGGAATAATATTGACTAGTTCTTTTGTTTTATCACCAACAGTGGCTTTCAAAGAATTATCAGAAACTGAAACCCGCTTCATCATAAGCGTTCTTTTGTCCAGTGGTTTGAAGAAGTGGTTCTCTCTGGTGCCACCTACTGATAATGAATTATGAGACCATCAGGAACTCTTCGTTTGCACCCACCTCAGCTGATGGTGTGAAAAACACCTGAATTCCCTTTATGTTTTTGGAAGCAAATTCAAATAAATCTAGTGCATTCAAAATTTGTCCCTCTACAGTTCTCTTAAGACTTGCTCTCGTAGCAAGGCACTTAATCATTCCCCTTACTCCATCACACACATTTTTACCATGGCCAGTGGCAAAGAAATGCTATTCAGCAGTCATGCCATAGTCCTCTTCATGATAACACAGATTGATAAAGTTATTGTAGTTATTTTATTGTGCTGAACTACAATCACTAAAATAGACTACATTTGTTAAATGTGGGTGTTTTTGTCTCAAGTATTGCAACACTGACTTCTGAAATGTGAAAAAAGCTGTAGTGTCATGTTTATGGCAGTCACTGATGAAGCATATGGACTTAGACTTCAGTTCACTTTCACATTTGTAGTAGATCACAAATGGGTGTAATGTACTATCAACTAAAAGCCGCCCTTGTAAAGGATAAAAGAACCAAAGGATTTGACAAAAAAATATCCTATCTGGAGAAGGATATTTTACATAATAATCAAAAGACACTTTCAAAAGTGTACAAACTACTTTTGAATTGGCAAAGAAAGGAGGAAGATATCAAAGAAATTACGGTAAAATGGGAGAGGGACCTGGGACATACAATCAAACCCAATATTTGGAACGAATTATGGACTAAAAATATAAAATTCATGGCTTGTTTCCTTATAAGGGAAAATCTTATGAAAATGTACTATAGGTGGTACCTGACCTCTGTAAAACTTGCAAAAATAAATAAATCAAACAATAACAAGTGCTGGCAATGTAAGGAACAGATAGGTACATACTACCATATGTGGTGGTCCTGTCTAGAGATACAAAGATTTTGGAATATGATTTATGAAGCGATAAAGAGATTGATAAAAACTACATTTAGCAAGAAACCGGAAGAATTTTTACTAGGAATGGTTTCAGATAATATTCCCAAAAATAAAACTAGGCTATTTATGTATGCAACATCAGCAGCAAGGGTTATAGTGACAAAACACTGGAAAGATAAAAATACACCCACTAAAGAGGAATGGGTAGTTAAATTGTGCAAGTACTTGGAGCTCGCAAAGCTGACAGATGCAATAATAGATAAACCTAAAAAATTGGTGAAAGAAGAATAGGAATGTTAAAATAATTATTTAGGGGACAAGGGCTCAACAAGAAAGACCTGGTTATGTTTAGAATGATACCGCATAGAGAAATGCTCCCTGATACCACGATGAGGGATTCCTTTGGAATGCAGATAGAGAGAATTGATAAGAATAATGATCTGTTGTGAGCTTGATGGAAGTGTACAATAGATGAGCTTTCCTGCTTTGGCTCATCTTCCTTTTTCTTTTTCTCCCCCCCCCCCATTTTTCTTTTTTCTTTTCTTTTATCTTTCCCATAGTTGCTTATGTTCTGTGTCATGTACTTCAATTTTTTTGTAGTTTTTGTATTTTTTTATTATTATTAAGGAATTTTCCTTTGTAATTTTGGTTGTCTATATTTATATGTACTTGTTTAAAGCAAAATAAAAGTATTAAAAACAAACAAATGGGTGTAATGTAACCTGAATGTTATGCCAGTGAAAATCTTGAACAGCATCTTGAAGAATGCAGGTGTAATTTTCTGCAAAGTCTGCTAAAATCAAACAACATTGATCATCCAAATCGACTTTCATTTGCTTTAAGCTTTGAGTCGGTGACTTGGTTATAAAATGGTGCCTTGTTAGCTACTAATTTTGCAATCAGGAAATCAACGAATTCATCAACTGGTTTTACTAAAGTTTCAAGGGATGATCAGTCAGTGTGGAGCCACTGTTTAAACACAACTGTTTCTTTAGTTTCAAAGTATTCTAACCCCATAAGAAAATCTTGAAGTACAGACTCATTAGGGCATTCAGGACAATGGGGAAGCATGCATTCTTCTGACTCCAGGTTACACACTAGTTTTAGGAGGAGTTATTGACACAGCATGCTTAAATACATACTCTGCATCATGAGTTTAAGGTTTTGATGATAGGTGCATACACACACTGAATGAATCCCACAACTATTTAGTTACACACCCTTTAGGACGTAGTTCACAAAACTTTGTAAAAACATTTTTTTTTCCATCAGGATTATCTTCCTTGAATAATAAGTAGACATCTTTTAAGTTATGAAATATTGGTCTCTTTGTTCTCAACTCTCTTTTGCCACTTTCTCTTGGAAAAGAAACACAGCTTTTTTACTAGCCAAAACTCTACTGATGTCATCTTCACAGTAAAAATTCCTTACTTTCTGAACAACTTCAGCACTTAAGAGGACGGCTTTTCCTCTTGAGGTGGTGATATGGAGCCAGCAGTCACTAAAAGTAAGCTGCGATTGCGAAAAGCCTCCGGTAGGATTTTCCTCCATGGATGAATTATATTTTTGGAATATATATATATATATATATATATATATATATATATATATATATGCTTTCGTAGATTTTCACGGGTACAGGAATGCAGGTTTTGGTGTCCTCGGGTGTCTTCCCGTGTAAAAGTTGGGGTGTCTAGGCGACGTTTCGACGAGGTCTCACTCGTCATCTTCAGGCTGGTGCTTTCGGCTTCTTGTTACTGGAACAGAGAGAGATCCTGCTCTGTTCCAGTAACAAGAAGCCGAAAGCACCAGCCTGAAGATGACGAGTGAGACCTCGTCGAAACGTCGCCTAGACACCCCAACTTTTACACGGGAAGACACCCGAGGACACCAAAACCTGCATATATATATATATATATACACACACACACACACACACATATATATATATATATATAGACTCAAGACAGTTGCTAAAACTAAGGAAAACTAGGGGAAATAATGCAACAATAAAATGAGATCAAAATTAAAACTTATCTGAAAAAGCAGGAGAGCCAGGTGTAACATCTTGCTGAGTCAGGTAGGAGAAAAAAACTGAGGAAGAAGTGCCTACCTCCCACAAGTCTTTGCTCCTGCCTGAGGTCATGTGAGAGAAAATACCCAACCCACTGTTCCCAGCCTCCCATGAAATAAATTCAAGTTATGCCCACCAAACAAAGTAAGGGTTTCAACAAGCAAGTTCTACACTTAAACAAAACTAGTTGGATATGAGCACTTTTGAGCAAGCTTCAAAAAACATACAACTCTTTACAAATACTATTTATAGGAATTATGAAGAAACTACTGAAAATAACAAATTAATGTATTTTTGACTGTCTAATCTCACTTTATTTTTGTGCTGTTTTCTTAAGCCAAACCTGACAGTAATATTCTTCTTACCTACATCAGATTCCCGATGACTCAGAACAAAAGCTAAATCCAGTGCAAGTTCAGGACTGATGAGTGACTCAGAATTTTTGCAAAACATCCGAAGAAGGTAAGGAGGAAAAGCGCTTGGAGATTAGAACCTGCTGATGATACAAACCTCAGAAGTACTTCCAAAACTTAAAATAGACAAGCCTGGCTATGGTAATAGTCACTGAAAATCTTTCAAAATTGGATTATTGCAGTGCACTCTACATGGAATTACCTTTGAAGAATATTTGGAAGATCAATTGGTCCAGAAAACAGCAGCAAGGTTGTTACGGGTGCCTATGGGGTAATTTTACACTTATCCAGCAACAACTACATTGGTTGCAAATTTGTTTCTGTGCACATTTCCAAGTGTTAGTAATTACCTTTATGCTCTTGAATGACTTGGCTCCAGGATACTTCAAGGATCACCTCCCATATCAGAAAGATCGCTTCCTAAGAGCTGATGGAGACACCCTTCCTGAAGCGTTGTCCATAGTGCGGCCGTGATCGTATAGTGGTTAATACTCTGCGTTGTGTTGCCCACAGTGTTTTCTGCCAATTGGTGTAAATATATGCGGCACATGTGCAGCGCATATACATATATTTTCATGCTGCCCATCTGACTGGGTTCCCCTAGCTACTGTGGACAGCTTCCAGCTAAAAATCACTCAGAGAGCTTCTAGTAGATCCTAGTCTATCTTCTCCCACCCCCCAAACTACACCACTGCCTTAGTGACAATAATCACAAACAAATAACTTTTAAGAGTAGGGGAATCCTTTGAGGTTTACACATTAGAACATATACAAAACTGCTAGTCCAGCATTCTGTTTTCACAGTAGCCAGCCAGTTGTCTATGGGAAGCCCGCAAGCAGGACCTGAGTGCAACATTACTCACGATTCCCAGCAGGTATTCAGACGTATACTACTTCTGACAGTACGTGGCTATCATGGCTAGTAGTCACTGAGAGCTGCCTTCTCCTGTTCAGTCCTCCTCTAAAGCTGTCCAAGTTGGTGGCCATCACAACAACTTGTGGGAGCGAATTCCATCGTTTAACTATGTGCTGTGTTCTTTTGTCCTAAATCTTCCAGCATTCAGCTTCATTAGATAGTCCCACGTTCAACTATTATGAGAAAGGGAGAAAAGATCTCTCTACCCTTTTCTTCAAACCATGCACAGCTCTATCATGCCTCCCTTACCTCTTTTGTAAACTTAAAACACCCCAGATTTTGAAATCGTTCCTCATGCAGGAGTTGTTCCAATTCCTTTCCTAATGATCTTTAGCATGCAATTCACATTTTTCACAGCTGCCCCACAATGGTTCAAATTTGTCATTGAGCTATCCATTACAACCCAAGGTATTATTCCTGGTCAGTCACTGCCATTTCTAACCAGGAATGTACCATATATGTGAATTTTTTTTGCTCCGTTGTGCAACTCTTTACATTTGCTTGCACTGAACTGCATTTGCTATTTTACTGACCATTCATCCACTTTGTATAGCTCCTTTTGCAATCCCTATTTGAACAATTTGGTTTCATCAGCAAACTTGGCCACCTCACTGCTCACCCCTAATTCTAAATAATGAGTGAACAAGCTAAAAAGCACAGGTCCAAATACCAATTCTTGAGGGTCTTCACTTTCTACATCTCACCTTTGGGAGAGCTGTCCATTTATTCCTAGCCTTTGCTTCCTGTTTCTTAACCACTTACTGAACCATAAGATAATCTCTTCTCTAGGTTATCTACAGGGCCCCTTCAAATAATTGAAGTGTTGTTTGGTATGATAAGTAGATTTGTATCCAAGAAAGAAAAGGCTGCTTCTTTGGAGAGTTTCACCCTAGACTCCCAATTATTCTCTGCCCTAGTAGTGATTAACATTTGGTGCTTTTTTGCATCAGGTGCTTTGACTCATTGTCAATTACTCCTCCACCACCTTTCAGCTCATCTGAAGTCTCTTATAGTAAACTTTTCCAGATAGAACAGGGGATAAACAAGGGCTTGTCTAAGTCTCTCCAGACCCTCCTGGTGAACCAGGACTTCTTTGGTGTAACCACATGGTCTCCCTGAAGCTGCCATTTCATATCCCCTCAGAGATATGCAGTTGTTCCTGTTTTCGCTCCAACAGCTTGAATTTGGTACTCTCCCAATGTACTCATGAATAAACATTATTGTAAGAAAACCCTGATTGAGCACCAATGTAGGATTACTTTGGATGCTACCATTCCATTTTGCTAGACATTAAATTTGGAGCTCCCACCCAACCCTTTGGCACACTAAGAGGACTAAAATACCATACCTGTGTCATATCCACCATCATCCCTCAGATATAGCTCCTATATTCTACCATTTTAACATTGCTCCTATGACCTAAGGATACCATGCTCCAATTGCTCAGGATCCAGAAGGTGTGACACAAAATCTTCTTTTTCACAGAAATTTACCTTACGATGTTGACTCTAGGATGGATGTGTATTTATGGGAATGTCACAGATATATTTTCAGTCTTGGTGCTCTACAATTTGTTTTCCTGCTGAGTGTTTCCTCCTGCAGTGAAATCTATGAATGAGAAAACACTACCACAGGACAACACTCTCTCCCCAAGCCAGACACTATTCCTATTTACCAGATTATTTCTGAGTCAGATTCCTCTATGTCTAAAGAAGAAAATACTTGGGTCTGATTATCCCTTGAGGGAAGATCCACATTATATTATTTCATTCCTCTTTGATACATGGAATATCATCAAAGACTTCAGATCCTTTAACAACTACAGAGATGAGCTGAACCACATACCATTTCTCTAGTGATGAGGCTAGTATGTTTTCACCACCCGTTAGATGGTCCCAGTTAAGCCAATAGAGAGGGGTTCACTGGGTGGTATTCAACTAGCATGTCCCATAGGCACAAGCATTTTTGCTTACACAACAGAATTCCCCCCCTCCTCCCACCTGCTCTCCCCAGATCTGCTCCATAGGATTGAGGGAACCCCTAGAATAGATTTAGGGGGAAATGGGGCAAGGAGAGAGTAAGAACATTCTGTTACACATGCAGAAATTATTGTGCTGATGGAACGTGCTGTGTTGGAGACAACCCACTGTCTCTCCTCTCCCTCTGATGCAACTGCATGGATAGTGTAGGAAAGCTACCAGAAAATATATGAACAGACCTCTTACTCCCTCATTCTAAAATTAGTAGATGAAGTAAAAGAGTCAACTGCCTGTAGCAGAATCTTGTTTTCTGTTCAGACTTCATCTACTGAACATCCTCATCGCGTGGGTAACCAATGTGGGAGCTCTCAAACATTGTAGAACTACAACACCTGACTACTGGCCATGCTGGTTGTGACTGATGGGAGCTGGACTTAAACTACAGCTGGAGGGCACCACCCTACTACCTCTCCAAGGAGACGGGCTAATTTATCTCAACCCAAAAGGATACATGACTATTTCTAATGTTTTAAAAGTGTGCAGAAACACAATTTACTATTCTTGTCACACATATGTGTACTCCTTAGGTCCTGGATATATATTTCCAACAATTTATTTCATTGTTACACTTACAACAGAATGATTGCAGAAAATGCATCAATGGGAAAACAGCATAGATTAAAATTTTATGGAATTGTCCACAATCCATTTTTTCTCTCCATAGAGGTTAGATGATTGCACACAGATGGGATTCTGCTTTGAAACCTGATGGGATTACATTTGTATTATCACTACTATTTCTGAAGCAAACTGCATCTCTTAAATGGGAATGTGGGATATAACCAAAAATTAAACAGAACTTTTTTCCTTTAGCCTCAAATACACAGTGAAGGCCAGTATGAAAAACTGGATGTGAATTAAAAGCTCACCGAGCTCTGATAATTTTGTTGCTGATGAGGTAACTCAAAGCTCAATTCTATGTCAGAAATCTTAGTTTGCAATAGTGCAAAAATATGATTAAACTCAATAAATGTTCAAGTTTATTTTATAATATTATATATAATTAAGTTTTTATATTATTTGGCCTATAATCAGAGGGGAAAGAGAAAACAATTACTTTTATTTAATTGTTCTCGACGTTTGCATGGTAACTTGCCCTTTCCTGTATCTGCAAACATCTTGTTGCTACAATAATATAATTTATGTTTAATTTGTGGAATGGAGGGGAAAGGGACAGTGGTCCTTTGAAAAATATATGAAGTATTGTTTATCTTATTTCAATTTTTTTTAATGTTGTCAAATGAAAATATCTAGGCGTTCACAATTTTTTCTTCTAGGTAAGCATGCCAAAATAAAACACCCTACAAGGTAAATTGCCAGTCATCTTCTGCCTGAGCACAAAAGAAGACATTTTCTCTCATAAAAAGTACTGTGGCTTGGATACTTTAATCTTCATAAACATTCAGGTGGCAATTTCTCAGTCCATAAGGAAACACCACAGCCAAACCACTTAGCTGGTTGTCCAATTTGCAAGCTGTCAAAGCCAAATATTTGTAAGATTATTTTCCCAACCATCTGCAGGTGCTGGTGTGGGAATTAGTCCCTCTGTGTTTACTGTATGTTGCAGAGATACTTTAAAAAAATAATTCAACTTTGAGGACCAGATACTAGTGAAAAGAAAGCTAAAATTCCCATAGTCTAAGGAGTATGGTGTTTCGGGTCAATTTCCTAACAGTTCAATCCTATACACATTTGCTTAGAAGTCAATCCTAGAGTGCTCAATGGTATTGAGTCCTGTACCCTTGGGACACAATTCTGTGGTTCCTGGGTGTTGAAGGGACAATAGGGTATTACCCCATGGGCATAGAGGAAGATCAACTCTTAGAAGCCCACTCCCAGGAAGTACAGAAATGACCTTGCCCATCTGCCACTGGTGCTCTGATGAGGGTGGGCATTTTAGGAGTGTATCAAGAGAGAGTTTGGATCTGCTGGATCCAAAGCTCTCCAAATCTCTTGACATTGTCCTGCCCATTAGGAAATATGGCTCTTGAGTTGAAAAAGGTCTATTGATCTATTGTGTATATATCTTATGTATGTTTAACAGATGAAAATCATTGAAAGACTATTTGCTCAGTTTATTTTTATAATGGTAAGAGCAGGGGTCAGCAACCTAAGGCTATGGGCCGGAAGCAGCCCGTGGAGGTCGTTTGAACAGCCCACAAGCCACCCCCAAACTGACTTGCCCGCACGCGCACTGTGCTAAACCGGCACAGTGTGGCGCGGGGACTCGTTTCTGCAGCACCAGAAATCGCGTCTGTGAAGACACCGAAAATCGCAGGCACGCACGTGCACGCACTTACACGCACGCGCGATCCGGCCCACAGAGCGATCTCCAGGGGACGCATCTGGCCCACGCAAGATAAACCTTGCCGACCCCTGGGTAAGATCTTTTTTAAAAAAATTGGCTGAGATGCAAAAATTTAAGACATACATACCACCTCCATATAACAGGAATTCTTTTCTAAGCTGGTAAAAAAAATTGCTTTTGTTTATAGGTTCTGTTGTTCCATATATTCTAGCTGGGTTTTGTGTAACTGTGTATTTTTTTCTACATCCTTTTCAGGGTCAAGGATTCCTGTCAAGGTTTCATTCTCTTTATCATCTAGTATGACTCCTTTCACAATGCTTCATCTCATAATTACTGAAATAAAGTACAGTCATTTGAGAAAAAGTAGGAAATTTGTTTTCAAATGCCACACTTTTAGAATCTCTCCCTGTTTATCATAGGTAAGTTGACAGTCATCAAGATTTTGACCCATCATTTTCACTAATACCTTATGGAGGTTTTAACAGACTTCTATCCTAGCTTTTCTTCAGTCTACAGAACACAGTTAGTTCATGGTCCAGGACTTTCCGCATCCCTCTAAGCACTCAGTGCCCACCCAAAATCTGTTTCTCAGTGGGACTTTTGAGAATGGTTAGAGGTAGGGTGAAGGAGCTCAAAGTGAAGGGAGTTGCTGGTGGAAGACACACACACTCTTTAAACAAATGGAAGAACAATTTAAGTTCTAAGCCATAATGTTTAATACTAGAATCTTGATAGGAAAGCAATGTGTAAAATTTTGTTCCATGCTACAATTGAGCCACTTGTGGAGCCAATTTTTAAGAAAGGGCTTAGGCTACGTAAGGCCAAAAGACCTGTTCTGCAGGGTTCACCGAGTCTTGGAGCTCATATTTTGGGGGAAGGGGGCACTGAGAGTTGTGAGAGCAGGTTTCCTCTTCCATTAGCAGATTCCTCCACTGGATCAAAAGTGATTCTATGAGCCCAAATGGGCATACTTATGAATAACTATAGAGATAACTGATTACTATTAATAACTTAATAGCTACTGCATGTTTAAAGTTTGCACTGCCTATAGAAAATAAGCAAAATAATTTATCATTCAGAAATAACACTTTGAACATGTAATTTTAAAATACTACAGACTTTAACTGATAAGGCATACTTAAATTTCCTTTCTGAACACTATTCTCTCAGACTAATGCAAATTAAGTTTGGCCAAATGAAAAATCCCAGCTGTTCTAAAGACTGTTTTAGCAATCCAGCAATCAAATATTAATACTTAGTTGCCTACCCAAAGTTTTGCAATAACCATACCTACAGCAATAATTCAATTTAGCATCATCTCAGTGTCAGACCTGAATTTCACAAGCATTTTATCTAAACATTTTGCAAGGCAGTGGGGTGTAACAGATCACTATTATTATTATTAATGCAATTTGTATACTGCCCTTCATCCAAAGATCTCAGGGTGGTTCACAACAGAAAAAACCCAAAATGAGAATACAAAAGACATAATAAAACAAAAGCAAAAAGCAAATTAATAACCCCCTCGTACATACTAAAAAGCCATATAATGTTAATCAGCTGAACACATATTACATATCTTTAGGTGCCAGGTTAGCCTCCCTGCAGACAGCATTCCACAAACAGGGAATAGATGGAGCACTGAACATCATTGCTCAACCATGAAGGTCACTGACTAGGCCTAGCCAATTTAGCACATAGTCTTGTAAACATAATAGAGGTTAATCTCTTCATTCAGGAAGGTGTCCTACAATCTCCAGGTTTCCAAGTGATATCTTTCTCTTGGTTGCTTTAATATTTTTACCGTATAATGCTAGGCAAAACAAAGTATATTTCATTCTCCAAACTGCCTGGTCAAGTAACTTACACCTTCTTAAATTTATCCCATGTCCTCTACCCCAAGAAATTTAGGAAGATAGGAACCCGCCTTACACCAGGTCAGACTCTGTTCATCTAACCTAAAATTATCTCCTCCAACTGGCAGCAGTCTCATACACTACTGAGCTATAGTCTCTCCAATTGCACTCTTTTGATACTATACGCTAGGTCACTTTTTAAATCAAAGGAATTTAGGAAAGCAGTTTGCAGTATGTTTGTAAGTGATAGAAATACAGTGAAAATTTTCACAGGGCATGCGCCAGTGGGTTGCAGAGGACAGGGAAAAGAAGCGGAGCTATTCCATTGTCTCTGCTGAGTCTCTGGCCTTCCTCAGCTGTCACACGGTGAACAGCCATTCTTTTTTAGCCATTTCCATCCCAGATTGCTACTGTAAGAGCTCGAACTTTAAGAAAGTTGCCCAGGTTTGCCTTTCCCCCCTCCTCCTCCTCTCCATGTCTTTTATTTTCTATCATACTTTTAAATAATTGAAGTCTAAGGGCAGGGGCTGTCCTACTACAGATTTCTGGAAGTCACTCTGGAAGTCCTTTTGGGTAAAGAGCATGGTAAAAACACTTTGAATAAAGAAACAACTATTGACAAGACACAGTATTTCTGGATCTGCCCCACAGTATACTATAGTTACTGTACTGAAACACATAAGTGTCTAATTTGGAAAAGAGTCAAAAAGTTAAAATGTGATGGTTGTAGCAAAGATGTCCCATTAGTACAATGACTTCCGCCTGCAAAACGGGACTTCCTCTTCCTCTCCTCTCTCTGTGTGCCCCCCAAATCTGCTACAGAGGACTGTGGGAACCTCCAAAATAAATTGGGGGCATGTAGGCACAGGGACGCAGGTGGCGCTGTGGGTTAAAGCCTCAGCGCCTAGGACTTGCCGATCGAAAGGTCGGTGGTTTGAATCCCCGCGGCAGGGTGCGCTCCCGCTGCTCGGTCCCAGCGCCTGCCAACCTAGCAGTTCGAAAGCACCTCCGGGTGCAAGTAGATAAATAGGGACCGCTTACCAGCGGGAAGGTAAACGGCGTTTCCGTGTGCGGCTCTGGCTCACCAGAGCAGCGATGTCACGCTGGCCACGTGACCCGGAAGTGTCTCCGGACAGCGCTGGCCCCTGGCCTCTTAAGTGAGATGGGCGCACAACCCCAGAGTCTGTCAAGACTGGCCCGTACGGGCAGGGGTACCTTTACCTTTACCTTTAGGCACATGGAGAGATGAGAATTTTCCCTGCACAGGTGGGCATCCTTGCGCTAACAGGATGACTTCAATGGATACAACCTAGAGATTTCTATTCTTTCACTATTTCCTTATATAAAGATAAACTTTATCTTTCCATCCAGTTCCTTTGATCCCTTTAAATGAATTTGCCAATACTTCTAAGTATTTCCAAAGTAGGGGAAGCTCTGTATCTTTCTTCTTCTTGATCTATAACTTATGTTTCAGCAGGATAATTGTACAAGCCTAATCCAACTCACACCAGTATTCAAAACTACACTATCTAAACCACTGTATCAGCATACTAAAAAGCAAAATAATTATTCAGTAAGCATAGCCATTCTCAAAGACAGGAAAAGCTCTCTCCTCGATGAGCAAACAAGCAAAAAAAGGGGGGGGCGAGAAACTCATACTGTAATTAAAATGTCAACTGACAGTTTCTAAATCTGCATTGACTAAAACCTGGAAGCTTGGATAAGATATTTTCTCAGGTGTCAACAATGAATTTAGACAAGATTACAGGAAAAAAAACTCCCTCCAGTTCGCATAGACCTCATTGCCTTTAGGCTATGCTGAATGTGCAATGCCAAACACAGCATTCTCCATCAATCACAGGTGAGAACGACTAGAGGCAACATTTGCAAACTCTCAAAGCTTCCAAGTAGGAAAGAGCAGGTTTTGAATGAAGATTTAATTATTATTTCTACCATACTATAATTTTGATTCTCTCTCTCTCTCTATCTCTCTCTCTCTCTCTCTCTCTCTCTCTCTCTCCAGTGCTCTTGCAAAATTATATTCAACTTATCTGTAGTCTCTACACAGTTCTTGAGTACACACTGCTTACAATAACGAGAAAACACTTCACACTAAAATGAGGCAAGGTCAACTCTACATAGCACAGAGAAGCCAACATTTGTACTTCCAGCCTGATTAAACAAGAATGCTGAAGTACACTGTTGTAGAATTGCTTTTCAGTTCATACATTCAGCTGCCCATCAAGCATATTGTATTCAAGGGTAGGGAAATCGAGAATGTGAACAAGCCTGAACATCTAAATTTCAGGTGTTTTGAACGCAAAAATATTTACACACAAATTATTTTTTAACTTTGTAATTTCCTTCTGAATATTTAATAAAGAAACCCATAAATATAAAAAGATGAGGAGGTAGTATTTTCTGAGCATTTTTGTGTCGAATATAACTCTGCTGCTCTAGTGTGAAATAATGCTAAATGGGCTGTGGCTGTATTAAAAATGGTTGTCTGTATGACAGAGACCAAGTTCAGGAAAGGTGGAGACTGATATTTTTTATTTTTTGGAGAGCACAGCATCGGAAGGGAGTTGAGCAGAGTGGAGGAGGGTGGGACACAAGTTGAAGACTTGTAAGCAGAAACTTTCAATCTTCTCTTCTTAGGTATGAAGGCGGTGTAAGTGCACAAGCCCAGTGCATTCTGAACAAGTCTACAGAAATGCATTCAATATATTAAAACATCCCAATTGTTTTAAATCTTCCATATATTTAATAGTAGTACATAAGTATTAATTTTAGTGGAAATCCACCCAAAAAATGAGGCAGGGAGGGACTCTATTTAGCCAGGATCCAAGCAAGTGGAAAGGAGATCCACTGAGCATGAAGAGTCATTCCCAACTGCCACCACCTGCATCCCCCACTCCCAGTGGCGTAGCGTGGGGGGTGCAGGGGGTCCAGCCGCACCGGGCGCAACATCTGGGGGGTAGGGTTAGGGTGCGCAAATCCATGGGTTAGGGTGCGCAAATCCACGGGTTAGGGGGTGCAAATTACTTGCCTTGCCCCGGGTGCTGACAACCCACGCTACGCCACTGCCCACTCCGCTTCAGACACTGTTCCAGAAAATCTGCAACTTTCACAAGTAGCAATTTGGGAGAGAGGGTGCAAGCATGCAAGGAGCTGCAACAGGAAAGGGGGTCAGAAAAGTCCTACTACATGCAAAGAACGCCAGGCACATGTCCTCTGGATTCTGCCTGTTATTTTTAATCACTGCTCCAAATAACAATTGACTATTGAACTAATAGTCAAATTAGGATCTCGAAGTCAAATTAGCAACATGTAAAGTGGTTCAGTATAATTTCATAATTGAACCTTGCTCTTATTTCAGACACTGAATACATATTAGCACTCTGCTATACTTCTCATGCAAATAACTTATGCATATTTATCTGTGAAGTCATTTTAATCCATTTGACTATTGATAAGCATAGATATATTCGGTCTTCAGATGTTCTATCAGTTTTCATGCTTAAAATCACAAAGCAAAGAGGCAATATAAAAGTAGTTAATGTCTTGCATGTATGCAAAAGCATGGTTGCTAAGCAACCAATAGATAACAAGCCTGAGAGAGAGAAGGGAAGTATGTTTGCAGTTCCAATTGACTTTCACTTACAAAACGGAAAATCTTGGTTGAAGGCTCAGAAAGAGTTCACAGAGACTCATTTCACAGCTTATTTTACTGTGGTCATGACAAGGCCACCCAGTATTTCACTATTTCTATTTTAACTGAATGTAATAATTCTACTTCTGTAAAGGAAGGCATCCTAAATTGGGTTACTCCTCCCATGTGCAATTGTGGAGCTTTGAACCTATGCTTCATCTGCCAACTCGAGACCCAGGCTGCTTCTTTGCACCATGTCCTCCCTTGGAATTGTCAGTTAAGATGGGAGGGTGTTGGCCTGCAAGCAGTACAATGGTGCTCAGCTGTGGAGACATGCTGCTTTCACATGTGGCTAGCAGGCAATTCCCACTTCTAAGAAAGAACACAACACTGTGGACATGGGTGTGGCAGTTCCCAGACCACATGCCCAGGGGCAAAAGAACCTTGAGGAGGGGAAGCCGTGGGAGACACCACTAATTGCAAAAAATGGCAAGGAGACATTTGGCAGTACAACAACTCTGCCAGGAAGGGAGGCCACTCTGGATCAGAAATGGGGAAACACATTATAGGAAATTAACACCCACTGAAGGGCAATTGGTGGTGGGGTGTTGCTATCTAACCCCGTCAAACTGGATAATCTACCCAGGGGTCCAGGAGTGGTTCAAACAGATTGTGCATTGAAAAATTGTGATAAGGGGAAGAATTAATGCCTCCTCTTTCTGATTTAAGTTTTTGACTCAGATTGCCATCCCCCCTCCCCTACAGCAGCTTCTTGTGAAATTAAAATGGCGTTCAGCTTCCAGGCCAGTGTCCTGGAGTGCCACACACAAGGTGATCACACATCAAAAATTTGGGAAGCAATAGAAATTAAGAGTTTCACCAAACATACACCTCGAAAAACCCTAAAAAGGAACTACTACCCATTGCCATCACTATCGCATAGTTTCCACTTCCCTCTTTGAAATTATTTTGAATTTCTGGGGTTAGATGTTCCTCTAATGTTTTGTAATATTTTGCGGACAGGCCATCCGGCCCAGGGGCTTTCCCGTTCTTCATCCTATTAATGGCTTCCTTAATTTCGTCTACTGTGATCTCTTTATTCAGTTGTGCTCTATCCTCCTCTAATATATATTTCCTTTCATTTCTATCCAGATAATTTTTAATTTCTGTGCTATTTTCACTACCTCTCTCGTACAACTTTTCAAAGAACTGAATAAATCTATTTTCTATTCCCTCAGGTTCTTCTATGATATTATCCTCCGTTATTATTTTATTTATCACGTTTTGTTTCTTACGTTTTCTTAGCTGCCAAGCAAGTAACTTCCCCATTTTATTTGCTGACTCAAAGTATCTTTGTTTTGTGAATTTAATTTTCCACTCTATCTCCTGATTTAATATTGCTGAATATTGGGTTTGAAGCACCTTCGATGCTCGGCTAGCGTCAGCGTCTGTAGGGTTCATGACCAGCTTTCTCTCATATTTTCTCAGTTGTGCTAGAATGTCCTCTTTCTTACGTTCCCTTACCTTTCTTCTATAATTGTTTTGTTTCTTCTATAATATAATTTGTTGTATTAGGAGGCCCCTCAACACCGCCTTACTGGCGTCCCAGACTACATCTATGGGGGTTTCTTTATTCAAATTAATATCTAGATATTCCTTTAAGGAGCCTTTAATTCTTTCCTTCACCTCTTCGTTGTCCAGTAGGTTCTCACACATCCTCCACCTGTATTGTCCCTTTCGTTCACTTTTTATTGCTATCTCTAGGGCACAGTGATCAGATATTGTCCTAGGGAGAATTTCACATTCCTTTACCCTTAACGTGAGTATTCTTGTTAGCCAGATTTGATCAATTCTGCCGCAGCTCTGATGGGGTTCGGAGTAATGCGTAAACTGTTTGGAGGTAGGATTTTTCTGTCTCCATATGTCAATTAAATCTAAATTTCCTTTAATAATATCTTCCAGGTAGGGAAGATCCCAGCCTCTTGGAAAATGGCGTATATAACTTTGATCCCGAAGACAGAGAAAGATAAAACAGATATAAAAAATTATAGACCTATTTCTCTACTTAACAACGATTATAAGATCTTTGCTAATATCATGGCCGGCAGACTTAAGAAACTCTTGAAGGAGTATATACATAAAGACCAAGTGGGATTTTTACCGAACAGACACCTGAGAGAAAATGTCCGCCACATTCTAAATATCATTGAGTACCTAGATATGAGAATAGATGTCCCTGCAGCACTGATCTTTATAGATGCCGAAAAGGCATTTGACAATGTCTCATGGGAATTCTTATCACAATGTTTGGAAAAGGCAGGTATTGAAGGCCCGTATATGAAAGGGATCAGGGCAATATATGCAGAACAACAGGCAAGGTTGATTATAAACGACAATTTGACTAGACCCTTTAAGATTGAGAAAGGTACAAGGCAGGGCTGTCCATTATCCCCCTTATTATTTATAATGGTTTTAGAAATAATTGCGAATAGAATAAGAGAGGCAGTTAATGTGAGGGGGATAAGAATTGGGAAGAAAGAATTTAAGCTTAAGGCACATGCTGATGACTTAGTCCTGTCCGTGGAGAACCCAGCAGAAAGCGCAAGTAAGGTGATAGAACTTCTAGAGGACTTTGGCAGACTATCAGGTTTTAAATTAAACAGGAAGAAAACAAAAAGTCTAGTAAAAAATATGACTGAACAGGATAAAACCGAACTAGAAGAAAAGACTGGTATTAAAATAGTGAATAAAGTTAAATATCTTGGAATATGGCTCTCACCAAAAAACATAAACCTGGTTGAAGATAATTATAGTAAGGTCTGGCAGGACATCAAAAAGGACATAGACACTTGGCATAGATTGAAGCTTTCATGGGCAGGGAGGATGTCTGCAATTAAGATGTGCATCCTTCCGAGATTATTATTTTTGTTCCAAAACATCCCGATTATTAAAGGCACCGCTCTTTTCAAAAATTGGCAAAAAACCCTGACCAGGTTTATCTGGCAGGGGAAGAAAGCCAGAATAAAGCTCAAATACTTAACAGATTCAAGAGACAGGTGCGGATTCGCTGTCCCAAACATTAAGCTATATTATGAAGCAGCCTGTTTATGTTGGCTAAAGGAGTGGGCCACCCTTAGAAATACAGACCTTTTGGATTTAGAGGGATTTAATATCAGATTCGGGTGGCACGCGTACCTTTGGCAGGAAAAAGGAGAGATCCATAGAGGCTTCTCCAATCATATAATTAGAGGGCCATTATTAGAGGTATGGAAGAGATATAGGAAACTGATTGAAAAGGGTACCCCATGGTGGCTCTCCCCAAGCGACATTATTGGAATAAAAAAAATTAACATGAATGAGGATAAATACACATATGAGGATCTTCTGGTAAAAACAGAAGAAGGATGGAAGGTGAAGCCCTATGAGGACCTGAAAGATAAAATAAAAGAATGGCTGCGCTTTTACCAGATTATTGCTTTATGGGGGGAGCATAAGAGAACGGGGATGAGCGAAAAAAAGTCAAGGTTCCAGGTAGAAATTTTGGAAAGTAATGATAAAATTCTCTCCAAAATGTATAAACAATTACTGGAATGGGACACTAAAGAAGACCGGGTGAAGGGAATGATGCTAAAATGGGAAAGGGATCTTGGCTATACTATAGATTATAATAAATGGCAGTCACTCTGGACAAAAGGTGTAAAATTTACAGCCTGTGTAGCCCTTCGCGAAAATTTAGAGAAAATGGTATACCGTTGGTACCTAACTCCGGCAAAGTTATCAAAGATGTATAAAACTGTTGATAATATATGCTGGAGATGTAAGGAGAAGGTTGGGACTTTTTTTCATACCTGGTGGACTTGTGATGTAGTGAAGAAATTTTGGACACAAATTTATGATGAACTGAAAAAAATTTTGAAGTATAATTTCCCAAAAACTCCCGAGCTGTTTCTTTTAGGTATGATTGGTAAAGAAATAAAGAAAATAGATCAAACCTTTGTCCAATATGCCATGGTTGCGGCAAGAATTCAAATCGCTCAAAAATGGAAAACTCCCGATCTGCCCACGATTGAAGAGTGGCAAATAAAGCTATACCAATATATTGATTTAGCGAGACTAACAAGGAAAATAAGACCAAATAATACAGTCAAACACAAAGATGAGTGGAACAAATTTGTACTTTATTTTGAGACGATTCAAGGAATAAATAATTTATCAGTAGACGATAACTAATATCATCGATGTAGAACGCTTTAATAATACTGTAGAAATAACATAAGAAATGGAAATCCCAAGACTGAGCTGGACGGAAGTTCTATTATTTTATTTATTTATTTTTTTTCTATTTTTTTCTTTTTGTTTTGGCTTTTGTTTTTTGTCTTTTTTCTTCTTTTTCTTCTTTTTTCTCTTGTACTTTTATTTTGTACCTATTTGTACTATGTACTATGTAAATTCTGTACTATGTAAGCTGTGTATTCTTCTTGTAAATAAATAAAATCTTTGTAAAAAAAAAAATTAAAAAAAAAAATTATTTTGAATTTCAAAATGTAAACGGGATGATCCATAATCCAACAGATAATGTGTTAGTCGCTAAAAAGTGGGCACACTATACAAACACTGACATGCTAATTCTTTGATAACTGCAACATCAAGTGTAGACTTCCTGCATAATTTAGCCATCAGACCAAATAGCACAGACAGAAATCTTCTATTACATCATCTCAACCACAAAACATTCAAGCTGCAAAAAATCAAGTAATACATACGTGTACATGAACCGACATCAAATCTTCCATAATAATAGTAGAACACAAACTCAAGAAATAACATTAATATAGATACTAAGTTCAATACCAGTTCAGTTTTTCTGTAACATATACAACCCCCCCACTGGTTTTCCATTGTAATGTTGATATTTGATTGTTTGTGTTTTAAAAAATGTTTGTGTTTTTAATGCAATAGTAGGGGAAAGTTTATAAACATATATAGCCTGGGAAAGTGTTTGTTAGTTAGAAAGTCATTTACAGCTCATATGCTGAAAATATTAGAAAGTCTACAATGGTGACTAATTAAAGAAGACCCAGAATGAGTTCTGTTTATTTCTAATAAAAGTATTTACTGTGCTGTAATTGAAATAAAAGCATACTGTAATTACAGAGTCATGGTAATTAATTTTATTTTATTTGATCACTATTGTATTTGAACTTTTCATTATAGTTCTTGGAGACAATTTACATCACGTTTACTACATTACATATTATTATTAACAGGAAGAAACATTTAATAAAAGGATGGCAATGCAGAAAGAACTAAAAATAAATACCAAAGGATGAATACTGTGATGGTAAGATTACTATATTATTTTCTAGAAAACTATTCACATATGATTTCCAGTCTAAATGAAAGAATATAAGAAAAGAATGTGTGGCGACATATGCCAAGCAGCATTCTTTGTATCCTGGGATCCTTCAGGAGGAAGGATGGGATATAAATGTAAGGAATAAGTAAATTTAATGTAAATATGCAGATGAAGACAACCAGGTATATTTGACACAACACATCATTTTACAGTTTCAGAGAGATTAAACTAACTCTATTAATTGTTTGCCAAACAGATTTTTCAGATGATAAAACTGAAGAATTATCTTCTGTTCCATCTGCCAACTTTCTAGGGTAGAGGACATAATTTATTTTATTTATTTAGAAAAATGTTATAAATCAATCTGAGGGCTCTCTAAGAGGTTACATAATAAAATTATCAAAGATATACATACAAAAATAGTGAAACCCCAAATATATATAAATACATAACTATATAAAATAATTATCAATAAAGAGATAAAATCAGCACAGGTTTTAGGAACAATATGTAAGTAAATTTGTCTGCTCTCATATCAGATCCCAAGAGAGATCGGGGTAGTAAAAAGACTCAAATGTTGCAATCGAATGTGCCATGTTCTACTGTAATGCCTTTCCCACTACTCCAAGTCCAAGAACAACTTTACAGCAATTAATTTTCTTTGAATGAGAGGGCACAATACATTTATAAGCTCAGTTGTGATGAAACACTCATCTGTGGTTAATGGAAACAGGAAACTAAAGCTTCCTATCTCCTCCTTTTTGGCTGCACTGAAATAGAAGGAAAAAGGAACCGCTCACTGTGGCTCATTCTTGTCATGCTAAACTGTGGTTCATCATGACATCTGAATGTGGCCATGGTGTCTTTATAACCCTCAAAGAAAGTGCAGTGGAAACAAATACAGCTAATCCTGCAAACACTTGCCACAACGCAAGATGTTTGCTTCAATCAGTTTACAGTTTCATACTCTCCCTCCCTGTCTCTGATTTCCTGTTAGTTTGAAGTGTAAAACTAGCGCCAAACTATTTCTTGGCCTCTTCTCCTAGCACCACAGGATGTTACATTCTGAGGATAAGGAGAGAGATTTCTAGCTGTCAGGAAACTATCCCAGTCATTAAAGAACATCACAGTTATTTTGTTTGTTTGTGGACACTTGTCAGAGGACCATTCACAGTGATTAAGATAGGCAGGTTTACATCAATATTTATAATGTCTCTCCCTCTGAGGTCCCCAAATGAAAAGATAAGACTGGATAACCATGGAGTGGTTATCCATGGTTCTCAGTCTATGCAGAGATACAAAAGTGAATGCATACTAGAAACAATACCAGAGTTTCAGTGGCCCAGTTTGTGCAAAATGCTAAGCCAAACCATTGGAGCAAATGTGTGGGCTCCTGGAGAGGAGATCACAGTTGCTTTCCTCCCTCCAGGCATTGAGCTAAGCCATAGCTTAGCTTGGTGCACCATCCAAATTCACACTTATGGTTTACCTCCCTCCAAACAAACCACAATTTGAACCCAATGTTTGTCATATGGCTTGCAGCTTGTGGTTTGTCAGGAGAGCTAAACCAGAAGCTCAGGTATGGGTAACATTCAGGTCCAAATCATGACTTAGCTCAGGACAGTGCAGTGCAGTGCAGCAACAAAACAAATGGGGAGGAGAAAAGCTGCCACAATCTCCTCTTCAGGGACCTGAACAGCCATAGTTTGGCTCAGTGGTAAATGTAAACAAGTGTAATATCTTCATACTGACATCATTAATTGAGTTACCTAGAATCATAGAATCTTAGAGTTGGAAGAGACCACAAGGGCCATCGAGTCCAACCCCCTGCCAAGCAGGAAACACCATTAGAGCACTCCTGACATATGGTTGTCAAGCCTCTGCTTAAAGACCTCCAAAGAAGGAGACTCCACCAGACTCCTTGGCAGCAAATTCCACTGTCGAACAGCTCTTACTGTCAGGAAGTTCTTCCTAATGTTTAGGTGGAATCTTCTTTCTTGTAGTTTGGATCCATTGCTCCGTGTCCGCTTCTCTGGAGCAGCAGAAAACAACCTTTCTCCCTCCTCTATGTGACATCCTTTTATATATTTGAACATGGTTATCATATCACCCCTTAACCTCCTCTTCTCCAGGCTAAACATGCCCAGCTCCCTTAGCTGTTCCTCATAAGGCATCGTTTCCAGGCCTTTGACCATTTTGGTTGCCCTCCTCTGGACACGTTCCAGTTTGTCAGTGTCCTTCTTGAACTGTGGTGCCCAGAACTGGACACAGTACTCCAGGTGAGGTCTGACCAGAGAGGCAGCAAAGAATGGATGCTCATTCTGAAAGCTGAGAAGACCAAACTTGAGGCAGTAATTAAACCTGCAAGCAGCCAAAATGTAGCAAAAAAATCTAAATCTGTTCTGTTAATTTTCATTAGCTAACCACTTGTTCTACTTATACACTTTAATAGGGGCAGCAGAGATACGTGACAGACATCTGCATTGCTCTTTCCACCCATGGCCTAAGATTGATTTAGGAATTTCATTCTGCTTCCTTACCCCCCACCCAACCACTAAGAAAGCTCAGCTGAAAACCAAGACAGCACAGGATACTGACCTCTCTAGATTCTAGAGCAGGCATGTCCAAAGTCCGGCCCCGGGGCCTAATCCAGCAAGCCAGTTGGTTTAATCCGGCCCCTGCGACAGTTTATTTCCTGAGTTAAAATCCCCAAAGAAGGTCAACAGCTTTGGTCAGCCATCACACATGTTCACTTCATCATATCTGGCCCTCTTTGAAAAAAGTTTGCACACCCCTGCTTTAGGGTATTATTCAACCCTATTTCCCTGATCAAGAAATGGGTAGACATATGCACCAACTAAAGAGTTGTGCTGTATAATAGTCTCTCTGGTATGAGTATCTTTAAGAAAGGAACTGGACGCTACAAGAATAAGGTTTGAGGGACAAGTGGCCTGATGGAAAAGGGGCATTCTTAGGTCCAGCTTTCTCTTACCAAAAGGAATGAAGGCAATTTTGGGGAAAGCTAAGTCACACAGAGCTAAAGAACTACAATAAGAATGGCATTTCGTTAAGTAGTACAGAACTTCTTTATGAAGCAATTTGCAATAGGGGGAGCTATCCACAGAAGCACACAATGGCTTCATAAATGTTTTAAAACGAGGCACTATCTTGCAAAAGTGAGCAAAGGGATCTGAAAATGAATTATTCAATTACAAGGCTCAGTCACATCCTTTAGGTAGAATAAATGTGTCAAAGTGTCCCCTCTATTCCCAAAAGCACAAAAAGGATGAAAAAAATACTAACCAAGGAAAAATATACTCTACAGTTAATAGCCATCAATCCTGTTATAAATGTTAATCAATACTTTCAGTATTTACCTTAACTCAGATCCTAATATTCACCTTGTTTCCACCAGTAGCAGAGCTTTAATAACATAAGACGTGCCTGCTGGATCATTCAGTTCATTTTGTCCAGCAATAATACTGTTTCTTTCCAATCTTTATAATCAATAGTCCAAAAACTCCAACAACTGTAGTCTTCCCCAGTCCTTCAGTGGGGGAGGGGGCAATTACTGGGTTGTTTTTATTTTTTTATTATGCATTTTGTGTTTTTATATTGTGATTTAATCCTGTGAACCGCCCTAAGACCTGCAGAGCTAAGGCAGTATACAAATTTAATAAATTATATTAATAACTACCCCTCAGCAGAACTTTGCCCTGCTAGTGTGGTTAGCGCTCTCTCTCTCTCTCTCTCTCTCTCTCTCTCTCTCTCTCACACACACACACACACACACACACACACAGAGAGAGAGAGAGAGAGAGAGAAGTTAGCTTGGCAAATTACAGAACAGGCCTTCAACTCTCTTTCCTTTTTGTGTCTGTGACCTTCCCCTTTAAACCTTTCCGTCCTATCAATACATTTGTGATAGTTTTTCCAATTTGAGGGGGTGGGTAGGAGCTGCAGCTTAGAACCTGTCTATTGTCTTGGGGCTTTGTACCTGTTTCCCAATTTTAGTTCTTTTGTTCCATATCTATTCAGTTGGTCCAAAAGGAACAGGTTGGGCTAATAATCGATAACTACAATAAAATCACACCCAAACTTTATCACCTGCACTAGCTTCTTGGTCAATTTCTGGAATCAATTCAAAATACTGGTTCTAAGCTTTAAAACCCTAAATGGCTTGGGCCAGTCTACTTATAGGAACATCTTTTGTCATATACACCTATTAACCTTAAGTTGCATCCAATGTTGGAGGAGACCCATTGCAATTAAGACTTAGGTCCATTCATTTCAGTGGTACTCCAAGCATGACTTAGCTGGATACAGTCCCTCTAAATTATTTAGGTGAGGGGATATTTAATTGTAGTGGCAGTGTTTTTATTTTTATTATGCTATTTTATTGTTTGTCACCCTTAAAACCCCAAAAAAATTGTCTGGGCATTAAGATTCATCAGACACTTTGCCAGGTTCCCACACCTACTGTGATGAGGCAGAGAATGGGGCTTTTCAGTGGAGGCAACACATCTAGGGAATGCCTTCCCCAGAGATACCTGCCTGTCAGGGTTTCTGGGAGAGAGGAGGAGATGACAGAGGAGACGGAGAGCGAGTGGGAGGAGGGGCAGAAGGATGAGGAAGAAGATGACGGAATTCTGAGGGAATCCACGAGTCTGAGCAGCGAGTCAGAGGATTCTCAAAAGGGGGTTACCTTAATCAAGCAAAAGGGAGGAGAAGGGAGAAGCGGAGAGGAGCCCAGTGGAAGACAGACGCAGCAAGAGGCGTCTCAGCCGGAACGGAGTAAAGGGGGTGGAGTCGTCAGCCTCTCGGAGGGAGCAGGATTAGGAGAGAACAGAGAAAGGGGGTTGGAGCAAGGTGTTCAGCCGGAAAGGGTGGAGAGCGGAACAAGGGGTGGTGTAGCGGTCGAAAGAAAGGTCAGCAGCAACGTACGCGCGCCAAGTTCAAACGTAGAGGCGCGCGGAAGTGGAGAGAGCTCAGGGGAGGAGCCCGGCCCTAAAGCCAGAAGGAGGGGGGAAGAGGCGGCAGAGGATTCAGCCTCAGGCGAGTCACGGAGAGAGGGAACCCAGGGGGGCAGGAAGACCCTGCGGAAAAGAAAGGAGAGGAAGAGGTGGTCTAGAGCCAGGCTATTAAGTTGGTGTGGAAGAGGGGAGGAGTCAGAGGGGACTTCAGCGGTCTAACGTGACAGACGTACGGCCACGATGCTGAACTGTACGAGAAGCAGAAATCTTCAATAAACTTTTCCTGTAAATAAACTGCAACGGAGTGAGGTCTCTTGTGAGCTGGGACCCGTCCTGGGTGGCCGTGACAGTAAGTCCCCTCTCTAAAAGCAAAAAATTTTTTTTGCGAAGCTCACGAACGGGAGCAGCCATGAGCGCTGAGGAGCAGCTGGTTGCACTGCGGGATCAGGTTACCGCTCTCACATCGGCAGTCATTGCTTCGCAGAAGAAGAATGACGACTTGGAGAAGACGTGCCAGGATTTGCAGGCAAGGTGGGAACACGCGGACAGGGCGGGGGCCCCAGGTTCCAGAGCGGAGGGCATTGCGCTTGGACGGAGGGGGGGTGCCCTGGTTCCGCATTTTAATGGCAACTTGCAAGACTATCCCAATTTCAGAGCGGACGTCGTATATGCACTGCATTTACTCCGTCACGATTTTAAAGATGAGGAGGAGAAAGTGGGGTTCATTGTTTCGCACCTGCATGGGGAGGCCAGGGCTTGGCTACGCAATCTGTGGCGCGAAGATGGACCGGCCCGTCGCAATTCAACTGCGTTCATCAAAGCGATGGATTCTTGTTTTCAATCCTCTGTGGATGTGGACATTGCGCGCCGTCAAATGCACGGGCTGAGGCAGGGGAAAGCGACTGTGCGCCAATACCACTCTAAATTTTTTGCATTGCTCACCGCCTTAGATTGGCCAAAGGACAGTAAGCCGGTCAGAGATCTTTTTTGGGAGGGATTGAGCCCCCCCATCAAGGATGAGATCGCTAGGGGGGACAGACCCCAGACCCTAGAAGACGTGGTGCAACGGGCTTTGGCTATTGGAATTCGACATGAGGGACGTCCGTGGCACGAGGAGGACGGGCCCCAAGCGCGTGCGCAAGCGAGGACTCTCCCTTTTGTGCACAGGGATTTCAGCCGTGCGCACCCCTCGCCAATGGGGAAGGACAGCGAGGAGCCAATGGAGATTGGTGGTGCTAGGGCTCAGAAGCCATCCCAGAGCCCTGTCCCTGGTGCAGCCAAAGCGAAGCCTCCTAGAGGAACCAGGAAGTGTTACATCTGTGACAGTGCGCACCATATGGCGAAAGAGTGCCCCCAGAGGCTCCAGAAACACACTGCAGCACTGGCAACTGTGACAGCAGAGGTGCAACCAGGGGAGCAGCTTCAGGGAAACGACAGTGCCTGGCTGGAAGCAGAGCTACTGGGGCTCAGCCAGGCGGATCTGTAGACAAGCCCCCAGCATCACTGCAGAGCGTGGACCCTTTGCCTCCCAGACCGGCAGTTCTGCTCACAGCAACACTCCAGTTGCCTGATGGGAGACTCCTCGAGGTTCCAATAACGATAGATTCGGGAAGCAACGCCGACTTCGTGGGACTGCAGTTCGTTAAGCAGCACAACATGGCGCTCCTGCCTGCAACGACGCCTCTAAACGTGGTCACGGTAGACGGCAGGAAGTTGCTGGGGGGGCAAGTGGTGCAGCAAACCCCTCCCATGATGATGCAGATTGGCAACCATCGAGAACTTATTAGTTTCAATGTCACCCACTTATCGGACACACCCATCGTGTTAGGCATGAGTTGGCTGGAGAGGCACAGTCCCGCGGTTGCGTGGTACCAGCGGCAGATCACCTTTTGTTCATCGTATTGTGCTCAGCATTGCTTTCAGACCGATCAGGGAGGAGAAGCCGAGCAGCAGTTGCATCTGGGTATGGTGCAAACAGTGCCTCACAAGTACCAGGACTTCTTGGAGGTTTTCTGTGAGAAGGAAGCTGACAAGTTGCCGCCTCACAGGCCTTACGACTGCGCGATTGATTTAGTGCCAGGGGCGCAACTGCCTGCTGCCAAGCTGTACTCCATGTCGGAAGACGAGATGCAAGAGCTTCGGGAGTTCATAGACCATAACCTCAAGCGAGGTTTCATCCAGGAATCTAAAGCAGCGGGTGGCAGCCCTGTGTTCTTTGTGAAGAAGAAAAACACGCCCCAAAAAAGGCTTATAGTGGATTACAGGTTCATAAACAGCTTGACTAAGCCCAAAGCTTTCCCCATGCCCAAGATTGACGACCTTTTAGCGACCGTCAGGAGGGGCAAGATTTTCACCAAGCTGGACCTACGTGGAGCTTACAATCTCATCCGCATCCGGAAAGGAGATGAGTGGAAGACCGCCATGTTCACCCCTCTGGGCACATACGAATACAGAGTCATGCCTTTCGGTCTCCAAAATGGCAGCCACGTTTTTCAAGCATTTATGCACCACGTGCTAGCAGGTCTCCTCTACAAGAAGTGTGTCTGCTTTCTCGACGATATCCTGATTTTCTCGGAATCGCCGGAGGATCACGATAAGGACGTGAGGGAGGTCCTGCAGAGGCTGAAGGACCACAGGCTGTACGCCAAGTTGGAGAAATGCCAGTTTGATGTCAGAGAGGTTGATTTCCTTGGCTACAAGTTGTCCGACGAGGGACTGGCCATGGACAGGGCTAAGGTTCAAGCGCTGTTGGACTGGAAAAGCCCTCGAAATCGGAAAGAGGTCCAGAGGTTCATCGGCTTTGCCAATTTTTACCGCAAGTTTATTAAAGGTTTTGCGAACGCGACGGCGGCTATCACTGACACCCTCAGTTCCAAGAAGAAGAAGTTCGTCTGGACCGAACAAGCGGAGCGGTCCTTCCGGACGCTTAAAGGTCTTTTCGCCTCCGAAGAGCAGCTGCTCCACGTGAATCCCGGCAGACCCATGCGGGTAGAGACCGATGCGTCAGACAGAGCGGTTGGGGCCGTTCTTTTGCAAGAGGATTCACAAGGCAACTGGAGACCGGGTGCGTTCTACTCCCGGAAGCTCAGCAAGACGGAGCGCAATTATACCATCTGGGACAGGGAGTTGTTGGCCATTCATGCAGCTTTCAAAGCGTGGCGACACTTCTTAATAGGAGCCAAGCACACGGTGCAAGTCCGCACGGATCACAAGAACTTAGAGTATTGGCGGACGGCTAAGTTACAGACCCAGCGACACATGCGCTGGGCGGAGTTCTTTGCGGATTTCGACTTCAAAATAGAATACATCCCAGGAGACTCCAATGTTATTGCAGACGCGCTGTCCCGAAAGCCGCAATACTTGGAGGAAGCAGCTCCAATCGCAGCAAAGCACATTTTCGCACCGCAGGCGTGGACGTGCGCTACCATCGCAGTCGACCTGGACGCGGTGCGACGCGCGTTGCAAAGGGATCAGTTTGCACAGTCCAAGATGGAGGAGCTACGCGGAGGGTCGCGAGACAACGATGAGTTCCAATTGCAAGATGGCCTTTTGACTCGTAAGGGTGCCCTTTACGTGCCCACCGACGATCTTCGAGCCAAGGTTCTGCAACAATTGCATGACGCCCCTAGTGCAGGCCATTTCGGCAAAGAGAAGACGATGGAGTTGGTGGCTAGAGACTTTTGGTGGCCCCAGATGAGAGGAGAGGTGGCGGACTACGTCGCCAGGTGTGATATCTGCCAGAGGTCCAAACCAGTGCACCAGAAGCAGGCGGGATTGCTAGAACCGCTGGAGACACCGCAGCAACCGTGGGAGAGGGTAGCGTTGGACTTTGTTACGGACCTGCCCAGCTCCAGAGGTAAGACGGCGGTGTTAGTGGTGGTGGACTTGTTCACCAAGATGGCGCATTTCATCCCTTGTGCCAAGGTGGCGACGGCAGAACAGACCGCAAAGCTCTTCATCGATCACGTCTTCAAAGTGCATGGACTTCCGCAGTCCGTCTTGTCCGACAGGGGGCGCCAGTTTGTTTCCACTTTCTGGCGAAAGCTTCTGGGCATCTTGCACGTCAAAATCAACCTGACATCGGCGAGACATCCTCAAACCAACGGTCAAGCGGAGAGGGTCAACGCGATCATGCAGCAGTACCTGCGGTGCTACGCCAACCAGCGACCTGCGGCGTGGGTGGACTATCTGCCGATGGCTGAATTCGCCTACAACAACACGAAACACGCATCCACCGGGGTGACGCCTTTCTTCGCGAACAATGGCCGTCATCCCAGAACCTTCCCGAGATTTGCGGCACCAGGAGGGGGGGGGCCTCAAGATGCCGACCAGTTTGCAGCGGAGTTGCAAGAGGTGCACGAGGAGCTGCGGAGACATTTGGAGCTGGCAAAACAGGCGTATAAGGTGCAGGCCGATAAGCACAGGAGGGCGGGAGAGGACATCCAGATTGGGGACTGGGTGTGGTTAGCAGCCCACGCGATGCCGGCCAGGTCATTGGCCAAGAAGAAGTTAGGACACAGGCAGCTAGGGCCATATCAAGTTGAGGCTAAGATCAATCCGGTGGCTTTTCGTCTAGCCCTTCCGGAGGGTTCCAGGGTGCACCCGGTCTTTCATAGGTCGGTGCTCACTCCCTACAAAACCCCACACAGGTTTCAAGAGTCAGGAGCACTCCCAGAGCCACGTAGGAGGGCGCCTGAGGGGGGGGAATCGCCAAGACCAGAACCTCTTAACGAGGTCACAGAGATACTGGACTCGAGATGGGGGGAGGAGGGAGTTGAATATTTTCTAGCCAGGGAAGGCACTCCGGCCTCTGCCAATAGCTGGGTGCCGGGTTACGCGTTGGACGAACCCCTGTTGAAGGAGGAGTTCCATGCACTTTTTCCGCACAAGCCCATGCCCGAGGAGTATTTTGATGATTGGCTTTTCACGCCCACTTTGTCAGACAGCACGTTCGAGGGTTTCTCCTCACCCGAGGGCCATACGCCCGAAACAAGCCCGACCAGGGATCCGAGACTGGGGGGGGAGGAGACAGGCCCTTGTTGGTGGGTGGATCAGCCAAGGGAGGCATGGAGTCAGAGATGGATGGTAGGTCCTTGGCAGGCAGCGCCAGGAGAAGCAGTGATGGAGGAAGAGACTGTGAGGTCTGTGGGTGGGGAACCCGAGTTCGAACACACATATACGGAGATGACAGAGGAGAACGTTGAAGTGGACAACTTGTATCCTGAACCGACCCCGGAAGAACCACGTTTTCCTCAACCTGCACCCGGCGAGCGGGAGGGGGGAAGGGGGGGCTTCGAGGGGGGGATGGATGTCAGGGTTTCTGGGAGAGAGGAGGAGATGACAGAGGAGACGGAGAGCGAGTGGGAGGAGGGGCAGAAGGATGAGGAAGAAGATGACGGAATTCTGAGGGAATCCACGAGTCTGAGCAGCGAGTCAGAGGATTCTCAAAAGGGGGTTACCTTAATCAAGCAAAAGGGAGGAGAAGGGAGAAGCGGAGAGGAGCCCAGTGGAAGACAGACGCAGCAAGAGGCGTCTCAGCCGGAACGGAGTAAAGGGGGTGGAGTCGTCAGCCTCTCGGAGGGAGCAGGATTAGGAGAGAACAGAGAAAGGGGGTTGGAGCAAGGTGTTCAGCCGGAAAGGGTGGAGAGCGGAACAAGGGGTGGTGTAGCGGTCGAAAGAAAGGTCAGCAGCAACGTACGCGCGCCAAGTTCAAACGTAGAGGCGCGCGGAAGTGGAGAGAGCTCAGGGGAGGAGCCCGGCCCTAAAGCCAGAAGGAGGGGGGAAGAGGCGGCAGAGGATTCAGCCTCAGGCGAGTCACGGAGAGAGGGAACCCAGGGGGGCAGGAAGACCCTGCGGAAAAGAAAGGAGAGGAAGAGGTGGTCTAGAGCCAGGCTATTAAGTTGGTGTGGAAGAGGGGAGGAGTCAGAGGGGACTTCAGCGGTCTAACGTGACAGACGTACGGCCACGATGCTGAACTGTACGAGAAGCAGAAATCTTCAATAAACTTTTCCTGTAAATAAACTGCAACGGAGTGAGGTCTCTTGTGAGCTGGGACCCGTCCTGGGTGGCCGTGACACTGCCTGACATCTACATTAATGCCCCTAAGGCACCAAGACCTTCTTATTCACCCAGGTCTTTTAATAGATTTCAAACCTTATTACCAGAAGCCCTGTGGGCTTTATTCTTATGCTAAACATTTAGCTGCTGTTCCCCACTGCTGGGAGGTTTTATATTGCTCAGAATTTGTATTCTTATTTCATAATAGTAAGAATTTTATTCTTATTTTATGAGAATTATGTGAGGCTTTTGACTTTAAGATGCTGTGAATCTTAAAGGTGTGTGCAGATGGATAGATGACTTTAAGATGCTGTGAATCTTAAAGGTGTGTGCAGATGGATAGATAGACAAAGCATACAAATACATAAAATAATCCTTAAACGAGACCTGTATCACACAACTTCTGGAAAACCACTGGAAGATTCAGTTCAAAACAAGTTCTTCAGGAAGCAATATCTCAGAGGACACTCAAAGAATTAAATAAGGCCTCAGCTAGGACCAACAGACTGCAAGGTTTTACAGACTGAACTAGGTAGACCAAGAGGCACAAGGCCTCCAGACAAACTACCGTATTTTTTGCACCATAACACTCACTTTTTTCCTCCTAAAAAGTAACAGGAAATGTCTGTGCGTGTTATGGAGGGAATGCCTATGGGTGGCATGCCTACGGATTTTCCTCCTCTAAAAACTATGTGCGTGTTATGGTCGGGTGTGTGTTATAGAGCGAAAAATACGGTAATGGAAAAGTGGATATATTTATTTGCTCGGGATTTTTCTGAATAATACATGAGGGCCTTATCATAGGCAACCAGGCAACAATGATGTATTTTTAAGCAACAATTGTGTGAAGATCCTTTACCTAGTAAATAAAATCAGATCTTTCAAAATACTTTACATGACAATTTTATCTGAGGGAATATCCTAGTGACCCCAGTTACCGTATTTTTCGCTCTATAAGACGCACTTTTTCCCCTCCAAAAATGAACGGGAAATGTGGGTGCGTCCTATGGAGCGAATGCAGGCTTTCACTGAAACCTGGAGAGCGAGACGGGTCGGTGCGCACCGACCCCTCTCACTCTCCAGGCTTCAGGCAGCTATCCACAAGGCTTTGGAGCACGGCGGGAGTTCCTGCCGGGCTCCAAAGGCTTGCAGATAGCTGCCTGAAGCCTGGGGAGCGCAGCGCCAACTCCCGCTGCGCTCCCCGGGCTTCAGGGAGCTATCCGCAAGCCTTCAGGCTCCGATAGCAGCCTGTTCTGGGAGCGGCAGCGAGGTTGCGCACAATCTTGCCGCCGCTCCTGGACCTGTTCTGGGGGCTGGGGTCGGGGGAAGCTCGGGCTGCCCCAGCCCCGCGCCTGGGGGGGGAATAATTCCCCCCCTTTATTTTCCCCCCTAAAAACTAGGTGTGCCCTATGGTCCGGTGCGCCCTATGGAGCAAAAAATACGATATAATGGAAGGAGGCTCAGTCCCTCAGTTATGTTTTTTGTGGGGAAAGGCAGGGTCATAGTATTACACATAGTATTATACTATAGGTTACGCAAGGCAAATATTTTTGGTAACTGTCCCTGAATTCCTCCATTTTATTGTTTCATGTCTTTCTCGCTCTCATTACCTCATCCTTCCTGCCTCTCTCGCTCTCTTTCCTTCTTTTTGTTATTTTCCCTTCCTGTCTATTCTTCCTGCTTTTTAATTCAGCAACTACAGTACAGGGTTTTTTTTGGGGGGGGGGTAGTTGTTTGTGCAATGTTAGGGAAAACGTTGAATAAATCCTATTTTAAGATAATATATCTCAGCAAAATTTTCTAAATATTCTCCAAAAAAACTAAGTAACTGGTTTGCTTCAAAAGAGTTACCAAAGCCCCAGTGAAGCAAGAATACTTCCTAATAAAGCAATATAGAATTACTTGAACATACATACATCAATATAAGCCCCTGGAAGTATTAACCTTCTTTAAATTCCATTAAGTGTACTTACCTTTCAGCAATTTATGCTGGTTATGAAAAAAGAAGAGCGAGAAAAAACTTTCTAGTATTTGAGTAAAGGTTGCATAACTCAAAGGAAAATATCTCAGGAATACAAACATCACAGCACCTCCTGTTTACTGTCAAGAAGCCTGAATAGTTGTCATTTGAAAGCTCCTTTAACTAATTTTAAAATTAATGAGCCTTTAATGGCCCGCATGACACCATCATTCTACCAAATGTTATATGCTAAATCTTTCCAAAAATGTGAAATAGTCCATTACAAACCCCAAGGTTTCCCTGTAACGCTATTAATAGTTGTTCAATACATTCCCTGCCCTGGCTGAATCCTGAAGGACAAACTGTTCCTTTCAGCATGGTTTGTGAATTGTGGCAAACACTGTCCAATATTTTCGGTCTTAATTTTACATCTAAACCAACCTTTTTTCCCACTGCTAGAAGCAAATCTGCAAACGAGATAGTTCTTTGGTTCAGCGGAAGAAACTTTGTTATAGCAGTCTGCCCCCGCTTGGGCTACCTTCAAAATAGATTATACAACAAGGTGTTTGTATAGATAAGAGCATCTCTTAAAATGGTAAAAGATCAACGTCAGTTTTAATTAGCAAAACAAAAAGCTCTTCTGTTCTCCTGAACAGAAACAAATCAGAATAATAACAATTTTTCATTGCTGGAAGGATTATTTAAGAGTTACCTTTTCCTTCCAATAAGAAGCTCAAAATGGTTCACACAGTATATGTGTCATATAATAAAACAGAATGATATGAATGTAATACCTTCAACTATAAACCTTAGAAAAACAAAACAAAATTGCAGTTTCATGATCCATTATGTGTATAGGTTATTGTGAGGAAACTCATGTGTGCAACAGCTACTGGGGAGAGAGTATTTGACAGAAATTCCTAGAGATTTCCCTGATTATCAGTAAATTTATGGTAGCTTGAGCTCCAGTCTTCTGACTCTTTGCAATGGCACCACACTCATTTCTCTGAGAACATGCATAGTGTTTTTTAAATACAGTCCAGCACTTATGGTTTGAACTTTTTTTTTAGCTGGATTCATTTATTTTGTTTTTATAAGGCAGCTGATATTAGACAGCCCACACCACATCTCCCTCTTGAACTTCAGGTGCCTGACAAAGACCTTTCCTTTCCAACCGGCATTTTAAGGAACTTTTCTGTTTTTATGATTAATTGTAATTGATTCTATCCATAATATGATGTTCATAGTATGATGCTTCAAGACTTCAGTAATTAAGTGTTATATAAATACCATAAATGAATGAATGAATGTCCCTGGAACCTCAACCAGACCTAGTGCAAGGAGAGACCCTTATTTAGTATTCACCACGACTGGACCTAACAGTCAGGGGTACCTTTATCTTTTTTTAATCAAGGACAGTAACAAAGGGGCATCCCTCCAGCAAGCATCTACCACCAGTAACAAGGATAAATCAAAATTTGCATTTCCTGAGAAACATCTTTACCTTTCCTCCCAAGGGACTCCTCAGTCCCTTGCCTGTGACTGATTACAAAGAAAACAAAGTAATTATGACTGGCTACTCAAAAAAAATTGAAACAGTCACCTAGGTCTTCAAGAGGTGCCTGAAAATCAAAAGCAGGAATGCTTGCTGAATCTCTGCTGGAAGTGTGTTCCAAGGCATGGGACTGGTGACACTAAATACCCAATTCCTAATTGAAGCCAGTCTGGCTTCTGTAACATGGGAGACAACGAACAGTGCTTTTTGGCACCTCCTTAAAACCATTTTTCTTTAAGCAAGCCTATCAAGATACGAAGATGTTACATGTGTTTTATTCCTTTCCAGCACTTGCTGATTTTAATAAACTTCTGAATATTTTAAAAAGCCTTATTTTTTATCAATAATTTTAATGTGTTTTTTTTGGGGGGGGGGGTTGTAAACCACTTAGAGGCTGGAAAGAGAAGCTGCTGAATTGCAACTTATCACCAAACTTAAAACCATGGAGAGACCTGGTCTGAACAAAGACATTGGATTCTTATCTCATTATACATGACAAAGCCATTTTTCACCTTCTCACCCCTTGCTTTTTCCTGTAAGACCTATTGCAGTCGTTAAGAGTCGTCAACAGGCTCATCACAGCTATCTGCCTATCGTTATCTGCCTGTCGTTAAGAGTCGTCAACAGGCTCATCACAGCTATCTGCCTATCACCCATTCCCACCACCCCTCCCCACCTTCTCACTATATAGAAGGGTCTGGAAACTTCTGTTTCAGTGTATCTGAAGAAGTGTGCATGCACACGAAAGCTCATACCAAGAACTGACTTAGTTGGTCTTTAAGGTGCTACTGGAAGGAATTTTTTTTGTTTTGACTATGGCAGACCAACACGGCTACCTATCTGTAACTGACACTTAGAGGCTTTCTTACAATCAAGTGGTATTAAGTCAGCTTTCAAGTAGGAGTTAAATCCTGCAGTTTGGCTGAGGGTGCTTGCTCTCTGCTGGGAACATTCACAAGTTGCCAACACAGAATTGAACCCTGCCCATCTTCCCACACCAGCTGATTGACAGCTGGATGTGGCTTGAAAAATGGGCATGTAGTGCAAACTGGACCACTGGGTGGGCCAATATTGGCTTGCAGACCACAGTTTCCCAAGCCCACCTTAAGACCATGTGATGATGTACCCTAGATCCCTTTCTAACATAGACAAGAGTAGCAGTCAGGCATTTGAAAGTCACGTAGCAACTGACAGGGAGATCAGAAAATTTGTGATGGCATAAATTGTAGCACTCTTTTAAAACAGGATTTTGTAATTCTCTTGAACAAACACAATTCACTTTGAAATGGATGATAAATACCTTTAAAGATCATTGTTCTGTACCATTCTATTATACTCTAATTCTAAAGGCGAGAATTATATTAACTGCGAATACAATTCTTCCATTAATTAAAACTCTAATTCATTCTTTAAAGAGCAACAGAAGATCAGAAATATTTTTCCTTTGTTCAAAATGAGAATTCAGATCTAGCCTTTTGGATTTTGGATGGGATAATAAATTGCTAGTACATGAATAGTTTTTTTAAAAAAACACAACACAAACTCACCAACTCCTGTAATTATGCAGTTCTACACCATCACTTCCACATGAACCCAGAATAAAAATCTATACTCTACAGATCATTTTTTAAATAAGATAAAACTGTATTTGTTCTTGAAAGGCAATATGAATATTTGTTGTGCAAATCTTCAAATAAACCTTCTTTTTCCACATTATGGTAATTTCTTTTCCACATTTTTTATTTAAACTTTTCCAGCTTAGACATTCCACCTTGTCTGACAGAAGAGACTCCAGGGAATTTATAAAAATTTAATTGCAAGCATAAGAATATAAAGTAATCATACTGCAAAAGTTCAGATTGAATAAGATTTCCAAGCATTTCTCAAGCCTTGATGCTTAGGAAGGACACAATCACAGAATGATGGAACATACAGTTTGCATATAGAATAGTCTAGATTCATACAAGTATCAGATAGCAGGCAATGTGAAAGAAGTCTGCCCGAGACTCTGGAAAGCCACTGCCAGTCAATGTAGACAATACAGTGGTACCTCGGGTTAAGTACTTAATTCGTTCCAGAGGTCTGTTCTTAACCTGAAACTGTTCTTAACCTGAAGCACCACTTTAGCTAATGGGGCCTCCTGCTGCCGCCGTGCCGCCA
Organism: Podarcis melisellensis; assembly: GCF_964234715.1. Lineage (NCBI taxonomy): Eukaryota > Metazoa > Chordata > Lepidosauria > Squamata > Lacertidae > Podarcis > Podarcis melisellensis. The sequence goes on from NC_138528.1 coordinate 40,610,649, forward strand.
GAGCATGATTTCTGTCCTTATCCTGAAGCAAAGTTCTTAAACCAAGGTAATATTTCTGGGTTAGCGGAGTCTGTAACCTGAAGCATATGTAACCTGAAGCGTATGTAATGTAACCCGAGGTACCACTTTACTACATTAGATAGCCAACTATTTTGGCTGGTATAAGGCACTTTCCTATGTACCTAGATTCCTAAGAACTGATTAGCCTTTTTAGTTTGCCTTAGATATTTCTGAACCCCATCAAAATTTTAAATAAAGGTGCCACATATTGAGTGCAGTTTGGTCTTTCCAGTTTGGTTTTTTTTTTTTTTACTTCTTAAGGAACTACCCGTATTTTCCTTTCCTGATGAGCCCCTATTATGCACAATCACATTCTATGTGAACGGTCCTGTTTTCTCTGCCATACTAGTCAACACAGACCACCCACTTCATTATTTGAATAAACAGTGTACCTTGTCACTTGGAGGGCATGGGTATAAATGATAAATTCCTAAAATACACATATTCCATAACAGCAGTACAGAAAAAACCTTAACTACAAGCAGGAAATTCTATGGTACAATCAAGTTGTTATGGCAACTAGAACAGTCAGAGAAAAGGACATAGAACATGCATAGTTGTAATCCTGCCAACAACATAATCCTGTTATTAAAATTCATTAAAGGACTGACATTCACACCACTGATCTTTAAAAAAATGTTAAAGTGACATCACAGCTAGAATCTCAAATAGTGATGGCAAATCCTCCCCCAAGTTTAATTCAGAATGGCCTTGACTAATCTACATTATTTTTCCAAAACTCAGAATCCAGTGTTTTGGAGCCCATTCTGAAGTTTAGACTCTGCTATTCTCCCAAAGATGTACATGGTGGTCATGTGCTACCACCATTGCTGGGTTCAGTATGTCTCTTAATACCAGCTCCTGAAAATCACAAGTGGAGGGAGGGCTAGTGCACTCATGTCCTGCTTGTCCTTCCCCATAAGCACCTGCTTCTTCCCAGTAAGAACAGCATGCTGGATCCAACCACCACCAGACCCTGAGCCTTGCCCAACCAAACACTTTTCTTCCCTTGAAACTTACTAAGCAATCTCAAGCAAAATTTCTGCAAGGCCTACATTACTCTTAGTATCTAGAACACTGAAATGGCAGTGCCACAGTGCCAGGAAACCTGGGACATGCCGCTTCCAGACCACCAGAAAGCTTAAGAACAATTGTCAAGCACAATGGTATATACACACCCAGAGTTTGATGTGGCTTGTTGCCATCATCAGCTAGGTTTTAGGGGTTAGGTGGGCAGGGATGGTGGTAGGCAGTCCTGGTTCCAAGGTGAACATCATCATCATAATTTATGGGTTTCCCCAGCCACTCACATTATGAGCCATGCCCAACGTACCATCCAGTTTGTGCTTGGCTTGCATTGGCATAAAGATTCCCCAAGTTCACCTTTAGGAGCTTTCCAATTTCAAATGTTGGCAATATCACTAATCCGAATTCCTTAACTTCTTTTTTTTCTGCAGATTATAATACATGGTATATATGGAATCTGGTTACAAAATAAAAGCCAAATTTATCTACCTCCTTTTCAGAAGCTCCTAACACAACTGGCTCCTCAAAGCCACAAAGGTGTAGTTTGCCAATATGGTGGTGGGAAGCTAGATTCAGCCGGTGGGCCAGATTCTTACCATCCCACATGGGTTAACTTTGACAAGTAGGCAAAGCCACACACCTACCAATCACCTGACACCATTATGACATTAGGTGCCAACTTCAAAGGAGCTTACGGCAACCACCAATCAGCTGATTAAAGTCTGACTGCAGGGAATTTGAATTCAAACCAGAAAAGGACAAAGGGGGGCGGGTCACTAACAGCACCTAGCAGCTGAACTACAGCGTTCCCAATGGAGAACTCCCTTACGCAGCCATCAGTGAGCCCTACTTGCAAAGGAATAATTAGGAGCTCACTTTTAGCTGCTGGTGGTACTTTTGGAGTAGCATCCTTTGCAATTGCACACCCAACAAATGACATCCCATATTCTAAAAGCAGCATGTGAAAGATGTGTGCACACCTTCTCACCCAGTCAACTGCCATCTAGAAGATAAGAGAGCTACCTGGAGGTCTCTTGTATGACAGTCTCACTCTGCTCCAGCCCAAATACTCTAAAATCCCTCACTTATGAGGAAAGAGCAGCTGAGTAGTGTCAGTGTACCCTTGTCTGCAAGCTGCAGAGGAAGATATGGCGCTCCACTACACATTTGAAGTTGCCTGCAGCTAAACGTATTTGGTTGGTGGGTTCTAAATAGTTCCATTTCGCAAGTTACATTAGCTATACAATCAGAAGTAACAAGAAACACTTAGAAGGATGGTGGCCCTTCATAATTGAATCGGCTGTAGGGGAATTTCATTTTTATTTTTTTTACTTAACGTATGTCGCTATTGCTACTTCTCCAGTCTGTTTTCTTTGCTCCATGCTTCTTTCCATTTTGCAAAGCAAAGTTCTTGTTCACTATTATCACAGATTATTCTCCCAATTTTAAAAAGAGATATGGATGCTTCAAATACAAAATTATTGTGCTAAAAAGGATACATACATCTTTACAAACATTTACTGATTCTCTTTAGACACAACTAATATAATGTGCAAGAGACTAAAGTGACTGATCAAATTACAGCTTTAAAGACAGATTTAATTTAGTTGAATGATAATCACATATTCAGTTCACAGAGTAGAACTATTCCAACTGAAATAATGAATAATTACCATACAGAAGCAATATCCCCCCCCAAAACACCACAGAACAAAGACTAACAAAAAAGTGAGAGGCTTATTCTATTCATTTTAGCTGCAACTATTCACAAAGACAAAAGAACTAAAACATTTTATTCAAGCAGCAATGAATCTCAACGAAATATATATCATACAGAAACATGCCACCTGCCCCACTCAGCATTCCTTCATGTCACATCAAAATTTAAAATACACTATCTGTTACAAACACAACACAAAATTACTGGTAACTCATAATTATAATACCATTTTCAGGATATATTTTTAAGGTGCGTCAGAAAAAGGAAAAAATTAAAATGACTTCTACAACTTTCCTGTTTCCTTTTTTGAAATTCATTCCAATAATTTTTTTTCAATCATAAGCCCAAACTTTACCATGCATTTTAAATCAATTTTTCTGGTGCCAAGAACACTTGCCCCTTGAAGACTAGCCTCTAAGTGATGCCAGCAACTGAATCTCCTAAATAGACCCTTCTGTGTAAGGTCTATGCGCAAGACACAGCCTTCTGCCAGCTTAAAGAGAAGGTAATTTAGGAAGTTAGTAGTGGAAACTGTTGTGTGGCTCATTCCAACTAATCTCAGCCTAACTTACCTCACAGGGTTGTGGTGGGGATAAAATGAGAGGGGAGAAAAAGTGTATGTCGCCACCATGATCTACTTTAAGGAAAGATGAAATAGAAATCAAATAAATAAATAAAATATTTTCTTTCCTGACAGTTCTTTCACTCAGCCGTATGAAAGGCACAGTTCAGCCATCAGAAAAGGGCAGGTTCAGGTTAGGCCGAACATGGGTTCGAGTCACCCCACAGAAACAAGTAAACTCTAAGACTGCCAATACTTAAGAACCAAATACATTTCCTAGCTCATAATGTTTTCTTAAGTATCAAGATGTCTTAATCATGTTTCCTCCATGATTTCCCCAAGATTAGTGTGTGTGTGCATACACACACCTCTGCAGATATCTGTGTGAACTGTGCGAGCTCAGATAGGGTGTTTGCCAAAATAACCCAGTCTTCACATGGGTTTATTTTCATGAGGGTACACAATTAAATGCAGTATCATAAACACAGGTGAAATACACATTGTCTACTCTGGCTCCAAGTGTCTGCCTTTGATTATGACTCCTGAAACCAATCAACTGGAAAGATGCAGGACAGAGTTAAATCAACAATGATCATTAACTATGAACTAACCAACCAAAGGAGATGAGCTGGTTAAAAAACAGCACTGCGACAAAATGATGAATTACTTATAAACACCAGGGATATGATAACCCTTATATTTTCGTTGTTTTTCTCACCTCTTCCCAAGCAATGATTTTCCCTATTCATAGTGTGTGAGAGGAAAGATTAATAAAATAAAGTGTCTCATACATTTTTAAAAATGATATAACTAGTCTTTTAATAGGGATGCTCAAACCTAACTTTGAAGTAACTTGTATCTAATTAATATATATATATATATATATATATATATATATATATATATATATTTGCTTTCGTAGATTTTCGTAGATATATATGAATAAAAAACCACAGGGGCGTTTTATGCATGCATTAAGCAGGAAGGGCTCAAAACATGCTAACCTCAAAAGAGCACTATTCACGTGGTAGTAAAATGGCAATGTCTCATTTTAAAATTAAACCAAACAAGTATTCATGGGCTAGAAATCTATTTCAATTGGGGAGGGGGAGACTGAAATGACATATTTACTTGACAATCCCAAGCATCAATAACAAAAAGCAGTGGATTAACTTCCAATTAAACATGGTTAAGGATCTTTTTTAAGGTACATATTCTGAAATAAACCAATTACTTCATTTTTAAAAAATCTATTTTAAATGCAAATTTTCAGTAGCTCCTCTTCTCAGATCCACTTTAATACCTGCTAGCTACAAAAAAAAAGTCAGACTTGAATAAAAATGGCACTCCAATACTTGCATTAAAATCACTGTCCATTTCACTAATAATAGGTTTTCTGGTGTGGCAAGCCATTCAAACAGGGCGGACCTATCAAACCTTATTGCATCATTTGATTTTTCTTCCTACCAATAGACATTGCTGTCCATCAGAAGAAATAATTAGTGTATTATGTATGGAAACGTCATCCTATCAGTTCAGTGCCTGACTTGAATAGCTCATATAAGCAACTCATTGATGCCATGCATGCTCACTGTCTTCAGATATGACACAACACTACACCCTTTGGGAGTTTCTCCCCTGTTCGCAAGCAGCATTTCACATCTGTGTTTGACAGGAGAGAAGAGCAGACTGTTCAACAGCCACTACCAAAAGCAGGCTATGCAGGTGAAAAGTTAAGGCAAAACCTGGAGCCCAGTTACCCTGCCCTTCAACGCAACGTACAGCACTGACATATACCGGATTTTCTGGAACAGAGAGAAGTTTTCAGTATTGGAATTCACATGACAAAAGCAAATGGGATTTACTGAGTGCTGAAGCCTTCAATTAACGTTTGATAAATAATGAACATCTGAATTAACCAGAATTGATGTGTTTGCCTCTATTGTTTGAGAAGATGCAAAGTCCACCACTCTTTTTCTTAGCCTCTTAAGAGAAGAATTTAAAGTACTATTTAGAGAGCGAAGCCAAGGATTTGGAATAACTGGGAGTAAACTGGAAGCAAGCAGCAACAAAATGAAGCAGCACCAGCAAATGAGACAGACACAGTAGAGAAAAAGAAACGTGAAAGCTAGTGTGCAGAATGCATTTCTAATACAGAAAGCTTCCTACCTGGAGAGTGTATCTCAGTATTTGGAGACACAGAATCCAGAACCTGTCTTCAGTCATCTGCTAGGTAAGTTTTTATTTTTTTAATTAAGAAATCTAGCTTTTCCAGTCAGAAGACTGCTCTGATTTTGTGCCTACAGTATCAGTGAATTTCAGTTGTGTTTTCATTCACACCAAGGCTGAATTTTAAACCTTTAAAGGTATATTGTCCTGGACTGTACAAATAACTGCTTTTATGTGTTATATTTCCCAAATTACCTTATTAAACTCTTCTCACTTGCTTTGCCTATAATTGTTTGCCAAGATTCAAATTGCTCTCGATTGCTGTTTATCTGAAAGCTGGGAAATGTAGAAATAACAGCCAAATCTATAAAACCACACCACAGTTACTATTTACAAAGTAATATTTACTGCACTTCAATATTTAATGCAAGCTATTAAAGCAAAGAATTTAACACAATGGCAACATCAAATTTTCAAGGCATAATTTATTACAGTCAAACCCATGCTTAAAATACACCAAGAAAAGAGACCAAAAGTGTCAATTATAGTTAGCTGTGAAACTATAGTAACTGATGTAAAAGCACTGTGTTAAAAAATGAAGGCTTAGCATACAGTTTAATGCAAGTTGAGGATAAGAGTTCAGCAGCATTGCAAATGAGGTCTGAGCATATGCATTTTAATTCAAATTAGAATATAAAACGAATATAAAACGATCAAACCAAAAGAGGTGGATAGTGAAAGAGCACTGCTAAAACGGATTTATGTGGTGCATTGCACATCACTTCGTGGTTCAAATCTAGAACACAGATACTAGAATTCATTAGTTCAAAGACTAGGGCTGTTAGCCTACAATGGTTCTTGGTGAAGGTATATATGATGACAAGTCTCCATGATCTTCATCTCTTCAAAAGCTGCTTAGTAAAACATTTGACAACTACTTAATACAAGCTATAAAATAATAAAAATACACACACTCTCTTAATTTTAAAGGAAACCCATTATATATTTTAATTATACGGCCTGTCTCCACTTCTTCTCTTTTATGTGTTTCTTTGCAAGAATCCAGTTTATTCTGATCTCTTTTCTTCACATTTCTCACATACTCAAAGATTTATAGTAGCTCGCAATGCAAACTTGACAGCTAACCTCAGGAGGAATGCCCAGATTGGGGGGGAGCTCTTGTACCATCAGGTGTCAAAGATTCTACCAAAATGCTGCGCTTGAGTCATCTTTAGGGATTAATCCTCTTTATATTCTTACTAGCACTTCCTCTGTAACTACGAAATCCCTTCTGTCGACCTCTGTTACTCCTATAATAACAGAGAGAAGTTTCTAGTTTGCATTCCTGTTCCAGATTTTTAACAATGATCTTAGTTTGAAGGACACAATGTTTTTCCTTGCCTACTGTACTTTCAAGTGTTTATTTTAAGAGTTCTCCTCGGTACAACTAACATTCTCTGTCGCCCAGGGTTCCGTGGCAGCAGAAAAAACATAGCTAATGCAAATGTGAGACAATCATTTACAAATCTGGGGCTCTTAATACAATGGTGAAAGTGAACATGAGAAGCTGCCTTACACTGGGGTCTATATAGCTCAGTAGTCCCTACACTGACTTGCAGGAGCTCTCCGGGCTTTTGTATTTCCACACTCAACCTGGAGATGCTAGGGATTGAACTTAAAGATCTTCTGCATGCAAAACATGTGATGGACCACTGAAATTTAGCCCTGCAGCAAAGCTTCCTGCAGTTTGCTCAATTATGAGCAGCAAATTACTGTGGAAATGATTTTCAGAATACTATGAAACACAATGTCCTGCACCTGTTCACCATTGCAAACTGCGGATAGGGCTAGAAACCTAACCTAAATGCAAAGAAAAAGATAAAAAGTTGCTATTTGCCAAAGGTGTAAAACAACAGCTTGATGGTAGATAGCATTAAATATGCAGTGTTAAAAGGACTGATAACCCAACTATCACATTCAGTTTGTAAAATAACAAAACTACAAACACATTTACAAAAGCAACTTGAAAAAGTTCCAAAAAAACTTCTAAAATCCTATGCATTGTAAACTTCTATATTTTAAAATAAGAACACATTAAGTTAAAAGAAGGCTTTAAAAACAAAACAGCAGGCGACTAATAATGGGAAGGGTGTTTTTATAAAACGGCTTTACCCTTAAATTTAGGATACTCAATTGCTAAATGAGGACCAATAAATATCATGTAATGCACATCGCTAAGGGCTTGTTTATATTACCACCTAACAGATCTGATACACCAACCAATGTTCATGTCGGGTGCAATTAATAAATGGGTGTAGGGAAGAGACACCAGGAAAAACAAAAAAATATGCTAATTAAGTGGAATAATAATACTTACAAATCTATATGTTTTTTAGCAGTACAATTTGAAGAATAAATATTCAACTTCTAATGCTACCTATACCAATTCTCAGATGCTTCTGGTATAAGACCAGGAATGGGAAACCTATGACCCCAGATGTTATCAGACTCCAGCAGCTACCAGCCCACATGGTCAATGGTCAGGGATGATGGAACTGCAGAGCAGCAGCATCTTGAAGGGTCACAGGTTTCCCATCCTTGGAGTAAGCAGTGTGGGGCACCTGTATCGTGTCAAATTCAATGACGTACTAACCTGTGACTAAATCAAAGTATAGACAAAGTTTTAAATAATGTTATCATCGAGGCATGGCACATAATGACCCAATTTAAACTGGCATCAAGATTCATTTTAATATGAATGTGAAACAGTGTCTAAACTGAAAGCATTTCAAAAGTACTTCGCTTTTAACGGGTCCTCTGACTATATAATCAAAAGGTAAAATAGCTTGCTGGCTCCTTGGAAAAAGCTAATTCAAAGAATAGTTAACTGATCATTAGCTCAGCATTAACTGATCACTAGCTCAAGACAATTAGCTCAGCAAGTGGCAGAATCAGGAATGGCGTTCAAAGGTTTTTGCTTTCCATTTTCAGTCTAATACTACACTAAATATGACTGCTTATATATTACCATCTAATTATAAATCAAATATAAACAGACTTTCCTTTGTTTAACCTAAGTTCCTTATTGTTTCTGAAACGCTTCATGGTTCAGGACCCTCCAATCCATTTCTGCTGCAAGACATTAGTATACTGACTATTACCCCTGGCAGCAAGTGATTTGCCACCACAGGCAATCGAACATAAATTTCTCCATTATTATATTCAAAATTTCTAATCAATTTTCTTAATATCTATAATGCTTCATGTTGGTGCAGCTAAAATGTTTCAAAAATGGAAGGAAATCTGGGGGTGGAAGGAAGAGTTTAGGAAATGAAATGGTTCTATGAAAAAGGAGAATTCGTGACACTGAAACAGGGCTGGGGAGTGGGGTCAGATTTAAGAAAGAACAGTGGCTTTAAGAAACTAGAACAAGAGAAACTGGCCAAAAGCATCCTAGAATTAGATCTTCTGTACATCACCTAGCACTCTTGGTATCCAAGGTGGAAAAATTTTAGAGCTTCTCCTAGATGGTACCATCTACTTTTCTGGAGCTCTGGTGATCTAGAGAGAAGTAACACTGAAGAATTCAAAGTGGGGAAGAACTTTTCTGAAAGATGTGGATAAATAAGGCAACCACAACAGCCTCTCAATTGACAATGACAGGAAACTGGTCCTTTGCTATGTATACATTTTGCCAACAATTGCAAAATAAGTCCCCTTCCTCCTAAAAAGGTGTGGTTTCTTTCCTCATAAATCTATTACAATGGGGATTTTTTAAAAAAAGATAAAATTTAGTTTTTCTTTTAGAAAAGGACATGGTGGGTTGAATCCAGCAGGAGTGTTCCCTGAGAAGAATTTTGTCCGGAGATGCTCCCACTGGTAGAAGGGAGGAGTAAACTTTTGTTGATTCTCCCCTCCAACTGTGCTCTTTGAAAATTTGCTCCTGGCAGTTGGAATACCCTCCAAAGTTGATTTTCAGAGTGCATAGGCTGCTGTAAGGAAAGGGGGCATTGGGAAAAGTCACCTCCCATCCACATTGGATCCCAATGCCTTATCAAACACCTTCTGGGCATGGAAGGAGCATTTCTGTTCACTGGATGTGAGGTCTGGATCCAATCAATCCTTTTTCTTTAGCTACCTGGTAGTCCACTGAAATGAAATGTATGCAATAGATAAATAGCTCTTTCTCACCCACAGTACAAAGTGTAAGACAAGTTAAGCCTTATTATTGGATGTGGTGAGTGTTAAGACCCTTAAAATGATCAATATCAATAGTTTTATAGAGAAATGACAGAAGTAATTTGCATTTGTCTGTCTCGAGAGACAAAGGAGTGTGCCTCTGGGTGTGAAGTCAAATCACTACGTTAGCAGCACCAAAGTGACCTTCCCAGGACAAAAGCCAGCCTGAGCAGTGTATATGCTCAGCCTCACTGATGTGGTCCAGAGGAAAGCAGAGCAATACATTTGGCACCAGCTTGGTTGCAGGTTTCCTTCTCGTAGATGGGCTACCATCTTAGATTGATGAGTCTCATCTGCCCTGCCCCTACAACACATACAAAAACAGCCCTCTTGACTGTTGGACGCCCCTATTAGTCTTCTCTACTCAATCCACCAGAGCCTGTCTTCGCATGCAGGAGAGAAGCAGAGTAAACTTACTGAAAGTCATGAGCATGATGATGTCATGAAGGCAACTAAGTTCAGTGGGTCTACTTGAGTAAAACTTAACTGAATACCACCCATAATGTCTTGTTACTATGGTCCAGCAACTTATACATAAATGGGAACTTAATGGACAGTGAACTTTACTCCTTAAAAGATGTCATGAACACTTGAGTGCAAAATTGCATTCTTAAGTTCAAGTCACTTCTGTTTTGAACTGGCAATGCTTTACTCTTTTAACAGTAAGATTAATCAGAGCATAGGTGCTTAACTTGCACATGGTTCCAGAACTGCAGACCATTTGGTTTCCAATTGGAAACTGAATCCAAGAATCCATACATCCAAGGATCCTAAGCCTACAGCAATTATGCAAATGAAGAACCATAGTTCTGTAGTCTCTGCCCAGATGTATCAGCCCTGATAAAGCACATCCATTCTCCTTACACCAGATGGTCTTAAACAGTTCACTAAACTTAAGTTATTTTTCATCTATATCTGTGCAAAATCTTGTCTGAAAGAGAACACTGAAACCTGTCAGCCTATAAATATAATTCGATAATACCATTCAATCCACTCTCCTCCTACCTAGAAACTATAGAAGGTTTTTTTAGTTAAAGATCAATATATAGCAAAGAAATGGATAAATCAGTCCCCCCCCCTCATTCTTTTGTTTAGTTCTAAGTTTGCCATCTGTCAACGTTTTTGCTGTTTTTCAAATTTAAAGTGAACTGCATGTCATAAGAAAAAAACTTGTCATTAAAAATTTACAGTGAACTTATGTTTGCACTAAAATCAGTAAACACATCTGCTGACAATTAATATGAAACGGTACTGCAAAATGCATTTGTATTAAAATATTTTAAGGTTGTTGTAAGAATGACATGATAATCTGTCATCAGTGGGGGGAAATACAGGAAAAATAGCCTGCTCCTTAAACAGAACATTTCTCTTACTAACACTTTCAGTTGATTAATCCTTGGATTACTGTTTGCTAGCTACAAAGTCTGTTTATCAAAGACAGAGTCAGCTGTTCACCAATTGTAAGCTTGTGCCATATTCATTTGTTTGATCACGTTATTTAAACAATTTTACTGTTTGCCTAGTGATGAATTCACACAAGTATTTTCCCCAATAGGATGATTCCTACCCTGAAGAAACTCAGGTTACATGTGTATTTCCCACTAGTGTTAATATTTCACTTCAGAACCAATATGGAACAACAATCTGGCCTTGTGAGGAGCCATACACAAGATCAAGATTTCTATATCATTAAATGGTTTTGAAAACTGTAACATGTCTCCTTGTTAGGTCAGTCATATATAATTGCATAGCACTGTGCTGTCTACAATTTCTTCTTTGTACTGCAGCAAGCATAGCAAAGCTAAATGAATTGAGATTAGATCAGTTGATGAGCAGGGATTAAATGCTGCTGCCTTGGCTACACAATCCTGTTCCCTGCTGAGAAGAAGACACAATGCAGGATTAAACCCTGTCCTCCTGTCTATTAGCTAACGCCACCAGTGATGTTGACTGACGAGCAAGCAGACATGGTTTGGGAAAATGTCCTCATGGACCCCCTTGCAGGCCAAGACTGGCCCACAGGCCAGAGGTTCTCCACCCCTAGTCTAATCCCAACAGGGCTCTTCTTATATGCACATCCATATATACGGTACTCCTCTTAGGACTAAGGGCATTTTTAAAAAAGCTCTCAATGAATTCTACATACCTATATGCATAGAGGGATGTTTACACACATACCATAGTTCAAGTGTAATCAAGAAAAAGAATAAGAACAAATTTATAATCAATTAGAAAGACAGCTCCAATCAGAAACGCAGCAGTTGTGGATACAATGTAGCCTTTGACATGCAGGACAAATGTAGGAGGCATTACAAAGGCAGTCTACCCTATCTGGGGCTCTCCTGAAGTACTGGACCACATTCCCATCAGCTCCAGCCAGCATGGCCAAATGGCCAGGGTTGGTGGGAATTTTAATGCAAAATATTTGGAAGGAACCAAGAAATGGTTCCTGGCACAGAAATAAGTACCCCTTTATAAAGAAAAAAAAGTACCCTGTTACTTCCACGTTATGAAAGCAAACATGGGACACTAATCAAAACAAGTCTGCACAAGCTATTTGTGAAAAGATTTAGACATAAATTTAGACATGAATTAGCAGATGCTGACCCATATTCTATAAAGTAGTAAAGCAATTTATAATTGTCTTCTTTAAAATTTCTATTTTACCCTCTTATTTGGTAAGCTTACTATTTCAAAAGAGGATAACTCTGGAGTTCATTATTTTTCTATAAATAAGCATAACTTTTCCTTAAATTGAAGAAATAGGCTTCAAAACTGCTACAGATAAATTCTTGGTACTGCCTGAATTTCTAAACACTTTTCTTAAGTCATACTGGAAAAATTTACATTTGCTGTGCATCACTGCATACAACTTTACAGTCCCTGCAGCAAAACAAAAATGAAGTTGTACCTGCAAAGATTTTAAGTGCACAAGTTTAGGAACAAGCAGTACCAAAATCTAGTAAATGGTTCCTGCATTATTAAAAGCATGAAGAACAAATATGGAAACAAACATTAAACTAAGCAAAAAGATGAAACATTTCACAATGAACACTGTTCTGCATTCCCTACTTTCTTGCGTTGTGGGAACTTAAAATATAAAGTGATTCATTATTTAATTTCTAAACAACTTAATATATTTAAAAATTTATCTAAGTGGTGTACACAACAGAAAACTTAAACAAAATATTACAAAATACACAGTCACATATAAAAAGTTGCATTAACAGAAACATCAATTCATTTTCCAACACACTCTCCCAATCAGCTTCCAGGTTCTCTTCACCCAGGGTCCAAACAAGCTCTCAGCTCACCCACAAAAGCATCACAATGAGAAGAGGACATCACCCTAGTCTCTCATGCTAGACTTGCTTTTTATGGGCAGGCCCAAGGTGGATGGTACTCCCTCAGGCTGCCCACAGCTGTGTCCCATTCAGCTGCACTCTCCACACTAGGCTTCCTCAAACTCGGCCCTCCAGATGTTTTGAGACTACAATTCCCATCTTCCCTGACCACTGGTCCTGCTAGCTAGGGATCATGGGAGTTGTAGGCCAAATACATCTGGAGGGTCAAGTTTGAAGAAGCCTGCTCCACACCCAGTTCCAGGTGCAGCAGGTTTGTTGAGTTTCCCAGGGGGTCCAAAGGATGGGAGGAGTCCCCCCTCCACTCACAGCTCTTTGTAACTAGAGCAGTGTTTCCCAACCTTTGGTCTCTAGCTGTTTTTGGACTACACTTCCCATCATCCCTAACCACTGGTCTTGCTCGCTATGTATGATGGGAGTTGTAGTCCAAAAACAGCTGGAGACCCAAGGTTGGGAAACACTGAACTAGAGTCCATCAGGGCCCTGCTCACTCATGTGAGGTGGGAAAAAGCCTGCAAGGCAGTGAGCAGGTCTTCCAGGACTCACAGCCAAGGTGATCCTGCAGGATCGGGCCAATAACACACCTAGTCCAGTGCTCTTGATGTCAGTTTCTTCAAGGAGCATAAGCAGACTTTTCATTCAAGTGGATTGGACTATGTCAGCACAGCAAAGTATACCTAAGTTTGGAATAATTATGACTAGGGGTGTGAACTGAAAACAAGTTCTGGTTTAGGTCCTGCTTTAGATAGCAAGTTGATTCAGTTCAAACAGTTTCGAAGGAAGCAGAGCCTCACTTAGGAAAACATGAAACTTCATGTGTGCCTGCTGAATATATTGGTGGAAATGACTGGGAGAAACAGGGGGTGGGCATTTGGATGAACTAAACATTTACTAGCACAGTTATCCTGTGTCAAAAATGTAGAATTCCACCAGTGTTCAGCATATTACTACTACATATTACTGCTAAGACATCATAGAGCAGCCTGAACTTGACTGCAGTCAACCAGCACTGTCTCAACAACATCTGGAAGCCCAATGATTCCCCACCCCTGGCTTAAGTAATAAAGTACTTAAGATAGAAACTATCATTTTCTTTAGCACAATGAAGCTTGTAATGTGATTTATAAGGCTCTGCTAAACGAAATGTGCACATTATACTGTTACAAGTGAATGCTATCATGTTATTTTTAGAACAGTTAATTTTCCATCACATTGATGCTTCAATTTTCAATGTTGATTGTTTGATTGTTCTATACTCTGAGGTCTCTGCATCTTTCCACTTTTCCCATCTCTTGTCACATTCAGAAATGAACGATGAAAAGCAAAAGTTTTACAGTGATGAAGAGGAGGTTGGAAAAATAAAATAGTGAAGAAACAGCACAGATAAATAATATGGGGTCTGGTATGAATGAGAAAAGAATGTGGGTGGAAAAGTGAACCAAGTGTCAATGGATGGACTTTACAGAAAGCTTTTCTTTAGTTTTTGCTCATTCACACTTACTTTTGGCAACAGCAGGCAATCACAAACTGTTCAGCACATCTTCATGCATGCTGAACAGTTTGTCAGATCTGTGCTTTTAATTGTACAAAGAACAATTTCTTCTGCACAATATCTATTACATTCAATAAACAATAAAAATTTCCTTCTTCATGTACACAAGGCCAAATCACTTATATTCAGCTCTAGTTAACACTGTTGGCACACAAGGAGAAAAAAATCTAAAACCAGATATAATGTAAGTTTTATGACTTTTAATTTTCCTCACAGAATTATGATTAAATTTTAAATGTATTTTTCTTGCTACTCATTTTTATTAATTTCTAACAGCTTCATAAATGTATGGATTTCTAGATCACTGCCTTCCACATAAAATGTATGTTCAGCACAAATCTATACATATCCTATAGTTACCCAGGAAAATTCACATCACTTCCAAGCATCTTCCAGCCTGGTCTAAGAGGTTGACTGACCCTCCACACCTAACTAAAATCCAACCACGTCTGTCCCACAGTTGGATGATCAGACTCATCCCTCACCCTGCAGTCCCCTGCACCACCCACTATTACTCTGGAGTAGATTTGGAAGGGATGCAGGGAGCTTTAAGTGGAAGAAAGGAAAGGGAAATGTCATCCAAGGTGCTGGATATCATTCCAACACCTTTGTGCATACCAGAGAATTTGAGCAGGGGAGGTGTTGGACTAGTCCCAAATTTGTGAACCCAGATTATATACAGTGGTGCCCCGCAAGACGAATGCCTCGCAAGACGAAAAACCCGCAAGACGAAAGGGTTTTTCGGTTTTTGCGACGCTTCGCTAGACGATTTTCCCTATGGGCTTGCATCGCAAGACGAAAGCCCATAGGGAAATCTCGGGGACATTTTTTTAAATGCTGGCGGTGGGGAGCAAAGCCTTCCCCCCCCTCCGGACTTCAGAAGAGGTCCAGGAAGGCCGGCGGGGGCCAAAGGCTTTGCTCCCCACCGCCAGCATTTTAAAAGCGGTCCGGGATAGCAGGGAAGCGCTTCCCGCTATCCCGGACGGCTTTTGAAGGCAGGCAGGGGGGGGCAAAGACTTTTGCCCCCCCTGCCTGCCTAACCGGGGGCTTTTAAATCGCCCCGGGACTGTCCGGGGCGATTTAAAAGCCCCCGGACGGCTTTTGAAGCCTCCCCCCGCCGCCCGGCTTCGGGGCATCGTCCCGATGCCGGGCGGCGGGGCAGGAACGCCTCCCCCAGCCGCCCGGCTTCGGGGCATCGTTCCGATGCCGGGCGGCAGGGCAGGAACGCCTCCCCCCCCCCCGCCCGGCATCGGAACGATGTCCCGAAGCCCGGCGGCGGGGCAGGAAAGCCTCCCCCCGCCGCCCGGCATCGGAACGATGTCCCGAAGCCGGGCGGCCGGGCGGGAAAGCCTCCCCCGCCGCCCGGCTTCGGGGCATCGTCCCGATGCCGGGCGGTGGGGCAGGAACGCCTCCCACAGCCGCCCGGCTTCGGGGCATCGTCCCGATGCCGGGCGGTGGGGCAGGAACGCCTCCCACAGCCGCCCGGCTTCGGGGCATCGTCCCGATGCCGGGCGGTGGGGCAGGAACGCCTCCCCCAGCCGCCCGGCTTCGGGGCATCGTCCCGATGCCGGGCGGTGGGGCAGGAACGCCTCCCACAGCCGCCCGGCTTCGGGTCATCGTCCCGATGCCGGGCGGTGGGGCAGGAACGCCTCCCCCAGCCGCCCGGCTTCGGGGCATTGTCCCGATGCCGGGCGGTGGGGCAGGAATGCCTCCCCCAGCCGCCCGGCTTCGGGGCATCGTCCCGATGCCGGGCGGTGGGGCAGGAACGCCTCCCCCAGCCGCCCGGCTTCGGGGCATCGTTCCGATGCCGGGCGGTGGGGCAGGAACGCCTCCCCCCGCCGCCCGGCATCGGAACGATGTCCCGAAGCCGGGCGGCCGGGCGGGAAAGCCTCCCCCCGCCGCCCGGCTTCAGAACGATGTCCCGAAGCCCGGCGGCGGGGCGGGAAAGCCTCCCCCCGCCGCCCGGCATCGGAACGATGTCCCGAAGCCCAGCGGCGGGGCGGGAAAGCCTTTGTCCCCCCTGCCTGCCTTCCCAGGGGCTTTTAAATCGCCCCGGACAGCGGAGAAGTCCTCCGCTGTCCCGGGCGATTTTAAAATGCCGCCTGCCAGAAGAGGTCGGGGGAAGGCGGTTTCCATAGGAACGCATTAATTGATTTTCAATGCATTCCTATGGAAAACCGTGCATCGCAAGACGAAAAACTCGCAAGACGAAGAGACTTGCGGAACGAATTAATTTCGTCTTGCGAGGCACCACTGTATATATTATTCTGTGGTGATAGAAATGTGTAGAGTTTGTAAACAGGAGGGTGAATAGAGCCTCAACAGAGCCTAGTGATGCAACAGAAATGCAGGATGCTATACTGAAATTCCAACAAGCTCAATGTGGTTTCATATAAGGGCAGCAGTGTTTATATAGCACCAGGAGATATCACTTTCAAAATCCAGTAAGCCACCCATAATATATAACCCTGCATAAAAACTTGCTCTTATGATGCAGAAAATCCTGGCAAAAGCCCATATAAGGTGGAGTACAATTCTTGACATTCTGCATGTGCCATCCCAACAAAACGTTATATGGACATGCACATCTGAACATACCATTTTAGGGTTAATTTCCCTTTTGAAGGTGACAGGGCTTTGTGCTGGCATTCTGATTTCTTAAATACAATGGGGGGTAAATCTACACGGTAGCAGCCATCCCTTTGTCTCTGCTCTTTAAGAAGAACGGCCACTTTTTGACAAGAGCAAAAAAGAGAAACTTATCAGGAATATATGCTTCCAGTGCTGTTGTTCTGAAGTTCAAATAAACTAAGTTTGCTAAGTTCAAAAATAGGTTGCAAATATGGTATTTACCTACATGCAAGTCATACTGAAATCTCTGGAGTTTGGGGTCATGCTATTTTAAACAGAACTATTTAGAGCGCAGGTGAAACATTCAAAACAGCCAAATCATCAATAATAGAAGGACTGGATGAGGAATGAAAAGAATAAAAGGTTTTGTTCAACTCTTAACAACAGCTCAAAAACCTGCCAGATCAGTAGAAACTGCACTGTGACTTACAATGTATTGTCCTATCAATTTCAATAGGACCTCTGTTTGACCCACAGGTTACAGTTACTGCCTATAGTGAAGTGAACAGCACAGAAAGGAGCAAAGCAAATATTGTTACCATTTTGGTGTTTGCATCTGACATTTGTGCTGTTTTTAATTTTGGTACATCATCTTGGAATCCTATCGCCAAACAGAATAGAAATGAAACAAAGGATGAATTCTTTCTGGCAATGAGACCTGTCATACTTGCCATATTGTTGCCTGTCTTGACTCTAGGTAGCTGGCAGCAGAGGAAGGGTGAAAAATGAGGCCAAAGAAAGTGAACAGAGAAAGGGATGGGTGACTGCTCTCTGACAAATTATTTGCATGTCTTGTTTTTTGTTTTTGTTTTTATCTACATTATCTATTTCACAATCTTCCTGCTGTAGATGAGTGTTCATTGCCTCCTTCTCCTCCTTTTTCTGCCACTAAAAGCAGGCATGCTTAACATAGTAAGGTCTCCTAGGATTGCAAGAGTCTCTTGGGGCTGTTGTACATCCAGCCCTATTAGTGAGAGAATGGCTTTCTGGCTCTAGTCCACCTAGCTTGTGATGCTCCTTCCTTCTCCCCAGCAGTTCTGTTCAAGTTTATGCAGCATGTCTGATGCACCACTACGCCAGCCTAATTTGGACTGCAAGTCCAGCCTGTTATGGCAAGTTCAAACTTCAGGTGACACTTTAGTACCTACTAGGATGGCAGCCCTGTAATGCATGTCTCCTGGGACCATTATATCCCATAGCTCCCTGCTGGGGAGTGGAATTTCCTCAATATACATTGTAAGGTGGCCTTGTACGGTTTGCCACATAGGTAACCTGCAGTTTGTAGTTTACATACCTCAAACAGCAGGTCTGCCTTTGTATAAACACTGTTCCTATTAGGATGAACACTCAAAAGTGTTGTGATTCTTTCATTTTTAAAATTATTTCTATCATTTGGAACATTTTCCTTTCTGCTGTTGTGCAGATCATGTGCAATCTTTAGCTAAAGGGGTTGTTCCCAGATACATCCTTTCAGCTAACAGTAAGAAGTTGGCCGTGTATCTTGCATGGGTCTTCCTGGTTCTACAGTTGTGGCCACCCATCAGGTGTATGAGTAGAACCACTGTAGTGTGAAGCTTCATAGTGTGTTGAATATGAGAAGTGAGTGGATATTTCTGGTGAAGTCGGCATATGGCTCCAGGAAATCATTAGTGGCAGCATGACTAAGGATAGATTTAATATTCTGCTTATAAAGGGGAGTCTGACTGTACTTTGGTCTTTACCCTCACCGACTTCCTTTCAAAAGACAGATGGTGAAATAATGTCTCAATGATGCATCCAATTTATCAAAAAGTCACATGAGAAACTGAGGCTGTAAGCTTATGCACACTTACCTGGAAATAAGTCCAAATGAACTCAGACTTACTATATGTATGGGACTGCAATATAAGTGAGATTAATAGGAATACACTGCACAGCATACCATTTTCAAATAAATGCATCCTTCAAAGAGATACATTTCTTGGTAGGAAATCCAGAATGCAGTATTTCTTAAGTTGAGTTCAGTACATTTGTGCTGAAGTGTATTCCAAGAGCTATGCAGTAGAGAGTCAGGTTTTTTTATTTGTAATAAATGGTAGAAATCACTGTTTAAAAAATTCAAGGCTCTCCTCAGAAAGGCGGAAGGCTTTTTGAAGGCTCTCTAAGGAAGAAGGAAAGCAGAACAGAGAGGGGGCTGGTTTTGTTTGACTGACTCATTTTCAACCTTTACTGGGAGGTGAATCAGATGACCTTCCCTTGACAATATACACTCAACGCTGTGGCTCATGAAAAGGGTGGTATTTCTGGAACTGCTGTAGACAATTCAGATTGGGAAACTGATAAGGTCTATTCTTTATTTTCAAGGTCTTGAATGAAAACAGAGCGAGTGAAAGTGAGGCATACATGCTTCCGTTGATCAGTGTAGTGTCCTTCTGATGTAAGAAGCAGATGTAAAGCAGATGTAGAAGATGCTTTTCCCCCCACGAAGGGAACCTATTCAGCTGGGGCAACTTCTGAATGATGCAACCACTTGAGTGAGGCTGACTGTGTGCCTCTTTCTTGCAGAATTGGCTCTCATGCAACAGTTTCAGTAGCTCAAGGGTGTTAAAAATTTCCTCTTGTAAGTGTTAGAATTAAATGTTAAGATTTCTTGGGAGGAGAACACAACCAATGTAGGTGCAAGAACAACCAAACAATGCAATAAGGAATTATTTGAATAAAGACATAATTGTAGGAAAGATTATAGATTATGAGTCACTAATGAGAGGTCATAAGTAATGCTATAAATAGATGCGTTTTTGTTCTATTTTGACATGCTGATAAAACTAAATTGGCATAAAGCTGAGTGTAATTGGAAGTTAACAGCACAATCTTAACAAAAGAGGAAATGGACTTTATTTTGGTAATATATTAATTCTAATGAAAAGAGAAAGAAGTCAGAATTACACCCCTTAAGGTAAAGGTAAAAGACCTCTGGAAGGTTATGTGCTCATCTCCCCTTTCAGGCCAAGGGAGCTAGCGTTTGTCCGCAGACAGTTTTCCAGGTCATATGTGGCCAGCATGACTAAACCGCTTCCATGATGGAAGCCAGAGCACACAAACACCATTTACTTTCCCGCTGCAGAGGTACCTATTTATCTACTTGCACTAGTATGCTTTCAAACTGCTAGGTTGGCAGGAGGTGGGACAAAGTGACGGGAGCTCACCCCACCAAGCGGATTCAAACTGCTGACCCTCTGATCAGCAAGCTCAAGAGGCTTGTGGTTTAGACCACAGTGCCATCCGTGTCCCCACACCCCTTAAGACCAGTATCCCAGCTCCAGAAAAGGCTAAGCTTCCCATAAACTTATTTTTAGACCACTGTGTTGACCTGGCCCTAATCCTGAGTACATATGAGAATGGGACAGCTTTCAAATCTAACAATGCATTAGCTGGCACATTTCTTCTGCTTTGCCTTCTGATCATCTAAAGTCATTGCTGCAACAATTGATAACAAATACTTACTTTGGTATATAACACCTGCAAAATTAGCAAAAATATATAAAACCTGCAATAAATGCTGGAAATGCAGGGAAAAAGAGGGATCCTTCTTCCATATGTGGTGGGACTGCAGAAAGATTAAAGGTTTTTGGGAAAGTGTATATAATGAAATGAAGAGTATATTAAGATACAACTTTGGGAAAAAGCCGGAGGCTTTTCTGTTAGGCCTAGCAGGAAGTGATATAAAGAACAATGATAGTAAATTCTTTCAATATGCAACAACGGCCGCAAGGGTCCTCTTGGCCCAAAACTGGAAACAACAGAACATACCGACGCTTGAGGAATGGAGAGCAAAACTACTAGAATACGCGAAGATGGATAGATTGACGGGGAAAATTAGATATTTAAAAGACCAAAGGTTCATTGAGGATTGGGGGAAATTCGTGGAATATCTGGAAAATATAAGTGAAGGTCAGATAACGCTAGTTGGGTTTAAAAGAGCTCTGTGAAAAGGCTGGAATATTGCCTAAAGAGAAAAAGAAGGAAAGAGAAAATAATGTCAATATAAGCTAGGATTTGTGTGAATTTACTAAATTAGGGTATGGATGATTTGAGGGGAAGCTGAAGGAAGTCTTATAGAAAGAAATTTGTGACAACAAGGTGTAAATTGCTGTATTTTTTGTTTGTTATGATTTAAAAACAATAAAAATTATGTACGAAAAAAAAAGAAAGATAACAAATACTTACTTTGAAACAGTTATAAGATGAAGCCCTCAGAATTCTAACAGGAAAATCACTTAATGACAAAGGCAGGATCACATTCATCTATTCCACAGGTTGTTACATTGATCATTCCTGCTGTATCTCCTCCACTAACACACTGAGAAAACTAAAATATTCATCTATTCACAGCAGACACAAGTTTTCCACAAAACACAAATAAAAGAATTTTACAATTTTGTATCGTGCTGTAGAAGTTAGGCAGTTTAATCCCTAGCATTTTTACTCAACAATTGATGTCATTCAGAGTAAGAAAAGAGCCTGATCTATTAAAATAAATGATAAAGATGTATATGATTTTAAATTGCACAACTTTATTCTCCCACCACAGAAATAAAATTAAGCTGGCAGTTTAAATTTCTGACATTTCCTGTTTTTAGCACTTCAAAATGTATAAAAAAGGGACAGCTTGTTCGATAAGGGTGAAAAAAAAATCTAATGTTGGAAACTTTTAGAAAGGAAATGTTGAACAGATGGAAATCCAGCCTACAATGTTGCCAATTTCTGCAATTTTATTATAAGATTTTGCTATCTTGGTATATATTTAAAGGGACCTGATTAATTTCTTTCTATTTTCATATAACAAATTTTCTTTCATACAACTGTGGTAATCATAATCACCATTTTGCAGCTCACATTATTTGCCATCTAACATCACAATAAATCTCTATGAGCCATCATTTTCTTATCAACCTTTTCTAATTTGCAAGGGAATAGCTGTGTTATTCTTGTAGCAGAAACAACAAAGAGCTTTGTGACACCTTAAAGACTATCAAATAAGGTGCTAAAAGATTCTCTCTTGTTTTGACTGCTTTTCTTTACGTACTCCCACCAGCCAATATGGTACCAAACATATTGCTCTGCTTTCCTTTGGACCGCATCAGTGAGGCTGGGGGGGGGGGCTTGTCCTCTGGCCACTCCAGGACTTACATATACATTGCCTGGGCTTCCACCACAGGAAGGTCTTTCTTCCTTAAAATAAATGCCATTATTGCAAGATGCTAAAGATCATTAACTTTATGGAATTTTTAGCCATACTACCTACAGAAGGTCACTGGGTCTCTGGGCTCCACTAGGTAGACGAAGGTGAAATAAACTCTTAAGAAGTAAATGCAGCTCCCATCAATTTTGTGGACTGGCCAAGCCCAAACAATTGGAATCACATATATTGAGTAAAACAAAAGAACACCTAAATTTCTAGATTATTAGGGAAGGAGACAACAAGAGTAGGAACACATATGACACAGTGTTGCAGTCCATGCTAGGGTGAGGCCCCAATGATGCTATGCAGACAGTGCAAATTTACCCTTAAGGTGAATATCAATTGTACCATTTCCCATTGCCTGCTTAAAGTCATTGGGTTGGGACATGCCAAAGCTATCCCAACTAGGGCAGGTCTGAAGTGCAAGAAACTAGACTTACTGTGGGAGGATCTGCTGAAGGATCCTTCAGCCAAAGATTGCCTCAGCCGAGGCAAAAAGATCCGTTTTATAGTTCCTTGTAAACGTACTGGGAGAAGCCCAGGGGGCTGCCCTGCATACTTCTGCAAGGGTGCATTAGCAGAAAGAGCCACTGAGGCAGCCACTGCTCTAGTTGAATGTTCATAAGGCTGAATGGTGCAGGAAGTATCTGTGCTTCATAAGCCATAGCTACGCAGGTGTACAGTGGTACCTCGGGTTACAAACCTAATTTGTTCTGGAGGCCAATTCTTAACCCAAAACCGTTCTTAACCTGAGGTGCGCTTTTGCTAATAGGGCCTCCTGCTGCTGCCGTGCAGCCGGCGCACAATTTCTGTTCTAACCACAGAGCAAAGTTCTCAACCCGAGGTACTACTTCCGGGTTAGCGGAGTTTGTAACCTGAAGCATTTGTAACCCGAAGCGTTTCTAACCTGAGGTACCATTGTAAATCCATCTGCACAAGGTGCCCAGCAAACAAAAACAAAAAGTGTGCCCATCTGAATCATAGAATCATAGAATCAAGGAGTTGGAAGAGACCACAAGGGCCATCGAGTCCAACCCCCTGCCAAGCAGGAAACACCATCAGAGCACTCCTGACATATGGTTGTCAAGCCTCTGCTTAAAGACCTCCAAAGAAGGAGACTCCACCACACTCCTTGGCAGCAAATTCCACTGTCGAACAGCTCTTACTGTCAGGAAGTCCTTTGTTCTACATATGATAATGTCCTTTGTTCTACATATGTAGACCTTAGGGGTCCTTGTTATATCCAGAGTGCCACGCCTCCAAGCAGTTGCGCTGCAACCCCTGCCAGTGCCTGGGATTGACCAAAGGTGTTGAGCTTTTTTTAGGAAATGAAAGTTGTTTAGCTGGGCAGGCAACTGGAGGAAGAGACATAGGGCTGCAGAGAGACTGTGGCGACAATCCTGTGGATCGTGATAGGCCTGGTCAAAAGAAAATCCCAAGGCTGCAGAATGCAGGAACTGTGGACGCAACTCCCTCCCTTAGAAACAGTCCATCAGATAAGGAAAGGATGTTTTTGGAGACTTTGGCTTCCAGGTCCTAGTCCAATGCTCTAACTACTGCACCAAATTGGCTCTCTAATAAAAGTCCATAAAGTGCCTTGTGCAAACACTATGTTCATGCTGCCGAAGAAAAGAATGTAACTGCCATACCAAAAAGGTGGAAATGCTCAAAACTACTGTTAGCATAGAAAAATCATATGTAAAGAATCCCAAAGTTTTTAGCAGGAAGTTGCAACACATTTCATCAGTCATTAGGGCTAGAACCACCTTTTCACACTTAAATGATGACACAACCTCTCAGAATTCTTTTTCAACTTCTAGATTCTGCATTAGATCCCATACTGTGCTAAAATGAGCAGCTAGATGCAAAACTTTGTACAAGATGCTAATTCTATTCCCTATCCAAATGGAAGTATGGTGCTCTCAGTTCTTTCCTTTTCCCATAATGAAAAGAACCAAAAACCTTCTTCTTTACTCGCATTTGAAGCACCAAAATAAAGTTATTTTATGGAGATTGCAATCCTCTCTGTTGCTTCTGATATAAAATTGTTGCCACTTGGGGCATTTATGTAGAATTACTAAACAGTAGGACCATATTTTGATCATTGTTCTAAGCTCAGCATATCTCCTTATAATATCTATAATCAGGTTTATTTTATAAACAATTTCAAAAGTCGTATTTTGTTTATAGCCACAAAGTAGAAGGCTGCTTTAAAAAGACAAAATTTCCCAGTTCTGAGAGATGCTGGTTATTCTTCAAACTCATGCACTGGTCTAATCTGAATGTTGAAAACTGCACAAACATGTTGTTGGTTGTTGTTGTTGCTGTTTTTTTAAAAAGGTTATTTTTAAATGCGTAAAATATTTTTAAAGAATATAACACATAGGACTTTTCTTCATCTGTTTCACAAGTAATGCGGTGCAAAACAGAAATACAAACATGCATTCCTGAAATTAAGAGAAAACTCCAAATATTTTTGAGAATTGTGGAAAACCTTTCTTCCTTGTGTGGAAATTAATTCTGCAACATTGCCCTAGTCAACTTGAGACTGGTTTAACTGCAATTTGCTATCCTGGGAATACTATCTCTTGTATTTTCTCTCAAGATATCCATCAGGACAAGATAATGGTATCCAATCTTATTTTAAACAGGCATTTTGATTCTTGTGTGACTTTACTCCATGGTACAACTGTAAGTGCTGGTACACAACCTAACTTAAGAATTAATGACTATAGCGGTGAAAAACTACACCTGTACCCTTCTGAACAAGACTGTACTGTGGAATTCATATTCAGGTCCTGAGAATAACTTTCAATAACTTTTGAAATTATTGTTCTAAAACAAGCAGGGTCGGTGGCTTTCTCACTGTCAAGACGCTGAGGCACACACTTTATCAAAGCAAGTAACTGGAGCCTTTTCAAGATTCATGTGATAAGAACTCCAACTATAAAATGAATCTCACAATTTCACATTGTCAGCAGAACATTCAAGTCTTTAGTGGGGACAGGTAGCAAGGAACAACAGAGAGGGTTTAAGTCGGGGGCAAGAAACTAGACTGCCAGTCCCTCCTCTCAAACATAAACTCCATCATTATTTTGTGGCTGCTATTTTCAGAAGTGCTCTGTCTTCCCTGCTGCTCTTCCATAGAGCTCATGAAGCATGTGACATAAAGTTTCTTGGGTTCAAAACAAGATTTTTTTCCTCCCAGCAGAAAATTGCCAAACCTGATGCTACAGTTCCTTCTATTTCTGCTTTATGACTTCTTGATGAAGGGGAAATTGTTTCTCATTACTGTCTTTCACTAGATTGTGCTGAGTACAGCCATAGACCACAGCCATTATGAATATTCATCGCAAATCCTTAGCCACCCACAAAGTGTGAAAATTATTGGTCTTTTATATTTTTCAAAAATGTTAGTAATATGCCAGAAGGCTATCCGAAGCTAACTTGGACTTAACTAAAAGAATTACAGTGGTGACTAGCTGTCCTTGGAGAATGAAACATTTATATCCATAAGATACAAAAGAGCACATTATGTAATATTGCATATATCACATGTAAAGATTGCAGAGGGCACATTACCATTAAAAAACAGAAAGAAAGAAATGATCATATTCCACTTAAAACAAAGTACTTGTCTTTAAGTCAGCTGAGCTCAATTGATTATGGTGAACCTACACAAGCTCAAATGAGCGGTGGACCAAAGCGAAAAATCTATTTTTGGATATTTTAGACATACAGATCAATAAGTGACCAAGGGCAATTCTTCAAACACAGTGAAAGTCTTCTGGTCCAGTCAAGTTATGCCATTACTTCCACTTCTTTTGTTTCTTCTGCTTGAACAGATTTTAGTATTTTCAAGATTCATTCCCAAAGGCTCTACACGAGACCTGAATTTCACCTCTGCTGCATCAGCACTTAGTTAATAGAGAGAAAAAGGTAGGTAGGCAGGAGGGAGGGAGGAAGGGAGAGGCTTAATTATATATATATACAAAATACAAAATAAAATTGTTACAAATGGAAATGAACCTACATTTTGAAAAAAATAATTAACTGCTTTGTTTAACCAAGCAAGCTTATGAAAATCTGACAAGCTTAAGCAAGCTGATCTAACATTTCAAGAGAAACCATTTGCAAAGACAGCACAGAACTTCAACACGCTGTCCAAAAGCCAACTAGCACTAAAGGCAAACCTTGGCTACTGTTCACGCTTAAGGAAAAGAGAGCTTAAATATGAACCCAGGTTCTGACAAGACAATGCTGTGCTGAAGGAGCAATGCAGGTCCAAGTTCCTCCCTGGGGGTGACCATATTTATGCGGCCCTGATAAACCATAGTTCGGCTTACTATGTTGTGCAACCAAGCCACCGTGCACCAAGTAATAAAGCATGCAGATCTAAATCAATACAATACATTAATCTATTCAAGCAGGGAGGCATCTCAAGTTGCATGCAGTCAGCCCAATCTAAATTTCATATTGCCTTATGATATACGCTTTTCTTTCTACATGTGAAAAAAGAAGTGGAAGTTTATAAAGCTGTCATGAGCTTTTAGTACAAGATTCTGAAACATCTTTGAGTGTACTAAAGTCCTTTCTCATAACCTTTAAAAAAGTTTTCAAATTATGAGATCAACTTCAGCTCTCCTCACCTCTACAGTTTCTGGACATGTGTAGTTCAAACCTTTGCCAAATGCTTCCATATTGTCTTCCCCACTCAAGCACCTCCTTATTAGATCTTGATCATGTACTATTTCTAAACCCTCCCTTGTTTCTCACAGCCTGCTGCTTCTGATGCCCCTTGCCTGTTGCTTTTCTGGTCCTTACAGACCTTCTCTTAAGCCTTGCCTCCTCTGCCTCTACGCATAACCAATGGCAGTTAAAAGACTGTTAGGGTCAGAGCAGCTTAGTGTTCTGAGGGGTCGGGCTTGATCAGAATAAGAGATATGCGCATAGGACCTCCTACTCCACATAATAGGCCTGGGATCTGCTACGACTTATAGGGATCACTTCTGGATAAGAAAAAATAATGCCCCGAGTATTAGTCGTGAAACATATTATTAATTCTTATTAGAATATTTAGTGCTTCTTTGGGCTTCTTTGAAAGACAACTCTGTGTGGAAAGGTTCTGTGGCAGTTTGAAATCCACTGCCTTCTCACATTTCACTGCAGCCTGGAACTAATGCACAGAACAGCAGGAAATATCTACTACTCTTAGGGTGCCAGTAATCCTGACATGGATGCATCACTGCCAAGCATTTTATTAGGATCAGGATGTCAAGTACCAAAACAAAAATAAGAGACTTGATAAAGGATTTAAGAAAACTAGAGATGGAGACTCCACAATATCTACAAAGAGGTTGCTGCTTTAAAACTGTGTCTCCAGTTCCAATCAGTATTTTGTGGTATTGTGAACTGCGCTAATTATTATTCTGCACTGAAAGACCACAGCATTCAGATGTAACAGCATCTTCTACCACAATCTCATATTTGAGTCATGATGCATACAAAACACTGAAAGAAAATGTGATTATGCAAGTAATTAAATTTCAGAGGATGGTAAATTTCATGTTCCCCATAAATAAAGGATTTAATACACCGAAATGGAACCTCGCTGAATTTCAATAGCACAAATATTAGATAAGTGATGATCAAGGGTATTAGTAGTAATAAAACAACAACAATCATCAATAAATTAGAAAGGAATCTATTATAAAATACACAATGTCCTAAATCAGGCAAATACATGGAAAACTAAAAAACAATCCTTAACACAGGACCTAGCTGAAATGACAAGTCATGATTAACTGCAATGCTGAAAACCAGATCTGCATAACCTGTGACCACACACAGTTTGCTATCTCTCCTTGTGCCCTCCATCTTTCCCAACATCAGGGTCTTTTCCAGGGAGTCTTCTCTTCTCATGAGGTGGCCAAAGTATTGGAGTCTCAGCTTCACGATCTGTCCTTCCAGTGAGCACTCAGGGCTGCTTTCCTGAAGAATGAATACGTTTGATCTTCTTGCAGTCCAGGGGACTCTCAAGAGTCTCCTCCAGCACCATAATTCAAAAGCATCAATTCTTCGGCGATCAGCCTTCTTTATGGTCCAGCTCTCACTTCCATACATCACTACTGGGAAAACCATAGCTTTTACTATATGGACCTTTGTTGGCAAGGTGATGTCTCTGCTTTTTAAGATGCTGTCTAGGTTTGTTATTGCTTTTCTCCCAAGAAGCAGGTGTCTTTTAATTTCGTGGCTGCTGTCACCTTCTGCAGTGATCATGGAGCCCAAGAAAGTAAAATCTCTCACTGCCTCCATTTCTTCCTCTTCTATTTGCCAGGAGGTGATGGGCCCTGTGGCCATGATCTTTGTTTTTTTGATGTTGAGCTACAGACCATATTTTGCGCTCTCCTCTTTCACCCTCATTAAAAGGTTCTTTAATTCCTCCTCACTTTCTGCCATCAAGGTTGTGTCATCTGCATATCTGAGGTTGTTGCTATTTCTTGGCTAGTGGCCTGTATTTAACTTATTTGGTCACAGGTCATGTAGGCCTACTCAAATGATTCTAACCCCCCCCCCTTTTACAAATGAATGAGCCAGTGGTAGAAGTAATTCTAAGGCAGACCCCTAGGGCTGCCCCTGGCTATAAGCAGCTCCAAGCATACACACACATGTATCAGAGAATGAATGGACATATATATAAATAGATAGTACTAAATATAGGTGGAAATTATTGCAGAAGCAGGTATTGACTGCTGCATGGGCAATGCTTACTAAGCCACACATAATTCCCATTTCCGCTGAGGCTCACGAGGAGCGGCAGTTGTGGCCCCAGAACAGCCATGGTGGAGTTGGCCTCCCTTCCTCACCTTTGGCATGGTGGGAGAGGGCACTTCTGGTTCCTCTCACTGAGCCAGCAGCCAGGGACTTGCTTGCATGTCTCACCGGCCAATCACAGATGAGCTGGGGGGAATGGCTGGGGAACAGACCTGAGTGAGAACTTCTTCCCTGCACCCCGAGTATAAAAGCCAGTCACACCCAATGCCTACACCAAACCATCTGACACCTGGAATCAGTAAAGTTGTGGCCCTTTTATTCCCAACACCGTTGTCCAGTGTCCTTTGTTGATGTTATTATTGCACTCCCATCACCGGGTCCACTTTGCCCTGGCCCACAGCAACTCTTACCCCTTTAGAAAATATATAAGCTATTTTTCCTTAAGTGATATGTTTCAATTGTATAAAGACAGAAGCACCTCACTTGAAATGTAAAGTTCACCATCTTAAAATCATTACTCACAAGTAATGATTATCAATGGCTACTAGCTATGATGGCTTGCTCTGCTTTCACAGTTGGAGGCAGCAATACTTCTGAATACCAGTTGCTAAAAACCACAGGATGGAAGAGTGCTCTTGTGCTTTGATCCTGCTTGTGAGTTTACCACAGGCAGCTGGTTGGCCACTGTGAGAACAGGGTGCTGGACTAGATGGGCTGTTTGCCTAGCTTTAGCAGGCTCTTCTTATGTTCTTAAGTACAGTGGTACCTCAGGTTAAGAACTTAATTCATTCCAGAGGTCCGTTCTTAGCCTAAAACGGTTCTTAACCTGAGGCGTGCTTTCGCTAATGGGGGTCTCCTGCTGACGCTGCACCGCTGGTGCACAATTTCCGTTCTTATCCTGGGGCAAAGTTCTTAACCTGGAGCAACCACTTCCTGGTTAGCGGAGTTTGTAACCCAAAGCACCTGTAACCCAAAGCACCTGTAACCCGAGGTACCACTGTAATCAAAATGAAGTCATGGGAATTAGTCAAAGTAAGTGCTTTAGGAGAACACATGGCCTTATGCACATGATTGAAAAGAGATTGATGATACTAAGCAAGAAACGACACACTATAAAACATTAAATCATGTCTGTTAAACAATCAAAAACACGACACATTTCTGCTTCAATTTCCTGAATGAAAATGCTACATGTCCTGAAAAAATTCACTTAAGTACCAATTTGTAATAAACATTAACACTTCTTTAAATCTAGAGGGATTTTTAATATCAGATCCTCATTTAATTAAACACTAAATGTTGACCTTTCAAATTTTCATTAAGTTAAATCTACAAGGCTAGGACAATCCAAGTTTATATTCTGACATCATTCAAATGTTTTATAGCAGCTGAAAAACACACAGATGAAATACATTTATTAGGCTTTATTTACTTTAAAAAGAAAATAATAGTAAAGTTAGTTCAACTGTAGACATATATCTCTAATAGCCTGTTCAATTATAAGATATATTTGTAGCAAGTTATAAATAAAAATATCCTCGTGACTTTATTTTTGGTTGCACAGATGCCAAAATGTAAGAATTCTTCCTCACAGAGAAAAAAATTATTGGGGGTGGGCACAGAGATTTTTTTTAGAATTTGTGTGTTTCCCAAAGACAGCACCAGCCAACCAGGAGATAGAGTAGGACAGCCTGCTGGCAAAATGGGATTTGTCTCCTCCAAGGTATAGAAAAATCATCCCCATATTTATTTCAAGCAAATTGGCTTCAATATTAAGACTGCCCTGGTTCAATTTTAAAC
This sequence comes from Podarcis melisellensis, assembly GCF_964234715.1. Classification (NCBI taxonomy): domain Eukaryota; kingdom Metazoa; phylum Chordata; class Lepidosauria; order Squamata; family Lacertidae; genus Podarcis; species Podarcis melisellensis. Next base: position 40,641,765 of record NC_138528.1, read on the forward strand.
ATTATCCTTAATATTACAAGTGTTTTTTAAAAACCTACTATGCTGCTAACTTCTTTACAATCCTTTTGTAAATATGCAATAAACATTTTCCATTCTTTTTTATATTTGCTCATGAGAGGAGGAGGAAGTGTTCAGTTGCGTGACTTATTTCTAGGTCAGGGATAGCTAACCTACGGTCTACCAGATGCTACTGAACAAAATTTCCATCAGTCCCAGCCAGTATGACCAATCACAGGAAGGGAACACAGGTTAGCCCCCCCCCGGCCCCGTTTTATACCAATAAAACAGGGGAATACTTCATCTGAACTAGGCTACCATCAACCACAAGGAAAAAGAGGAGTACCAATGGAAGGTGGTTTTTCTGTATTCTTGTTAGTGTCCTGACCAACAACTTTTAATCATGCACAACACATTGAATTGAACATACTGAAGGGCTAGCAATACTGGCTCCATTCACAGACTAATTTCTACACCAGCCAATACACAGACAGTTAAAGTTCTCTCCTTGTGCCTGTTGGCTGTTTACTTTCCTACATAAGCCAAGGCACAGACCTACAGGGGAAACAAGACAGAAGTGCATAAGGAGTGGTGGTAATGCCTTTGCTTGCTGCATCTTGACTTGTAAGGGAGAAAATGGGTGAATAGTAGGGCCAGCTGAAAAGTCTCTGGAAACTGAACTGAGCTGTCAGTTACTACTCCCTAACTAGGATGACCAAGTCTAAAAGGACAGTAGGATTCTCTACCTTTAAGCATTGCTACAATAGAGGCCTCTGTTTCTCATGCATGCAAGAGAGCTACACCTGCCTATATTCTGTTTGACAACTTGTCACCTTCAAAAATACCTAAGGAGCTTCACCTGGAATCACTGATATGGAGCCCTTTGCTGCTTGTTACATCCGAAACAGTTTAACATCAACTGCATGTGCACTATTTATTTCTAAGGGCTTTTGGATTGCAACCATGGGCATCCATCCACCTCTTCTTCCAAAATATATTTTTTTAAAAAATTATACTGCCTTTGCAAATAAGAAAGTGCTAAAAATGGCTTACAATGGAATACAGAAAAGCAAAACACCAATCGGATATACCACACCCCTTACTGGTATCTCATCAGCCTCCTACTAAGCGCCCTGCTTTCCACTACAAGTCAAGGTTCCAAAAAAATTGCAAGATGAAACCTAATATAATACATAATTCAAAAATAAAATGATGGCACTCACTTGTCATCAGCCTGCAGTTGCTAGATGAAAGGGAAAGAGGGAAAGTATGTGACCTTGATCAACATAGCATTTATTTTAGGTCCCTAGCAAAAAGACCCATAGAAGCAAAAAAAAAAAAAAAGAATGAAGTTGTCATGGACACTTGGTGTGCAAAGCACAGTTCAATATGGCATGCAATACCCTGTACTGGGCTGATAGGGTAGAGTAGGGATACATTGTTTCATGTGGGGTGGAGCTCATCTCTCATCTCCATGCCTCTTTAAGGACACCTGCCTCAAACAGAAATTCAGTACTCCATTTTGAAAAATGCTTATTAGCACTATACCTCTAGTTATGTATTTCCTAAATCACAATGAATAACAAAGAACTAACAATGCCCAAGACTCTATATATCTTATTTTTGCAGAGAAAATTATACTGTAATAAAATTCAAACAAATTGTTCTAGCTAAGTATAAATGTAACTTTTTTTTTAGTGTCACATATGGTGTGCATCAATTCCACCCACCCATCAATACTATTTATTACTTTTCTCCTCTGCATTCTCAGCACAACAGGACTCTCAAAACAGCAAATATTCAATACCTGAATGATTCACCTCTAATATCTTTAAGTGTTTCAGAGAAATCTAGATACAAATTTGAAAGCCATCTTCACAAGATTTCACATTTTGTAGTAGATTCATTTTTTTAAAAAAAAAGATAAAAGCGAAACGTACTAAAATAAATTATGTTTCAAGTTTTGCAATATGCACACATTAACAATCTACTTCTTTTCAAGGTATGACCTGAATATGACCTGAATATAATGATGCTAACCAAAACTGATTAGACTTTCAGATGCAAGATCACACATGGAGTTCATGCAAACAAAATTGTTTAGAAACTGTCACATACCAAAGTCACTAGCCTTTTTGTTACCCATTAATGCTCTAGTTCTACTTCTAAATGTTCCTAAAGAACTTGGAAAAGTATGAATACTTCAAACTAAAAAAAATATGCTATTTTCATCTTCATATAGACGTACTCTCAGTTAAATACACTGAAGCTGATTACAATCGTGGGGAGAAAAGAAGTTTACCCTCTTTGAATTTTGTGGTTTTACATATTAGGACATAATAACAATCATCTGTTCCTTAGCATGTCCTAAAATTAGGTAAATACAACCTCAGATGAACAACAGCACATGATTTATTACACCATGCCATGATTTATTTACCAGAAATAAAGCCCAAATGAAAGAAAAGGTTGTCTCAGATGATAGACCAAGAATTAGGCGTAGCATTCAAACATACACATGCAAAGCTGTAATATGGAACTGTCAGTGGGTACAGTCCAAGACACTGTCAGAGCTAGGGTAAGCCTGCCTTTAAACTACTTGAAAGGCTTTGTTGTTGTTGTTTAGTCGTTTAGTCGTGTCCGACTCTTTGTGACCCCATGGACCAGAGCACGCCAGGCACTCCTGTCTTCCACTGCCTCCCGCAGTTTGGTCAGACCCATGTTTGTAGCTTCGAGAACACCGTCCCAACCATCTCTTCCTCTGTCGTCCCCTTCTCCTTGTGCCCTCAATCTTTCCTAACATCAGGGTCTTTTCCAGGGAGTCTTCTCTTCTCATGAGGTGGCCAAAGTATTGGAACCTCAGCTTCATGATCTGTCCTTCCAGTGAGCACTCAGGGTTGATTTCCTGAAGAATGGATACGTTTGATCTTCTTGCAGTCCAAGGGACTCTCAAGAGTCTCCTCCAGCACCATAATTCAAAAGCATCAATTCTTTGGCGATCAGCTTTCTTTATTGTCCAGCTCTCATTTCCATACATCACTACTGGGAAAACCATGGCTTTAACTATATGGACCTTTGTTGGCAAGGTGATGTCTCAGCTTTTTAAGATACTGTCTAAGTTTGCCATCGCCTTTCTGCCAAGGAGCAGGCGTCTTTTAATTTCGTGACTGCTGTCACCATCTGCAGTAATCATGGAGCCCAAGAAAGTAAAATCTCTCAGTACCTCCATTTCTTCCCCTTCTATTTGCCAGGAGGTGATGGGACCAGTGGCCATGATCTTTGTTTTTTTGATGTTGAGCTTCAGACCATATTTTGCGCTCTCCTCTTTCACCCTCATTAAAAGGTTCTTTAATTCCTCCTCACTTTCTGCCATCAAGGCTGAAAGACTTGAAAGGCTTACTGGAACTATACAACCTAAAGGTAAAGGTAAAGGTACCCCTGCCCATACGGGCCAGTCTTGAGAGACTCTAGGGTTGTGCGTTCATCTCACTCTAGAGGCCGGGAGCCAGCGCTGTCTGCAGACACTTCCGGGTCACGTGGCCAGCGTGACGAAACTGCTCTGGCGAACCGGCACCAGAGCAGCACATGGAACGCTGTTTACCTTCCCGCTATAAAGCGGTACCTATTTATCTACTTGCACTTAAGGGTGTTTTCGAACTGCTAGGTGGGCAGGAGCTGGGACCGAACGACGGGAGCTCACCCCGCCGCAGGGATTCGAACCGCCGACCATGCGATCGGCAAGTCCTAGGTGCTGAGGTTTTACCCACAGCGCCACCTGTGTCCCCATATACAAGCCTACACAGACATAATAGGACTGCAGCTCGCAACAGCCCATAGCAGAATGAATTTGCCCACACCCAGAGAGTGCTTTTTTGGTTTTTGGTTTTTTAAAAAAGGGTGCTAGTACTCATATATTGATAAATGTGTCATGGGTGCTAATACTCTGTACCACTGAGTACTGTCACAAAAAAGTCTATGTATGTGTATACACACACACATCAATGACTAACAAAAAATAAATTTCCAATTCTTATAGCAAAACGTGTTGGCAGCCATTTTCATTAGTTATAGAGCTTTGAGGATGGAATGCTCAGACAGCTTTCATTTTGCTGAAACTAAGCAATGCTGTACTGCCCTATAAGTTGAGCCCATGTGGTATTAATGTGTCCAAAGTGCACATCCAGGTTCTCCCTTTTTGCTAAAAATGTTGGATATGTTGGCATCTGTATAGCAAGTATTGGTAAGTCTGATAGACTGTGGTTCTCAGACTTAAAGAGTTTAGCAAAAAAACAGAGTTGCAGTTTGCAAAAAAAGTAGAATA